>NC_034601.1:85108936-85126889 GCF_900095145.1 Mus pahari | reverse complement strand
TCCTCCCACCTGCTCACATCAGCAGTGCTCTGTGGCTGAGAGCTCCTCCTGTCCTGCTCACATCAGCAGTGCTCAGTGGCTGAGAGCTCCTCCTATCCTGCTCACATCAGCAGTGCTCAGTGGCTGAGAGCTCCTCCCACCTGCTCACATCAACAGTGCTCTGTGGCTGAGAGCTCCTCCCGTCCTCCTCACATCAGCAGTGCTCTGTGGCTGAGAGCTCCTTCCACCTGCTCAGAAAGCATCTTTGAAGCCAGGTAGGATGGACTGTGGCCATGTCGCAGAAGTCCTGCAATTTGATGTTGGGCATTTTCACATCACAGCCTCCAGCAGCTGGGGTGCTGGGTAGTTCTGTGCTACCACGTCAGACAGGACTCGTGTGCGCTACTCATGTTTTCCCTCTGATCTCCCCTGTGGGCCCCTATGCCAGGTAATGCCTTTTCCTTTCTGACCGTATCTAAATGGCCTCTGGCTCCCACTGCCCAGCTGGGAAGGAAGAGAGCTGGGAATTTAAGCTCCTCCTGACATGGGGTAGGGCACTGTTTTCACTCAGAATTCTTCCAATTCTCAGACACTACGTGATTATCAGACTTGGCAGGGAACTGTGTGGCCAGGGGCTGGGGGAGGGGGCCCGGGAGGCCCAGGCTCCAGGCTCTAGCACATGCTACAGCCCATCCTGTCTCTCCCTCTCAGCACCCCACGTCGAGCCAGGCTCATCACAGATGACCAGTAAATATTTGTTGAGTGAATGTGGGATTTTCACCAAAAGCCAAGCAGGCTGCCCACATGACTGTGTGGGCTTTGCCGCAGCACAGTGTCCACGTGGCAATTTTCTATGCAGTGGGGAAACAAAGCAAGGAACTTCATTCTTCCCCCTCCCTGTGGGGACACCAGTGGAAACTGGCCTGTCACAAGAGCATGGAAAATTTCCACCAGTGACATAAGAACTCTCTGGCACGTCCCATGAAACGTTAATTTTAGCTTCCAGTGCCTGGTGCCCTTGTATAACTTAGTGGGTCAGGAGGAGCAGGAGCCATGGTTGCGGATTATGCACTCAGAGAGCCCTCCATTCCCTCAGAGCTTGGGTGAGTACAAACCAGCTCTCTGCATGTTTTCTTGGAGAGATTCCTGCCATCTGGAGAATCTGAGGCCAGGGGCTGCGGGATATTCCATGAAAGCATTGGTGAGTGCCCTGGCACTACAGCTTCTCCAGGGTCTATGAATTAGACATGATTGTGCCTCACGGTGTCAAATCTTGAAAGACTCCAGCAATCATCATAAGACACAAAATGCTTGCAAGGCCTTGATATTCTGGGTCAAAAGACACATAGGTCCACTATCACGTGATGGACTTAAAGAAATCTCTCCAGGTATTTCTGTCTCTGTATTTTTAGAGCCCCTAGCATAGCCATCTCGGCAGCAATGAAAATATTTTAGAGAGACACATGTGCTTCTCCCTTCCATTATGACAGCAGGCCCCAAGGAACCAGAATTTCTCTGGGAATCTTACGCTGGAGGAGGGACAGGCTAGACTCTGGTGCCAGACAAATGCGAAGCTGATCTCCCAGAAAGAGATCTCACCCAGTCGGACCTGTGCGACCACCTCACAGGCTGGCACTGCAGCCTGGACTATGACAGATCAGTGGTGGGCATCTTCACCAGGGTCTCTAACTGTGCATATTTGCCCTCTCTTTAAATCTAACCCTCATATCAACTCCCGCATGATGACTTGGAGGAGGCCTGCATTAGCTACCTTTCTGTCTCTGTGACACCAAGTATCCCAAGGCTTGAGCCCATAGAGACATTTTTCATTCAATCCCCGATATGGAAGAAAGGTCACTGGACCTCTCTGTGGCTCTTTCCAGTGTGAAACCCTGGGGGCGGGGGGAGGAAACTTTCTCTGCTTGTTGCTGTTGTTTGTGTGTTTGTGTGTTTCTATGTTTGTGTGATGGGTGGCTGAGGCCAGCTCTGAGGGCTGCCAGGACCAGGGTCTAACCTGTATCATGAGAGGCAGAGTCCTGCATCACAGAAGGATGGATACCCGTGATTTTGCTGTAATCAGGTCTCCACTACATGGATGTGACTGTAGCCAGACTTAGGGTGCTTGGGGACCCCACACTTGAAAAGAAGGGTAAAGCTTTTCCCCTTTATGCCTTCCACATGCCCTCAACACCCACACACTTGTATATCTACCATCCAGACTGTGTCTGTGTGAGCCCACCACCCACATGTGCACTGTGAAGCACTTGCCCACTGTGGTTTGAACAAAATGTCCCCGCAGGTTCATGGATTCAGAGCTTGGTTCCTCTCTGGTTGTGCTATTTGGGAAGGTTCTGGAAACTTTCAGAGGTGGGGCTCTGAGGGAGGAAGTATGTCATTGAAGATGACATCCTGTTCTGCTCTTTGCTTCCTGTTTGCTAGGATGTGAACATTCCCCTTCTGCCGCGATGATCTGTCTAAGCACACAGTCAAAAGACTGTGAACCACGGAACCAGAGGCCAAAACTATTTTTTTTTTTCCTCCTTAAGTTTTTTTTTTGTGTCAAGCTGTCACAGTTTGGGCACAGATGAGAAAAGTACCTACTGTGTTCAGTCACACCTGGTCAGGTACATCTGTCCATGAGCGAGACAGGGGGAACTCAAAGGTGATGGTGCTATGTGTATGCAGGTGTATATGCGTGTGTGTGCACGTGTGTGGGGACCAGAAGCACTGGCTTAAAGGTCGCCAGAAGGCTAGCTATGATAGTTTGAATATGCTTGGCCCATGGGAAGGGGCACTATTAAGAGGTGTGGTCTTATTGGAGAAGGTGTAGCCTAGTTAGAGGAAGTGTGACACTGTGGAGGCGGGGCTTTGAGGTCTCATGTGTATGTTTAAGTCTGGCCAGTGTGGTCCAGTCTTCTTGTTCCCTTCAGAACAAGATGTAGCTCTCTCAGCTCCTTCTTGAGTGCCATTCCTGCCTGGATGCTGCCATGCTTCCCACTGTGATGATACTGGACTGAACCTCTGAACCTGTAGGTCAGCCCCAATTAAATGTTGTCCTTAGAAGAGTTGCCTTGGTTGTGGTGTCTGCTCACAGCAGTGGAAGCCATGATGAGGACACTAGACTGGCCAGGGAGCTCCAGGGATCCTCCTGTCTCGGTTCCCTCAGCATTAGGATTATGGTACTACAACTGGTCGCTTCTGTGTAGGTGCTGGGGGTAGAACTTGGGCCTCACTCCTCTGCTTCAAGACCTTGCTGACTAAACCATCTCCCATGCCCCTCAACCCTGACACACATATCTGTTCAAATTGCTTCTGTGTGAGTCCAGCACCTTGTACAGGAATGTATGATGGAGCTGGGGAGATGGCTCCAAGGTTAAGAACATTACTGCTCTTGGAGAAGTCTGGAGACTGATTCCCAGAACCCAGGTGGCAGCTCACAACTGTCTATAATTCCAGTTTTGGAGGACCTAGCTTCCTCTTCTGACCTCCTCAGGAATCAGGCACACTCATACACTTAAGAAATAAATTTTAAAATAATATAAAATGTACTGTGGACTTCCAGCTCAGCTGCAAGTTTCTATTTACAACCTCCCTTCAAATGTATTTTACATTACCTGTATGAGTGTTTGCCTGTGTGTGTATTTGTGGTACATGCCTGGTGTTCAAGAAGGCCAGAAGAGGGCGCCCGATCCCGAAGAACTGTAGTTACCAACGGTTGGTTGTGAGCTGCCATTTGGTGCTGGGAACCCAGCCCAGGTCCTCTATAAGAACAGCAAGTGTCTTAGCCACTGAGCCATCTCTCCAACTTCTCTTCCCCCCCTTCTGTTACCCTGACTCTTCCTCACTTGAGTTCTGCCTTAAGACACAGCGGGGAATAGGCAATTCACATCATTTCAGTCCAGAATAAAAGTGTGAGGTCCTTGTTCAAAAGCCAGGAGAAAGCAGCCCTGCAGACCCTAAAAGACGAGACCTTTTCTTTCTGGATTATTCTGAGGTTTCTCAACGTATCCTAGTAGGGGAGCTGTCTGTCTGTGGTTTGAGATGTGAGCTCTCGGCGGCTGCTCTAGGCGCCTGCCATTTCCGCTCCAACACCATTTATTCTTCAGAAGCATAACTCAAATAAACCCTTCTTCTCTCAGGCCTTGGTCACAGTGTTTTATCACAGTATTAGGAAGGTGATTGACAGATGAGGCCTTGAATTATTGCTTGTCTCCACCCGCACTGTACTTGTGTTAGATCAATACACTGGATCCCACCTGATCCAAAACCACACTTAGTATCTTCACCGTTGCTGCTGCAGAGAACACCCCAGGTCTAGGACGACTTCACCCCAAGATGTATTCACTAAAGATCATTTTCTGGCGTTCAGAGATGATGTCTTTTGAGTAGTCAGTCGGCTAACAAGGAGAATATTGAAAAGTGAGCCCAGATTCTCATCTCTCAGTGGTTTTCTGTTTGTTTTTCAACTCTGGGCAGGAAACTCACATAGGCTATGACGTTCATATCTCTTAAGTTCCTTTTTCTTTTCATTCCAAGAATTTGTACCCCTCTGGGCTGCTCCACTCTTCCCAAGTTCAAATGCAGTTCTCCCAGGCTCTTCTTAGATGTATACGGCTGGCTCGCGGTACCCAGCGTCTCCAGCTTGAGCTTGATCTGGCTAGTGTTCACAGGGAAGAGAGAGGCCAGAGCCAGCTCAATTTGCTTGTTTCTAGCATCTCTCCAGGGATAGATGATATTTGGATTGTTCTCTGACGTTGGGCAAGCATCTTTGGCACTTTTTCAGTTTTTCTAGCTGTGTTAGTACACTTGTTCTGATTGGTCTTCACAGACAGAGTCAGAACTCAGAGATGTCCTTCCTCTATTCTAAGCAGGAATGTGTCCACAGGGACTCCCTCAGGTGTAATATTTTGGAAACTTTAAATTTAAAGGGACTGCTGGTTAGGTCCCATCCCCTCCCTTTTCACTGTGTTTGGAAAAGGGGGTTGTGTCTCTGTTGAAATGGTAACTTGGAAAAGGGATACATCTGAGATGCAAAGGAAGCGAGAGCTTGTGGAACAGAGCAGTCAGAGCCACGCAGAACCTCTACCGCCTTCAGGTTTAGAGGCAGCGCCTAGCAAAAGGGGTGTTGTCGTTAGTGCCTTCCGGCTGCCGTGATAAATCACCATGACCAAGGCAGTTTATAAAAGGAAAGGTTCATTTGGCTTCTTGTTCCAGAGTCCACCATGGTGGGGAGGCGTGGCTGCTGGAGCAGGAAAATGATTGAGTGAACTGCAATGCCGAGCTCTTCAGACTCTCCGAGCCAAACTCCAGTGATGACGCACTTCCTCTCACAAGGCGGCACTGTCTAAAGTCTTCCCAAGCAGATCCACCACCAGCTGGAAACCAAGTGTTCAATACGTAAGCCTATGGGAGTTCAAACCACCACAGATGAAGGACAACAGGACGACAAGCTATTGGCTTGGTCAGCCTAGACGTGAGCACAGGGCCTTCCTACAGAGGGTGGGGCTTCCTACAGAGGGTGGGGCTTCCTACAGAAGGGCAGTGTGCTACACCTTTACTTTGTACAGACCTCAGGCTCTCTGATGCTGGTGGCGTTACTAGCCGATTTTACAGATTGACAAAAGTGAAACCTAGGGAAGTTAATTAACCCTCCAGCTTGTTTCAGGGTACAGCCTTTAAAGAGTAGCCCAGGATGATCTTGAACTTGCCAGGATGAACAATGACCTTGAATTTATTTACTTATTTATTTGTTTATTTATTTTTGAGACAGAGTTTCTCCATGAAGCTCTGGCTGTGCTGGAACTGGCTCTGTAGACCAGGCTGGGATTAAAGACATGCACCATCACACCAAGTGACCTTGAACATCTGTCCTGCCTCTTCCTGCTGGGCTCCATGTTAACACTCCCTGTGCACATAGTGCTGGGAAGGAACCCAGGGCTTGTGCATATTAGGAAGCCCTCTTTACCAGCTGAGCTTTGGTTAACTAGAATGAGCTTCCTAGGACTGGAGAGTTGGCTCCGAGGTTAAGAGCACCCCTTCCAGAGGTCTGAGTTCAATTCCTAGCAACCACAGGGTGGCTCACAACCATCTGTAATGAGATCTGATGCTCTTTTCTGGTGTGACTGAAGACAGAGACAGTATACTCACATACATAAAATACATAAATCTCATTTTTTTTTTTTTAAAGAAAGGAGCTTCGTAGCTGAGATGACCTTGAACCCAGGTCTTTCTGCCTCTAGTTCCTGAGTGCTGGGTTTGCAGCTTTGGTAGTAGTAGATGCTCTCTAACATCCTATGATGGGGCTTTTAATTCACTTAATATTCTAGTAAAGAAAGCCACATTAAAATTGTTAAATTACATTTATTTATTTTGTTGTTATGTATGTAGGGGGAGTAGTGCATGGTGCTCACATAGAGGTCAGAGGTCAGCCTAGGGACGTCAGTTCTCTTCTACAGTGTGCATACTGGGGACTAAACTCTGGGTGCTGGCCTTAGTAGCAAGTGACTTTACCCTTTGTGAGTCACACACACACACACACACACACACACACACACACACACACACACTCTGCTGAGGAGACCAGAAGACAGCATTGAGCAGGTACCTTGGAACTGGAGTTGCAGACACTTCTGAGCCACCATGTGAGTGCTAGAAACCAAGTCCAGGTCCTGTATGAAAGAAACTGCTGTCTCTCAGCTCCTAAGGCCTCCTTCTTAACGAGGAAACGCAAACCGACGAGGGAGTGAACTCTGAGAACCTAATGAATCCTCTTTTCATAATTTCCGATGTAAAGAATCTTTAGAAAAGCACCCTTACCCTGATTCCCATCTGATAATCGACGCTCTGATTCACTAGAAAACAAGCAGGAAACTCCACGCCCCACTGGCCCACAAGTTCTTCCCTGTCCATCTCCTGAGAATAGGAGTACTCTCTCACATAACCTCAGTATGAGTACGAAAATTAGGAAATTTAATGTTGGACACTACTATTATCCAACTCAGAATTTATATTCAAATTTCATCAATTTACAAAATAACGTCGTTTGTAACTCATGCCCCGACCCAGGCTCCGATCCAGGATGGTGCTGTGCCTTCAGCTGTCATGCCTCGTTAGATTCTTTATTCTGAAGTGGCTCCTTAGCCTTTCTGTCTAATGCTCCTCAAAATTAGTTCCAGGTGAGGTGGAATTAGTGGGCCTGGACGCGAGCTCTCCTTGTGTCTGTCAAAGGGCGCAGGATTTTCTCTTACCTCGCTGCTATTCATTACGGTGAGAACACGCCCCACCCCGCAGGCTCACATTCTGAATGTCTCCAGCTGGTGGCGCTCTTTTGGGAGGTTGCGGAAGCTGTAGGAGGTGGGGCCTTCGTGAAGGAAAGAGCCCCTTGGGGGTGGGGGGTGGGTCCTTGGGGCTTGTGGTGGTTTGAATGTCCGCCCATCGTTTATGTACCTGAACACTTGGCAATGCTGTTTGGGAAGGTTATAAAACCTTTAGAATGTTCATCCCTGTTGGAGGAAGTGTGTCGCCGGGGACGGGCTTTTGATCTTTCCTAGCGGTGGTTCACTCTCTGGTTACTGAGTGTGGTTAAGGATGCGCACTTTCAGATTTGCCCCCCCCCCCCCCGTTACAGTCTCTTCTTAGGGATTCATAAGGCTAAATGCATGATAAAAAAACTCTGTAGCAAGACATTAGAAGTCAACATCAATTATGAGAGAGAACAAACAGACAAAAAGCCAAAGCAGAAAATATAAGAGTTAGGCTGACAACTCAGTGATTGAAGACGTTTGCGTACAAGCCTGACGCCCGAGATGGATCCCTGGGAGCCATGTAAAGAAAGAGAGAAATGATAAGAGAGTGACCCTTTGGCCTCACACCCCTACATAGCCATCTTTGGCATATCAGAGAACATGATGGGAGATGGTAAGTCCATGGCTGAACTTCTCTGGAAGGCTATTGGAGAATTGGAATTAGAAAAACAAACAAACAAACAAACAAAAAACAAAAAAACATTGTTGCTGTTTGTAAGTCATATTACCAGGGCTGTTAGTTTCCTCAAGGTCAAATGGTAAGCTCAACACCTTTTTGTTTTTTCTTGGGGAGTATGTGCATTTGTGTGGTGTATGTTCACGTGAGTGTGCATTGCATGTGGGTGCATGTGTGTAGTTCAGAGGTCAACGCTGGGTTTTTTTCTCAATCAGTCTCCACCTCACTTTTTTTTTAAATAAAGATTTACTTAATTATTTTATGTATGTGAGTACACTGTTGATCTCTTCGGACACCAGAAAAGGGCATCAGATCCCATTACAGATTGTTGTGAGCCACCATGTGGTTACTGGGAATNNAACTCAGGGCCTCTGGAAGAGCAGTCAGTGCTTTTAACCGCTGAGCCATCTCTCCGGCCCCCTCCACCTCACTTTTGAGACAGGATCTTTCACTGAACATTAGGGGTACCAGTTGGCTGGACTGGCTTGCAGTAAGCTGCAGGGGTCTGCCTGTCCCACACCTCTAGCTCCCCAGCAGGGATCTAGCCCCACACATACCCAGTGCCTTCATGTGGGTGCCAGGGATTGGACTCAGGCCCTGTACTGGTTAATTTTGTGTCAACTTGACACAAGCTGGAGTTATCACAGAGAAAGGGGCTTCAGTTGGGGAAATGCCTCCATGAGATCCAGTTGCAAGGCATTTTCTCAATTAGTGATCAAGGGGGGAAGTCCCCTTGTGGATGGTGCCATCTCAGGGCTGGTAGTCTTGGGTTCTATAAGAGAACAGGCTGAGCANNCNNGGGAAGCAAGTCAGTAAGGAANATCCCTCTATGGCTTCTGCATCAGCTCCTGCTTCTTGACCTGCTTGAGTTCNAGTCCTGACTTCCTTGGTGATGAACAGCAGTATGGAAATGTAAGCTGAGTAAACCCTTTCCTCCCCACCTGCTTATTGTTCATGATGTTGTGCAGGAAGAGAAACCCTGACTAAGACAGGCCCTCACACTCGCAAGACAGCACTTGGCCCACCGAGCAGTTTTCTCACCAAGAGTCCCCTTCCCTGAGTAAAAACTGTGTCATGTTCTGCGGACCAAATCCAGGGACACAACTGTTCACCATGTTATTTCACATAGTGCTCCCCTCCACTTCACAGCACCTGATTTCTCAGTCATGGCGTCTGAAAGTGGGAGATTTTAAGAAAAGATTGATGCTTATTATCTGTGTATGCATGTGTGTTTATACATGTATCCAGGTGCCCTCGGAGGCCAGAAGAGGATCGTGGGTCCCCCAGAGCTGGGGTTACAGGCAGTTATTAGCCTTGTGTGTCTGCAAGAGCAACAAGTGTGTGTAACCTCTAAGTCTCTCAAGACTCTGCAAAGGGATGGTTCAGAGACAAAACCATTTTTGGGAAGCGGGGCTTAGTTTGAAAAACTCCTGCAAGGATACTCAGGGGTCAGAAGAAATCGGCTGTCAAATACAGAAATAATACGAATTTAAAAGAGAAAATGCAATTCACAATCCATGTGACCTGTGACAGTCACCCAGATAAAGGTACCCTGTACATCCTCTAAGTGACTCCACTACTCCCCACCCCACCCCTTGCCCCCGGCGCCCCACCCACACAACCTTCACCCATACTTCTTGACCTGCTGACCCAGATCTGAAGGTTTGTCAGGGGTCTGGGTTTGACAGACTCAGACAGAGTTGTCAGTCCTCTCTGCTTTCCCTCCTCAGTAAGGTCTTCAGATGTATCCCTCTGTTCTTCAATCCTCTCTGGAACATTATAGCCCCGTCGTTCAGCGGACCCTCTATTTTATTCCCTAGTTCCTATTATGTAGCTGCTTCCTCCAGGTTAAAGCACCCTCCTCTAGAGGGAGGACGGAGGGTCACCAGGCTCAGGACGAAAACTAAATAAGGCTCAGAGAGTACCCAGAGCCACAAGGCCTGGCATAGGTTACAAAATCTGTAAGTGATTTCTGGCAGAGGTGTGACTCCCCATTGGCCCTGCCTGCTTAGAGCTCTGGGCAGCAGCTTCTGTGAGAAGTCCCTCTGTCTGGTGTGGGAAGTCCCTCTGTCTGGTGTGGGAAGTCCCTCTGTCTAGTGTGGGCAGTCCCTCTGTCTGGCGTGAGAAGTCCCTCTGTCTAGTGTGGGCAGTCCCTCTGTCTGGTGTGGGCAGTCCCTCTGTCTGGTGTGGGCAGTCCCTCTGTCTGGCGTGAGAAGTCCCTCTGTCTGGTGTGGGAAGTCCCTCTGTCTGGTGTGGGAAGTCCCTCTGTCTGGTGTGGGAAGTCCTTCTGTCTGGTGTGGGAAGTCCTTCTGTCTGGTGTGGGAAGTCCCTCTGTCTGGTGTGGGCAGTCCCTCTGTCTGGTGTAGGAAGTCCCTCTGTCTGGGGGTTGAGCTTTTGGTGATGTCCTGGGCTTTGAGCCATCCATGATCCTATGAGTGACCCCGATACACTCACTGGCACACGAACTAGGCTAGGGTGGAATCATTTCTTCAGTCTGTCCAAGTGTCCTCTTTGGAATGAAGACATTTTTACTCATGGTTTCCCAGGAAATGTCATGCAGCAGCAGGTACATGAGACATTTTTAATCATCCTTTTTTGCTTTTCCCCCTGATCTTACCAATTTCCTGACGTATATTCATCTTTGTGAGCACATTCTTTATCTTGTAAGCAGTTCACACTTAACATTAGAGTACGCCATGTTGTCGCAACTATCAGAGTGTCTCTAGATCAGGTGTGGCTGTCCCCCCAAGTAATGCATGGCCACCATAATGCTCAGAGGGGGAAGGCCTGGACACGCATGCTCACTGGCCTGGGAAAGGCACTCCTTGCTGAATGGACTCGGAAGAACGCTTGCCTTTGCTGCCTACAGGACCCAGAACAGAGTCTTCCTTTTCATGTTGGTCTTTCTGGCAGCTTCATGTCTGTGACACCTTGCCTCCCCACAAGAGTGTCGGCGATTGTTCATGGGGCCATGTGTACAGCAACTTTAATTTGTGAAATTCCTGAAGAGGACTCTGCTGCAAAGGAGATCTGCCTCTGCTTGCCATGACTCGGAAGGCATCTCCTCCAAACATGATCGTTGCAGAATCAACCCCTCCAGAGGCTCTTCATAAAGAAAAGACCCCCAGACTCTGGTCCCCATGGTCCCTGTCACCACAAAACCCAAACCTCAAACCTCATTCAGATTCCCAGTGACCCCAGCCCCATCTCCTTCCTGTCAGGCATCCAGTCCCCGAGGCTCACCCTTGCATCCAGTCCCCGAGGCTCACCCTTGCATCCAGTCCCCGAGGCTCACCCTTGCATCCAGTCTCTGAGGCTCACCCTTGCATCCAGTCCCCAAGGCTCACCCTTGCATCCAGTCCCCGAGGCTCTCACCCTTGCATCCAGTCCCCAAGGCTCACCCTTGCATCCGGTCCCTGAGGCTCACCCTTGCATCCAGTCCCCGAGGCTCTCACCCTTGCATCCAGTCCCNCTCACCCTTGCATCCAGTCCCCGAGGCTCTCACCCTTGCATCCAGTCCCTGAGGCTCTCACCCTTGCATCCAGTCCCCAAGGCTCACCCTTGGCCCCATTGCTGATTCATGCTCGACTGCAGGTCCCTGGGACCCAGGTCTCATCCTTTCCTCTCCTGTACCATCAACACCCCTTTCAGACTCAGCTTTCCCATGTGTCTATTTTGTGGTATTCCCCCCAAACCCATAGTTAGTATTACCACACCAGCACCCCGGGTTCTCCATGGTTTAGAAACTGAATTTCTCACCTGGGCTTCATTTGTGAACCTCACGATCCCACCTTGCTCACTAATGGGAAGCGTGGGTGTCTGTCCACCTCACAGGTTAATTTGAGGATGGATCCAGATGCCTGTGTGGACACATACATCTGGGTGTTGAGTTGTCCCTCTAGACCCTTCAGACCTCATGCACAGTGGGGCTCAGCCCCAATTTTGCTGATGTATTTTTCCAGTATCTCTTTATCCTGCATGCAGGACCTCCCACCACAATCATCTCCCACTAGAAAAGTCAAGCTCAGGGCCAGCGAGGATGGCTCAGTGGTTAAAGAGGTTGCCCCTCATAGGGACAAATGTGAGGATCAGAGTTCAAATCCCCAGAATCTATGTAAATGTCTGATGAGAGTGGAAATCCAGTCTCAGAAGGTGGAGATAGGGGATCCCCAGAGCAAGCTGGCTAGCAGAGCTAGCTATATTAGTCAGTGCTGGCTTTGATTAAGACAACCTGCCTCACCGAATAATGTAGAAGCATAGTCTACATTTCATTCACCCAATCCTGCACCTCCACAAGCCTGACCCTCTCCCCCATGTCCAACACCCTGTTAGAGTCCTTACAGCTAAATCCGGCGTTCAATGCCTGTTGTGCACAGAGCAGACGTCCTCCCAGAGGTTTCTAGGACCTCAGTCTCTTCTTCCTTTCTCCTGGTTGCGAGGTGAACAGCCATGCTACACTGTGAGTCCTGTAAAACAGGGCCAACCAGTCACAGACTGGAACCTTTAAGCAGCCAGATTTGTCTCCTCTTTCTAATTTGATTATCTTTCTGAAAGCGTATTTGTCTATCTCCAGAGGGCGGAGGGGTCGATGTGCCATGGTTATGTGTACAGAGGGCAGAGAACTTGGGGGAATTAGTTTTCTCTCTCTACCATGTAGGTTCTAGGGATGGAACGTGTTCCCCAGACTTGGTAGCAAGTGGTTTTATCCAATGAGCCATCTCCGTGAACTAAGTAACCAAAAACATTTTGTTACAGTGATGAGAAGCTGAAGAACATGGAGTCAGTGTAATTCAAACCCATTGTTACAGTGATGAGAAGCTGAAGAACATGGAGTCAATGTAATCCAAACTTACTGAGAATCCGCAAACCTGACTTTCTCTTCAGGTAAGGGGGGTGTATTTTAGTTTGCTTTCTGTTGCTGTAATAAAATATTCCAACTAGCTTGGCAATAGTGGTTCGTGCCTTTGGTCCCAGCACTCGGCAGGCAGAGGCAGGTGGATCTCTGAATTTGAGGCCAGCCTGACCTACAGAGTGAGTTCCAGGATAGTCATAGCTACACAGAGAAACCCTGCCTCAAAACACCAAAACAAACAAACAAACAATCCAACCAAAAGAACTCAGGGAAGGGTTTATTTGGCTTAACTTTCAAGGTCACACTCCATCATTAAGGGAAGTCAAGGCAGAAACTGAAGCAGAAACCACTGAGGAATGCTACTTACTGGCTTTCTCTCTGGCCTGCTTTCTTATAGTCTTGCCTAGTGATGGTGCCGCCCACAGTGGACTGGGGCTGCCTACACCAATCATCATCAAGATTCTCACAGACAGGGCCACAGGCCAATCTGACTGAGGCAGTTCCTCACTTGAGATTTTCTCCTCCCGGGTATCACTAGTATGTGTCAAATTGACAATGGGACACTTGGCTCCTTGTAAACTGGAAGTGCAAACCCAGGACTGTTAAACTGTAACACTTTTTTGTCTGTCCTCAAGACCTGGTGGTAACATTACAACATAAAAAAACAGAATTTAAAAAGTCCCCTCAGCCTATAAAGTCTCCAGTGCTCTGAAAGCCCAGTGTCCCTTTAGAAAGTCTCTTAACTGGCCGTCTATAAGATAAAACGGGTTTTGTACTTTTTTATTCCAAAAGAAGGGAAGAACCAAGGCATTAAAAACAATCAGATCAAAAAATAAAACCCAGCAGTAACAATCTCAACCCTACAGTTCAGTGTCTGGCATCTGGGATCCACACACAATCTTCTGGGATCCATTGAGTCTGCAGCTCACACCAGGACGGTGCTTCACAGAACTGTCAAGGCGGGATCCCCATGCCTACATGGAACATCTAGGGCTTCCTCTAAGGGCAATGTTCCTTCATTCCCCATACCAGCAGCCTCAGTAGGGCGCCAGTAACACCTTCTGTGGTGTTATCTTCAGGAACTCCCCAGACTGTTTCCCTTGGGGAGTGTGTGTGTGTGTGTGTATGTGTGTCTCATGCTCATTCCTGTACAAGACAGAGAAAGTGTCTCTGGTCTCAAACTCACAGAGATTCTCCTGCCTCTGCCTCTCAAGTGCTCTCAAGGGCCTGAGCTGCCCCTGTCCAGCGATTATCCAGTCTTGGGTTTAGTTCTGCGTACACTGTGTTTGCTCACCTGGGAGTCAAGCGGAAGATGTAAGACCTAGTGTCTGTCGGGACAAACTGGGTTTATGGCAGAAGTAGAAGAAAAGTATGGCTTTGGCCTGAGAAATCTTCTTACAGCTTCTACTCAGAAGTACTACGTATCACTCCCTTTCACAGTTCAGCGGCCAAGAAAATAACGTGGCTGAGTCCAACATCAACAGGCCGGGGGAATGGAGTCTACCATGGGGAGAGGCAGCTGATATTTTTATCACACGAAGCCTTATAGACACGCTGCCCACACTCAGGCTTGCAGCCCTTCAGCATACCTCTCCCCCGGGACTCAAACCAGCCCTCAAAACAGAGAGGTGGTTGTTCCCTCTCAGGTCCTCTCTCCTGCAGACACCCCTCAGAGGGACACTTCTCTCCACAGGGGGAAACAAACAAACAAACAACGCTGGGGGATGGATGTGAGAGGAGGAGCCAGCTCCCAAGCTGTGAAAGAAGCAAACTGTAAACTCCAGCCTGGATCCGGTTTGGTGTGGTTCTCGTCTGGTCATTTGAGGGATGAGAGCTCCCCTTGGGGCTGTTGGATGGAGCTGGGGTTAGTGTGTGCTTTCTTACCTCAGCTGGGTCCAGATGCCATTTCTTCAGCGATGCCCTAAAGCCTGCAGACAACCGGCTCAGGATTTTCCCCACACCTTGTGGTTGGCCAGGGGTGCTTGTCCCAAGTCACTGTATGGGTTTTTTGCACTGAGTCCCTTTAATCTTTGAACTAATGATCACTGGGTCCTGCCAGTCCCATGACATGGTAAGCACTGTACAAATTCTTGAGGAATATTAAAAACATGAAAAGGTGGACCGTCAAATTCTGCATTCCCCTCTTGGTGTTGTGCCTTTCTGATTGTACATAGTTCTTTGTGTTTATTTAAAATGTTAACAGGTCAAAGAGCTGGCTGGATAGTTAAGAGCACATACTTAGCTTGTAGAGGGGACCTGGGTTCAGTTCCCAGCACCCAAATGGAACAACTCACAATTGCTTGTAACTCCTGTTCTGGGGATTTCTCCGTCTGCACCCTCACTTACATGTGTCCAGCCTCAAGAGCCACATGTACACACAGTTAAAAAAACAAAACAAAACAATAAAAATGCCAAGGCACACGTGTATAATCCCAGCACACAGCATGAGACTGTCTAAAAAAACCAGTTAGTAGAAATTTTGCTGAGTCACCACCACCATTGGTCTGTGGCCTTCTCTGGTAATTTTAGGTCGTTAGGTAAATTACCTGAATGTTGCTCCCTGCTCCCCCACTCTGTCCCCAGCTGCTCGGCCTGAGCGGGTGACTGGTGGTTCTCACCAGTAGCCACTATTAGTGACGGTGACACATTAATTGAACCTCACTGCTTCCAGGTGTGTGGCACACTCCAGGGTCACTGTGCAGGGGCCTCATGTGTGTTCAATTACTGCCTCACTGAGGAGGAATGCAACATGTCCTGTTCAAGTGTCAATTACCACCCCTTACCAGTCTGGCCGCAAACTAAGCCAATTGGCCTCTCTCCCAGGAGCCGGTATGCAGCCTGGGAGGTGTGTGAACCTCGCTCTGGACCTTCTACATGTTCTGGAGAGGCCTGGAGGAAGCAGACCGAGGGGAGGGGCTGGGGTTGGTAGACCCATGCTCTCAGCTCCAGCACCAAAGTTCTATTTATTTGCTGATGAGCCAACAGAGGGTTATGGGACACAGGATTGGAGTCAGGGAGCCACGGAAGTAGTCCCTGAAGGATCCAGCCTCCTCCAGGGTCCAGATGAAATATGCAGCCTCGTGTATACAGGGGTCATTACGTCAGGATAATTTGCGACCTTAGCGTTTTCATGCTCATTCTTAGCATTTTATGTAAAGGGAAGAAAGGTGTAATTGCTTCCAAGTTTTGGCCCCTTACATACCACAGTTGAGATAATTTGACAATTGAAAATTCTGCATGAACAATTTAAAAATATAGACTCTGCCTATCCCAGTATCCTTTTGGGTTCCTTCGGCCAGCGTGTGTCTGTGACCCAGGATGCTGTCCCAAGAGATTTTCTCTTGCAAAGATTTCTCTTTCCTTCCTCCTTTTTTTTTTTTTTAAAGGCATTTTTCTTCCAAGCCAACATGGCTATTATAATTAGTATTTATTACGCCGTCTTCCTTCCTCATAGTCATAGTGATCAATCACCTTTCACCCCTTTAGCGATGCCCTGTATGGAATAAATATTATCCCTCTTTTCCATAGCCGCACACACAAAAAAAGAGCTAGCATTTCTATTCAAGGTCACCTGACAAATTACTCTGAGTTGGAAGTCACAGATGCCAAAACACCGCCATCACCCAGACAGACGAGTTGTGTTTTCACTCTCCATTCTTCTGTTTTGGGGTGCTGGCAGCCCTCCGGTTGACCTCTGCATTCATTCATCAGCCAACAAATACGACCTAAATACCTACTTTTAAATGAGTCAATTGTAGGACAGAATTCCTTGGTTGAAAGAACACAGATCAAATTCCACTCTCAAAACCATGCTACACATGTGCCCTGTGTGTGCCCTGACTAGGGAAGTCGGTCACTGCTGGGTCCATTCATACACCAGCTCATTTTCCTTCTGTAGTTCTCCTTCCTGTCTTCCTTCTTCTTCTTTTGACTCTCTATTTCTCCAAAGTCTTGTCTTTTTCTTTTTCTTTCCTTCCTTCCTTCCTTCCTTCCTTTCTTTTCTTTTCTTTTCTTTTTTTTTTTTTTTTTTTTTTTTATTTTGAGACAAGATTTTTCTATGTAGCCCTGGCTGTCCTGGAACTTGCTCTATAGACCAGGTTGCTTTCAAACTCACAGAGATCTGAGTGCCTCTGCATTTAGAGTGCTGGGATTAAAGGCATGGGTCAGCATTATCCAGCTTTTAAACTCTGTTTAAAACTAGCTATTATTCTTATTTTTATGTGTATGAATGTTTTGCACACACATATATATCTGGGCACCACTCACTCTGATATCAGAGGCAGTCAGATGAGGGCATCAGATCCCGTGGAACTGGAATTACGAGCCAACATGTGGGTGCTAGTAACCAAACTGGGTTCTCTAGAAAATCAGGTGCTCTTAACCCTTGAGCCATGTCTCCGGCTCCTTTACTCAAGCCCTTGACCCTGGAGTCTATGATACTGAAGTGTATGAAACTGCTGGTTTTAACTGGATCTGACTTATACAATTTGGAATTTCATAAACGTAATTCTAGGCTGCTATGGCAATTTGTACCTTTGCATGGTTGTTAATGAACTGTATGGTATGCCGAAAAGAGGCATTAGGGGCTGCAAAGATGCCTCAGTGGTCAAATGGTTGCCACACAAGCACAAAGACCTGAGTTTGGTTCTCAGAACACATGTGCACAAAGCTGGTTGGCTTTAGGAGGTAGAACCTTTAGGAGCCTAGCATGGAGGCTGAGCCAGCACTTGAGGGTCAAAGAGTAGAGGAACTGAGGCAGTTTGCACTTGGACTTGGCCCCCTGGTTCCATTTGAGTCCTCAGTGGATGGGACTGGCTCCTGGGGCTTAAAGGAAAAGAAAGGAGGGGAAAATGAGTAGGCAGGGTGGTGTGGATGGAAACGCCCACTGGACAGAGCTGGACAGTGACAAGCTGGGAGGTGATGAGGCACTCTGTTAGTATCCTGTCACAATGTTTTGACAAACTATATGGCAAGAAGCAGCTTAAGTCAGGAGGGGTTTACCAAGGCTGGGAGGCATGATGGCAAGAGTAAAGGGCTGGATATAATATATCCACCATCAGGAAGCAGATAGAAGGCTGGCTACAGTGTATCCACCATCAGGAAGCAGATAGAAGGCTGGCTACAGTGTATCCACCATCAGGA
>NC_034601.1:85073297-85108861 GCF_900095145.1 Mus pahari | reverse complement strand
AGAAGGCTGGCTACAGTGTATCCACCATCAGGAAGCAGAAGGCTGGCTACAGTGTATCCACCATCAGGAAGCAGATAGAAGGCTAGCTACAGAGTATCTACTGTTGGGAAGCAGAGTGAACAGAAAACCTCTGTTAAGCCCACCCCCAGAGGCCCATTCACCAGTAGGCCCAATCACCCAAAGGTCCCAAACAGCTACAGCTGGGGACCAAGTGTTCCTACTTGTGACCCTTTCATAGTCAAACCACAGTAGTCTGTGTGGTCTGTTCTGTGACCTGGGAGGTCACCTGGAGATGGGGAATGGGGGCTGGTGACCAGGATTCTTAAGAGAAGCCACTGAGGAAAAGGAGAGACTCATCATCTATGGCAGGCCTGAGGCAGGTGGAGCTGAGGAAAGCAGGTGAGAGGTTGGTACTTTCAGGTAATTTAGATGTGGCTCAAAGTCCTCCTGTGAGGATTCTCTCCTGGCTGAGGTGCTTTCCACCCATCTGCCAGCAAAGACAAGTCCCGTAAGAATCCAGATGAACTAAACAGGGAATCATTGCTGGGACAAGTGGGGGAGCTCACTCAGCATTACAATCAGGCCCTAAGCACACAGTGCTTTGTGAAACAGCCTGGAGAAAGATGTTAAACCACTAACTTCTTCAATGCATCATGTGTGTGCTTGTGCTTGTGTGTGGATGTGTGTGTGTGCGCCTGTGCCTGTGTGTATGTTTGTGTAGCTGTGCATGTGTGTGTGCATGCATGTAAATGTGTGCATGTATGTGTGCATATGTATGTGTGTGTGTGCCTGTTCGTGAGCCTGTATGTGGTTGTGAGTGTGCACACATGTGTGTGCTCGTGTATGTGAGTGTGCCTGTGAACATGTGTGGATGCATATGCGCATGTATGCGTGTATGTGTGCCTGTACCTGCATGTGCCTGTGTGTACGTGTATTCAGGTGTGCACACATGTATGTGCCTGTGTATGTGTGTGTGATCGTGTGTGTACGTGTGTGTGTGTTTTGGGGTGTGTGTGTGTGTGTGTGTGTGTGTGTGTGTAGAAGCTAGAAGTCAACCTTGGAGCCATTCCTTAGACCCTATCCACATTGGTTTTTAAGACAGGGATCTGGAGCTAGCAGGTTAGGCTAAGCTGGCTGGCCTGACTCACAGGGATCCAGCTGTCCACCTCCAGTGCTGGGGTTACAGGCTGCCATGCCATCTCTTCATGTTTGTTCTGGGGATGCAACTCAGATCCTCATGCTCGCACATAGAGCCAACTGCCCAGCCTACTCCATCATTATTCAATGACTAGGAATTCCTTCTGGCCAGTCCTTAACAGATACCCTGGTTCTGACTGACACCCAGTCAATGTCCATGGGTCAAAACAGCCTCGAAAACAAGGGGATCCAGTCCTGTTTGTGAGAACATGGTCTGAATGCCTTTTCTGAGTGAACAGTGTATCCCAGGGGCTAAGGCACAGCAGGGACAGACCCAGGAAAGGAGCTTATTAACCACAATGTCACCTCTCTTAGGAATCACCCAAGTCCAGACTCTGGGCTTCACTTACAACTGTCTGGTCCTCATCTGTCCCCCTAGGGGCATCGTGGGCACAGTGTCTTCATGGTGCTGGCTGGCAGGAGATCCAGCCTGGAGTCATAACCCCTCCTCTTCAAGTCTCTGCTAGAGCCCCTCCCCCTTGACAAATAACCCAGGGCATGGAGATCATTACGTTACGCAGCACGTTATTAGCCCAAATTGGATTAATTAACCTCGTCTGGCCTCTCAGCTTTGGAGACAGAAAAAAACCCGGAGTCTAATTCAAATGCAGCATTTTGGAAATGTCAGCCACGACTCGGTGATAAATATTTATAAATATATACGCTGCGTATCAACAGGGTGGCCAGTGTATTTTTACATGTAAGTACACAAAGGCACTCTGTCGTTAACACACATTCAAAGCAGGAGCCTTGAAAGGGCCATTATGGCCTGAGCTATGAATGTTTATTAAGAATAATATGCAAAGCGGGCCGCCTGAATGGGCCCATTGACCGGGCATCAGCTCCGCCAGGGCGGGGACGGCGGGTCCTAAGGAATGATAACCATCTTCCAACAGGGTCTGGCCCTGGCATGGGAGATGATGTGGTGAGTCAGCCGTCCTTGCCACTTCTGGTTGTGGGTGTTTGTTCTGGAAATGTTGACTTGGAGCTTGAACATGTCTTTAGACCCTGGCCCTTGAGTTCTGAGTTACAAACCCATGCCAGAGATTTTCCCCTTGAAGTGAGCGGCGGGCAGCAATTGGAAGTGTAGATATGCATCCCCAAGTTCCTCGTCCTTCTCAGTCTGAGTGGCCCACTTCCTATGGGCCTCTTTCCCTGACTCTCTTGGATGGAATCCCTTCTAGCTCAGTTCCTTATGGGCATTTCGGGATCCTTCCTGGTTTTAGAAGACTTTTCATTCATTGATTCAATCAGGGTGTGTGAGTGTGTGTGTGTGTATCTGTGTGTGTTGTCTGTGTTTATGTGTCTCTGTGTGTCTGTGTGTAAGAAGGTGTGTGTTTGTCAGTGTGTGTATCTGTGTGTGGTGTCTGTGTGTGTAAGTATGTATGTGTTTGTCTATGTGTGTGTGTGTAAGTACATATGTCAGTGTGTGTGTGTGTCTGTGTGTGATGTCTGTGTGTATGTGTCTCTGTGTGCCTGTGTGTGTAAGTACATGTGGGCTTTGTCTCTCTCTGTGTGTAAGTACATATGTGTGTGTTGGTACCTCTGTGTGTGTGAAGGTACATGTATGTGTTACAGGCACACATGTGTATGGCCTTGTACTTTTGGAGCTGTTGTTTTTTGAGACAGGCTTCTGGTTGGCCGAGAGCTCACCTATTAGGCTAGACTAGGTAGCCAGTGAACCCCACCACTCTGCTGACTCTGCCTCCAGCTCTGGTATTAGAAACACTCGCCACCACTCCTGTGGCTTTGTTTGTATTAGTAGCTTGGTTTTTTGGTTTGGTTTGTTGTTGCTGTTGTTGTTGTTGTGTTGTTGTTTTGGGTCCTTAGGATTGAACTCAAATCTTTGTGCTTGTATGGCAAGCACTTTACCAAATGAGCTCTCAACCAGGGTTTAACTGAACACCTCCTATCTGCCCACCATGGACCTGGTAAGGCTAGAGTAGATTAGAGAGAGGCACAGTCCCGCTTTGTCCTCCAAGGAGGAAACGGGCAAAACTAGAAGGCAACAAATAGCACAGGCCACTACACAAAAGGAGCATCGGGTTCAGATCAAGCAGTGCTACCTTAGGTAGGTGTTGCTGGCGCAGAGTAGGGTAGGTTTCAGGGTGAGACACATGGGCAGCAGCTTCAGGAAAGCTTTTGGCTTTCAAACTGAGGGGGGAGGGGAGGGTCCTTTACTGCCCCTGCACAGCCTAGGTTGAAAGAGCAGCAGGTAGCCCATCAGGAAGATGTGGCTTTAACTGCCTCAGAGATCAAAGGGTGGGAGGTGAGTGGGGTAGAAGCCACCAAGCATTCAGGCGATGGAAGACACTGGCCCTGGGCCTTAGTTTTGGGGAACCCCAAATGACTCTCAGAATGTGGGTCCTGTTCAGTCTGAGCTCACTGATGCTCACAACTGCTCAGGCTACAAAGATTCGTAGAAGGTAAGGGACTCAAAGCCACCATTGCTGATGGATTTGTTTAGGAAAAAAGAAAACAGTTTCCTCAGATCCAGTTTGTCTTAACAAGCTGACATCCCTAGCGTAGTTTGACGGAACCCTCTTTATTTCATGTCTGTTCCGATGGAGGCCTCAGAGTCACCCATTTACCCTCAGAGCCTTCTCATCTCCTTTATTAGTCAGCAAGGTTGAAAGATAAAAATTTTAAAAATCAGCTTTGCTTATTATTCGAAGAATAGTTGACATCAGGATCGATACCACCGGACAGAAGCTATTAACATTTTAATGAGATACTCAGTAATATTCTGACGATGTGTCAATGAGTCATGGCCCCTTTGATTAAAGATGTACTTCGGAGGCAACAGTAAATACATCTAAGGAGGGCCTATAGCCAAGAGCTGTCACCCATCAATCCCAGGAAGAAGATGGAGGCTTCATGAATAAAGAAACTCACAAGGTGTCTGTCCCTGGGCTGAACAGTTTACTGTAAGAAAAGTTAACCTTTTAAAATACCATTAGTCTCCACCAAGTGACAAGTGCACACACACCCCTGTCACGTGTCAGGTGTGTGCATGGGGGTGTGTGCACATCAGATAAAGGAGAGAGAAATGTCTACTCAGACACAGGGCACTGGGATGGGAAGGAAAAGCCTTGGGATGGAGAGCAGAACCAGGAAGGGGAAAGGTATTGGTGAGAAATTCTAGGTGGCTCTCAGGGGAGAGGGCAAGGTGATGAAGGCTGGGGTGGGAGAACATCCTCATGTGTGCTCATGTAGGTCCAGGCAAGGGCTGAATGCCACGACATAAAACCATCAGTGTGGCTGCCTTTGGGTCCCCATTCTTTCTTCATCAAGTCCCTAACACGTCCAGCTATCAAGTCACCCTGACTTAGCGTAGAATAAAAGCCTCCTTCTTTAGGAGACCCTTGAAGGCAATGACCCTCTGGGTGTATGCAGTGGAGAAGAGGCCCCGCCATAGTGAGCCTAGGAGAAGAGCGAGGGCAGGCACTGACCCCACGCTTTGTCATTGGAATAGATCTGGGCTTGGTGACAGGGGTGACTTGGGAGACAGTAGGGCAGAATTGGTATCCATCATCCTGTGGGGTCTCCAACAGGGAGTCACGTGGCTCATGAACCAGGACATCAGAGATTGTGGGCTTTAGTAGTGTGAATCTGGGTCAGAGGGAAGCAGAAGATGGGTGGGTCTGGGCCAGCATCCAAATGGAAGTCTGTGTCCCAAAGGAAGAGGGTTAGTTGTGGTGGTACACACCTCCAATATTAGCCCTGTGAAGCTAAGGCAGAAGGACCGTGAGTTCTAGGTTAACCTGGGTTAGAAAAAGACGTTGTTCTAAAAAAAAAAAAAAAAAAAAAAAAAAAAAAAAAAAAAAAAAAGAAAAGAAAGATGGAGGGAAGGAGTGAGGAAGAAGGAAAAAAATCAAGATAGGCAAGGACTTAAGTCAGTGGTCTAACCACTGTACTCTCCCAACATGGAGTCTGTGGGTGTCAAGGTGTCTGAGGTCAGGAGAGGCCAGTGTGTTCCACCCACTCTGCCCTGTTCCTTTGTTTTTCCTTCCCTGTAGATAGCATGTGTTGATGATTATTGGCTCCAGCTCAGCCCTGACCACCTGTTATTGTCAAGGCCAACACTTGAGCATCACTGAGTTCAATGTTTTCAAATCGTGAATGACAATGCGGTTTCCCCTCAAAGCTGTGACGCTGGTCAGAAGAGATAGGATACCTGTGAGTGCTCACTACAGATTCTAACACTTAACACGAATGCGTCCTCACGAGGCTGACTACCAAGGTCAAAATATTGAACTCCAGCAATCAGAAGCCCTCTTTGGCTCACCTAATTGACATGCCCAATTAAAATTAAATACCTCATCCTAACATGGTGTTTTCCTCTTTACCTTTGTAAACTGTCACTTGCCATGGGCCATGCATGTCTCCTCTTTTTCCAGAGGGCAGTCCTTTGTCCCCACTCAGGGACAAATACCCCTGCCCCCTCTCCCTCACCCCCTTTCCCTTCCCCCTCGTGCCCTATCTCCTGCATTTCTCTTATTCCCTGCCCTTTATCCCTCTGGGGCAAATACATCTTCTTTGTCCCTAGACCTTGGTCTTGGGGTCCTGAGCCAACACCAATCTCTTTCACAGACAGACAACCTGACTGCCTCAGTGACGAGCCTTGCTCTCTGAGATGACAGTTCGTCAATGCGTTGAACTTGGGTGATATTTACCAAGCATCTGCGATGGACTTTGTGTGTCTGGCACTGTGAAGGACCAAGCCGACAAAGAATAGCTCTGCATTTAAATGCCTATGAAAGCTTTGGTCCTGGGCAACAAAACACCAGCAGCAGTCATGACAGGGACAGATCCAGGATGGAAACAGAGGGCACAGGGAAAGCTGGCTCCAAAGTTGGAGTGTCACCTATGACAGGTCCTAGCACCACAGAAGGACAGGGTGCTGGAGCTAAGACCCTGAACACTGGTCTAAGAATCCCCCAAAACCAACACCACCTGTGAGTGGGGAACATTTGGTCCCTTTGAGAAGCTAAAACTTCGAGCAAGAGCCAGAGACTTGTTCACAAATTGTAAATCATCCTGGCTGTGGCAAAGTCAGTCTCCCTCTCCCCCTCCCCCCTCCCCCTCCCCTCCCCTCCNCTCCTCCCCCTCCCCCTTCCCCTCCTCCCCCTCCCCTCCCCCTCCCTCTCCCTCTCCCTCATCCAGGGCTAAGTGGATGGCTGCTGGGGGCGGGAGGGGGTGGGTGGGAAGGATGACAGAGAAGACCCTGGGACCTGTTGATGCTCTTGGAGGACCAGTCTGAAACTACAGTCCTCACAATTTATTCTGCATCTTGTGAGAGTTCTCCAGGTTCTGAGGAGAGTGGGTGGCAGGAGAGGGTCTCCTGGGAGTAGCAGAAACAGGGGAGTTAGCCAATGATGACATTCTGAGTCTTGCAAGCCACATCTACCGAGCTCCCGTCTGTCCAATTAATGTTGCATACCATCTAGTGTCTTCAGAATCTGGAGCAAGAAGCTCCACTCGATTTCACCCCCATCACAGATGGAGATGGTCAACGGATGGAATGTGGCTTCCCAGAACAGCTGCTGTGATTGGCACATTCTGCGCAGGCATCTGGGCCCAGCTGGGTAAGGTACTAGCCTGTCAGCTGCCCTACCTAGACACCCCTGCTTCTGAGTTGATTTTGTCTGTCCTAGGAAGGAGAGAGGGGCTATGTGTTTTTATGTAAATTGATTTTTGGGAGGTCTTTTTTTATGGTTTTTGTTTGTTTGGTCTTGTTTATTTGTTTTGTTTTGGATTGGGTTTTGTTTTTGTTTTTGTTTTTATTTGCCTGCATGTATGTCTCAGTGAGGTTGCCAGATCCTCCAGAACTGGAGTTACAGACAGTTGTTGTAAGATGTCACATGGACGTTGGGAAGAACAGCCAGTGCTCTTAATGGCTGAGCCACCTCTCCAGCCCCTCTAAGTAGTCTTTATACTTTCCATGACTGGAGAGATGACTCAGTGGATAAAAGTGTCTTCTGTGCAAGCACAAGGACCTGAGTTCAGATCCTGGCACTCACATTTAGGGGAAAAAAAAGATCTTGACACAGTGCTGTGAGAGGCGGAGACAGAACGGTCACTGGGGCTTGCTGGCCACTAGCCTGGGCTAGGTTCAGTGAGCGACCCTTTCTCAGGGAAATGAGGCAGAGATTAAGCACCTGACATCTTCCTCTGGCCTTGATGAACATATGCACAGATTCTTGTATCTTCATGCACATATACCTAACCTCTGCATGTTCACACACATTCATGCCTGCATGCACACACAATGCATCCATTGAAGAAACTTAACTTTTAAAACAGGTATTTACGGGGTGGAACACTGCTGTTTTGGTACATACCTGTGATAGGAATTGGTAATGGGATTAGTCAAATGAGGGTTAGGACCATGTCTGACACCTAGAATAGTTATCATTTCTTTGCATCGTGAACATTCAGATTCCTGCCTTCTAGCTATTTTGAGAGACACAGTGAATTATTGTTCATTGTAATCACACCATTGTGCTGTAAGTTCCTGCTCCTTAATTCTCCTGTCTCATCATGCTTTAATAGCCAACAGTCATCTTCTCTCTGTACCTGCTGTTCCCCACCCCAGTCTCTGGTAAACGGCATTATACTCAGTATTTCTATAGCTTCTGTGTCTTCCATTCTTCCTGAGGGAGAGCATGCAGTGTTAGTCTTTATGGGTTGGCTCATTTCACTTACTAATGATCTTCAGGTCTGCTCAGACCCCAAAAGATCTCATCCTTCTTGAAGGCAGTGAAGTATTCCACATTGTCAATGTACCATGCTTTCTCTACCCACTCATCCAAGGGTATGTGGGTTGGTTTCATACTTTAGATATTAGATACAGCGTTGCTGTAAACATGAAAATTCAGATGTGTTCTCATCATAGGTTCATTTCCTTTGGAAATGCATCTTGTAGAAAATAGGACTGTTGACTCACTGTTGTTAATTTTGTTGTTTTTGTTTTTGAACTTGTCTTAGTTAGGGTTTTACTGTTGTGAATAGACACCATGACCAAGGCAACTCTTATAAGGACAACATTTAACTGGGGTTGGCTTACAGGTTCAGAGGTTCAGTCCATTATCATCAAAGTGGAAGCATGGCAGCATCAGGCAGGCATGGTACAGGAGGAGCTGGGAGTTCTATATCTTTTTTCGAATGCTACTAGCAGAAGACTGACTTCCAGACAGCTAGGATGAGGGTCTTAAGCCCACACCCACAGTGACACTCCCACTCCAACAAGGCAACACCTCCTAATAGTGCCACGCCCTGGGCCAAGCATATACAAACCATCACAAGACTTATTTATTTATTTATTTTACATATATGAGTACACTGTAGATGGCTTCAGACACACCAGAAGAGGGCATCAGATTACAGATGGTTGTGAGCCACCATGTGGTTGCTGGGAATTAAACTCAGGATCTGGAAGAGCAAGCAGTGTTCTTAACCTCTAGGCAGTCCTTTTGTTTATTTTTTGAGATGGGGTTCCTCTATATACACCTGACTGTCCTGGAACTTGCTCTGGAGATCAGGGTGGCCTTGAACTCAGAGATCTTCCTGCCTCTGCTTCCAGAGTGCTGGCATTAAGGGCATGCTACCATGCCTGGATTTTGTAGTTGAATTTTTAGGAGGAATTCCCATATTGTTTCCATGATGTCTGTGCTAATTACATTCCCACAGAAAGTATATAAGAATCCCCCCTTTTCATATTCTCATTGGCTCTTGTTAGCTGTTTTTTTTTTTGATGTTGTTGTTGTTTTGTTTTTGTTTTTTATGACAGCTATTCTCTGCTTCCTTCTGAAACCTCAGGAGTTAGGTCTCCATTCTCTGTACTGTGCTCAACAGTGTCTTCCATATTCTTAAATAACACTCCATTAAGCTCTGATTGCTTAGCAGAATCCTGAGCACTTCCACAATCCTTCTTAAAAATGAAGCACCACAGTCATTACACCCCCACTCCTGGTACAATATCTGTCCTGCTTTGGATTCTGTTGCTGTGACTAAAATACTGACAAAACCAATTTGGGGGAGGGAAGGGTTGCAAATCTGGCTTATAAAGCCAAGGCAGGAGCTGAAGCCAAGACCATGAAGGAGTGATGCCTACCTGTTTGTTCTCCATGGCTCACTGTTTGCTTTCTTATATCACCCAGGACCACCTGCCCGGGGGTGGCGCACATGAAGCTGGGCCCTCCCCACAGGAATCCTTAAGCAAGAAAATGTCTACAGGTCATCAGATGGAGTCAGTTCTTCAACTAACTTTCCCTGTTACCGGATGACTCTGTCTTGTGAAAGAGAACGCCTGACATCTTCCTCTGGCATCTGCACATATGTGCTCAGGCTCAAGTTGATGAACCAAAAACAAACAAAGTAAAGAAAACTAACAAGTGCAGCGTTCTTGAATCAAGAACCTTGTGATCTCCTTTCTACTTTGTATTCATTTTGTATCTTCCTCTTACCCTTTCAGGAACTCCCAGGATGATGTTGAACATCAGCGGCAGAAACAGGCACTGTTGTCTCGCTCTGGATCTTGGATGAAGTACTTTCAGTTTTCTCGTATTTCGCAGTGTTGGCTGTGGCATTGTTGTGTAAGGTGTTTATTGTGTTGACTAGTATTCTTCCTGGTTCTAGTTCTGGGAGGGTTTGTTTATCATGAAAGGATGTATTTTATCAAATGTCAAGAAAAATCTTACCAAGATGAGGATTACACTCTGATGAGTTGGAGAATTGGAGTTTGGGCCCCTATGCCAGAAATGACTTCTAATCCTCAAAACTTATTATCAAAATGTAGGAATGTGAGTGTCCTATTGCACAGATTCTAAGAAATGTCAGGTAAAAAAATTGAAATTTGATTCAAGACATGGATACTTTCAGCTTGCAGGGTGTGTGTATATGTGTTGAAGTTACCATAAGGCAAACCAATCATTTTTTTTTTAATCTGTAAAAGGTGTTTAATTCTAAAACATACTCACCTAGAGGATAACTCATGAAAACAGAATTTGTTACACTCTAAGACCTATTCCAGTAGCTACTCCTAAATCATTTGAAAGTCAATGATATTACCTAATCATAGAAAACACAAACCAATCATTTTAAAGTAGACACTTCAGTGAAGTTTCCCAGCATTGTGAAGTTGGGTAGTCACCCCTGTCTAGTTCATTTGGAACCTTCACCACCCCACAGGAACTGAGAACTCTTTAAACAGTTGCTTCCTACTCCCCTGCCCTGTTTCCTCACCCTGGGCAGCCACCAGTCTCCCTCCATTCTCTATGGGCCTGTCTCTTGTGTGTGTTTCATATAAATGAAATCATGCATCGTAAGCTTTTCTGTGTCTGGTTTCACTCAGGTTATTTCAAGATTTATCCACACTGGCGCACCCAGCAGAATTTTACTATTTTTCAGAGCTTTGTGATCATTTACCATGTAGATAGGTTGTGTTGGGGTATTCTTTTCTTTAAAATTTTATTTTATTCTGCATGAGTGAGTATTTTTCCTGCAGGTATATATGTGCACCACTTTTATGTCTGGTGCCCACAGAGACTAGAAGAGGGCCTCAGATGCCCTCGGCTGTTGTTAAAGATGCTTGTGAGCTCCACGCGGGTCCTGGGAATGGAACCTGGCTTCTCCAGAAGAACATCCAGATATCTCAACCACTGAGCCATCATCTCTCAGGCCTGCTGATGGAGTTTGGACCCTGTAGGCTCAAACAGAAGCAGAGAAATAAAATTGGAGGCAGAAATTCCGATGGGTTAGGGAACAGGTCATTCAGTCAATGTTCTTGGAGTGTGCTCACACAATAAACTATTTAGGGCACTCTGGCTGGACTGGAATTCTCCACACAGTCTCCTCGGGCAAAGGAACCCTCACTTAAAGTCATTTTTATGTCTGTTACTAATTTGATTTCACTTTGACAATGACATTTCTTAATGCTTTGCTCAAAATTTCCTTCACTGCCCGCCCCACTTCTCCCCTGCCCCCCCATTAGCAGGAAGTACTTCCTGTGTTGGGTAAATGCTATCAGATGACATGGTGTGGGGGACCCCTTCCTCTGCTGATGCACTGTGAAAGCTGAGCCTTCCCCGTCCTCTCAGGGTTAATGAGACAGCCATCAAGGCTATCGAGGGCTTTCTCCTGACTAAGAAACATAAATGTGTGTTAGAGATGCAGATGGTTCGTGGGTGGAATGGGTTTAAGACGGAGGTGTTTGTTCACTAGCTGGCAACACTGAAAACCAATACACATCGGCTCCCCAAGAGGACAGCTAGGTGTTTTCCCCTCTCTAATGAAGTGTCGGAGATGACGACTTGCTCTTGAATGTTTCTGGACGTGTCAGGAGCTAGCTTGCAACACTCTCTGTCTGGTTCACACTCATATTCAAAAATTTAAATCTCCATCCAGTCTCAGCTCTGATCCCAGGACTCTGAAACCATGAGGGAAAAATAAAGGAAATACAATTTGTAACTCGCTTCACTGCTCGCTTCACTTTCTAGGAGGGCAGGGGCCAGATCCTGGCACTTGATGGGTGCTTTGCAAATTCAGACAGAGGAATGTCTGCTGCTTTCTGTTTAGTTTTATCGATATTTTTCTGGTTTTTCCAGACCTGGCATTTGCTATGTAAGCATCTCACATCCGTGTGTGGGGGCATGGGGAGATATGACTGGCAACGGCACGGAAATTGCTTCCATTTTGAAAGCAGTGAAGGGACATACTGAGGCAGCCCAGACTGGCTAGGTTCCTAGATCCTCTAGAGACCCCAGGAGTCTGTGCCAGCCTCTGGATCTCTGAAAGCATCACCAAGCAGAGCAGACACATTCCCCCACATGCCCCCTTGTCTTTGGCAGGCAACTCAAAACCATAATCAGACAAAGGATATTTATCTGTGGTGCCAAGCCTTGAACTCAGAACCTGAGGTGTATAAACTAGGCAAGAACTCTGCCACTGGGGTAAAAACAAAGATTAGCTGTCGTATCTTGAGACCCAGATGTCAGGAATGGACAGAGGTGACTGGCCCAGGTAAGGCAGACATGTTGGATGCCTCAGAGTAGCAGAAATAGCTATGCCCCAGGCTCAGCTGTGATGGCCCCATTATACGGGACAGAGGTGGCCATAGCTCCTAGGCCAGAGCATCTTGGGGACAGGTTAACAGGTTTGTACATTGACTACAGACTCAGGAGGCAGCTCACTAAGATCTGCAGGCAAGCTGCTGAGCAGGGAGTGGCCTGAGGTTCAGCGAAGCCCACTTACACATATCTACTCCAGAAAGGGTGAAGAGACAAGCGCTAAGTCCAACCCTACACCACAAAGCCCAGCATGTGCCAGGCTTGTTAGCTCTGGGAGGGGCCTTCCCAGTCTCCAGCCAAGATTCCTTCATTGTCATTATCATAGCAAAGATACTGTCTCCAGATGACCTGAGGCCCCAGAAGTAGGGAAAGCATATTCTGTAGGATCAGGACCAAGGGCCAGCCTCCTGTGGATACTGCCACCAGTGTATGAGGAACAGGAAAGGCCTGGTGAGAACTCTAGATTGCCTCCAAATTTCAGATCTGTCTCGGCCATCCATAGTTCCAGAGAGTTCTAGCAAGGTCACAAGCTGGTAAGAACAGGACAAATAATATGCCTTGTTTACTGACGCCCTGAACTAAGAGACCCCAGAAAGGAGTGTCACTATCCACTGCGAAGGATGCCTGGGCAACTCTTTTGTCCTTAATGAGTGTACTCTGTTTCCTGCCATTTGGCCACCAGAGATGAAATCTTTTGTCTACAGAAGTTCTAAGTATCAGTTACCATTGGACTGTCCTGATGAAGGACACCACCATAAAGCAGGTTAGGGAAGAAGGGGCTTATTCTGAATGGCGTCCTAGATGGACAATGTCCACCATTGTGGGGAAGACACATAAAGTAGGTTAGGCAAGAAAGGGTATGTTCTGGCTACAATTCCAGATGGACAGCATCCATCATTGTGGGGAAGACAACAGGCAGGAATGGTAAGAGTAGGAGGTTGCCTGATTTTTATCTCAACCAGCCCCAAGGGGGAGGAGCAGAAGAGAGGAAGGGGGAGGGGGAAGAGGGAGGGGAAGGAAGGATGGAGAGGGGAGGAGAAAGGAGAGAGAAGGAGGAGGAGAAGGAGGAGGAAGAGGAGGAGGAGGAGGAAGAAGAGGAGGAAGAGGGGATGGGGAAGAAGAAGAAGAAGAAGAAGAAGAAGAAGAAGAAGAAGAAGAAGAAGAAGAAGAAGAAGAAGAAGAAGAAGAAGAAGAAGAAGAAGNGAAGAAGAAGAAGAAGAAGAAGAAGAAGAAGAAGAAGAAGAAGAAGAAGAAGAAGAAGAAGAAGAAGAAGAAGAAGAAGAAGAAGAAGAAAGCTATAACCAAGATCAGCCCCAGTGACTTATTTCCTTTTCTGAGACTCCTCCTAAGGGTTCCATAACCTTCCCAAACAGCAACAGTGCCACCAACTGGAGACCAAATGTTCAAGTGTGCAAGCCTGTGGAGACCCTTCACATTCAAACTCCAACAAGATGTTGAGACCCCTAGGACCCTACTCTCTTCAGGGAACAGAAACATCATGAGCTTTTGCCATGTTAAAATCAGGGTTAGAAACTGGGATCTTGGTCTTGTGCCTCAGGATGCAGGATGGGCACCTAAGGCAAGGTCAGGTTGGGGAGCAGGACACCAAGGTGCAGGTGGAGTGTTCAGGACAAACCTCTGTTGGCTGAGTGGCCTATAGGAGTCACTTTAGCTTCCTGACCCCTCCATCTTTGCTGTGAGCCCCAGATGCATCTTGCCTCTCTCTCTGGAACTTCAAGCAACTGGTCCTTTGGTGGGGCCACTGTCTGTCCTCTGCTTGCTAACAGATATGTGTGGATTCAGTTCTCCACTGTGGGGAAAGAAGCCAATCTTAGATTTGGGGACAACGTGGTTTATTCATGTTAATTTAGGTCTTTCCGTTTCCCTTCCGAGCACCCACTTAGAGACTGGTTTGGGATTCGGTTTGGGCCTGGAAAGATTTGAACTCTTTCCAGCATTGGTTTCTTCTAAGTTGAAGTTCTCAAGTGGCTTTGGAGAGATGCCTTTCCCGTAGAGTACCTGGTGCACAAGTGTGAGGATTGGAGGTCAGATCCCCAGCACCCATACAGCAAAACTACCTGTAATTCCAATGTGTGGGAGGCAGAGACGGAATTCCTGAGCAAGCGGGCTAGTGAGACTGGTTGATGATCTGGGTTCAAGTGAGAGATCCTGACTCAATATATAAAGCAGAGATAGAGAAACCAAGGAAGATGCCTGATGTCAATCTTCAGCAGCACACACACAAATGTAAATACTGCATTCACACCATATACACTTATGCTGTGCACACACACATGCACATACACGTGCACACACATACACGTGCATGCACACACACACATGCAAATGTAAATACTGCATTCACACCATATACATTTAGGCTGTACACACACACACACACACACACACACACACAAGAAAAAGAAAGGAGTCTCAGGTGGAGATGGGTTTTTGCCTTCCCTCTGTGGGCTAGCTGGCAATATCCAGAGATTGTCAATGGTCACGGCCAGGGACAGTGTTACTGGATGGTTGCACATGCTTCTGTGGATGGACAGGGTGCACTCATTTTACAGCACCAGCAAAGACCATCCCCTCAAACTATGAACAGTGCCAGGGTTGGGAGAATGCTCTAGACAGACAGAGTTCCTTCGGCACAGGCGCTAGGAAGGCGGCTGTGTTCTCAGCAGCTCAGCTGCGGGCTGGACCACACAGGCTTCAGGGGAGCAGGTGGCAGCTTCTGGTGCCCAGGATCCTGCAGTCCAGCACCCGGTGCAGACAGTGGGGGTGAGAGAGAGCAGGGTGGTGATTGGTACTGACTCCTACAGCTGATGGACTGCAGTCGGGGATGCCGGGTTGGAGGGGAGGAGAGTGAACCCCACCCCCAAGAAGTTCTATTTTATGATACAGGAAGGTTTTAGCGACTTGGCTGCTCAGGTTACCATAGGGTATCACATTCCTAGTCATCCACCTCCAACTTCCTGTTTTCCTTATCTCAGATTGACTTTACAAAAAAAAAAAAAAAAAAGTTTGCGCTGCCCCCATATGGCCAGGCTTCAAGTTGATTAGATATGGGACTTGGTTGTAATGGATTAGAATGTGGGATTTGTTTGCTTGGTAATATTTTAAGAAAGCAATGAAAAGAGGCTGAAAGATTGGGGTGGGGGGGATACTGTGTATTTACAGTCCGACTCCATTTTCATTACCGGAAAAGACACCTTATTTAGGAATGTGGATTATGGCTCTCTGTCACTTTCTGATGTGTGTTTCATTCCTTCCCTGAGTCACAAATCCCTATAGATTGGGGGGAATTATGAGGCACACTTGAACATTTGTTTTCCTCTTAGTATCTTTTCTTTTTTGACTCGGATCTCTCCCTTGGAATTTTTTTCCTCCCTCCCTTCATTGACCAGCTTTCCTGAAAGCCAGTCTGCCCCAAGATTTCCTGGCATTGTTAGAAAGGATTATTGAAATGAGTCCCATGAACACAGGAGTCTGCTGCCCCAGTTGTTAGACACCGGCGCTCTGCCATCTGGAAACGCTAATTTCAGCTCTTATTTTGACTAACATCTCTCTGTCTTCAACATTTTCAATGGCTATGCACAGCCACGTCCCTGTTTATGAGATGCTCTGCAGCAACGCACAGTGCCAGGAAGGGTGGGCAGGCAGGCAGTTTGTTGCATGTGCTGCGTCTGTGACCTTTGGACCGGAGCTCAGGTTCCCGGGCACTCTGGGTCTCGGCTGAAGGTCTTGCGTGGTGCTTTCCAGCTTCATCAGTCATGAGAACCCTTTGCAGTCCCTGGGAGAAGTGTGTAAGATACCTTGGGTTGACACTATCAGTTGGATATTCCCAGAGAACTCAGAAGAGAGAACATAAGCGCTCAGATACAGCCAACAATGACTATCTGAGGTGATAAGCTGACTGATCATTGCTCTTGTATGTTCTCACAATTGGTATGCGTCCACTAAAAATTAAGAGAAACATGCTGAGAAGCAAATCAGTTGGATCACTTAAAAAATAAAAAGGGAGACTGGGGCTGGGAGCATGGGCTGGGAGCATGGACTGGGAGCGTGGGCTATGAGCGTGGGCTGTGAGCTTGGGCTGTGAGCGTGGGCTGTGAGCGTGGTAGGGAGCATGGGCTGGGAGAGTGGCCTGGGAGCGTGGGCTGGGATCGTGGGCTAGGGACTAGGGAGGATTTGCCCCACAGCCCCACTCCCTTTGACAGAACCAAACCAGTTGGCTCTATGTGGCCAGTCTGCTGTGCATAATCTCCCTGTTATGGCATGTCATCCTTCTGTCCTGAATGTGTTGAGAGTTTTTATCATGAGAACAAATTGAATTTTGCCATCCCCACCACCTTTGACAGAGTCTCAGGTAACCTTCAGGCTGGCATTGAATTCTTAGTTTTAAATTTGGACTTCTAATTTTTTGGTTTTGGTTTTTTGGAGACAGGGTTTCTGTGTATAGCCCTAACTGTGCTGGGACTTGCTTTGTAGACCAGGCTAGCCTTGAACTCAGAGATCCGCCTGCTTCTGCCTCCCCAGATTAAAGACATGAAGTAGACAATACCATCCTGGGTGAGGTAACCCAGACCTAAAAGGACATGCATGGTAAGTACTCACTGATAAGTGGATATTAGCCAGGAAGTACAGAAAACCTAGGATACAATCCACAGACAATAAGAAGTATAAAAAGCAGAAAGGCCCCAGAGAGGATGCCTCAACCCCTCTTGGAAGAGGGAGAAAATAATCACAGGAGGCAGAGGGAGGGAGAGACTGGGTGGAAGGGAGAGGGAAAGGGAACGGGGTCCACCTGTTCCCATGTCTTTAGTGCAGACTTTACAACACAGGACACTTTTTAGCTGGATGTCAGGACCTATGTTGTTGACTGGCAAACAACTTGCCTGCTGAGCCGTCTCTCTGCTGGTGCCTGGTGTTCTGTGTTAGCCCGGGCAAGCAATGCTGGCTAATAAAGGAAAGAAATGCTTGCCGACCCTCTCATGCTGAGTGCAAACACTCCCGTTCTTCACTTTACCTATCTCCCATAACAGACCACCTTGTGCTAGTGACACTGGTGACGTCACCCAGAGCCCAGGGAAGCCTCCTGCCTTGACTATCATCGTCTGGTTCTTCTTTCCTTATAAAGCCACCAGTCACATCGGCTCTGGAGCCATCCCACTGATCTCATTATGAAAAACGCCATAGCCATTTTTTTCCAAATGTGGTCATTTCCCCACTGGGGACTCAAACCTCAGCATTTCTGCATGAGGGACACACAGAGACGGACAGCAAGCATGCCGGACAAGGCGCTGGAAGTCATCTTCAGAAGTCTTGACACTGCCTCCAAGAGCCCAAGCAGAGCCTCTTTACTGGGTCATGGAGTGAGTCAAACACCATCCTCGCTCAGATCCGTGTTCAGTGGCACCAGAGACCCCGTGTTTGCTCCGGCAGACTCAGCATCTTCTGATGACTGCCAGTTTGATGCGCTGAGGGATTCTGGGATACCAATGCCGGCACAATCCTCTACCCCTTCTTGCCGCCAGCGTCCTTGAGTACTTCCTATGTTAGACAGCGGTCCTTCTGGCTTCAGACCCAATTCTCAGCAACCAGTGATGGATAACCAGGCTCAAAATCCCACTCCTCCCACTCCCTGACACAGCTCAACCATCTTCCAGATTCCTGTCTTCAGCTGCAGCCATAATTGAACTTTCTGCCGAGACTTACCAGATAGTTGGCCCTGGACCACCAATGTCAGCAGTGCACGCTTCCCACAGCAGCTGTTCAGAGGTGTGGGTAAAATACAGAACGGGCTGGCAGTAGAACGGCACGAAATTCTACCCTGTCCTGAGAAGCCCCCACGCCCTTGGACATCTGGAAGCCTGCCAAGACAACGGGGACACTAGGGCCTCTTCACCTGTCCCCAAGGTCTGTCCCTACACATGGCCGCCACTGGCAGGGAATCATGCGCCCCCTGGTGGATGCTTCATATTCTCATAATAATGGAGAGGGCAGGCAAAAATCAGGACAAATTCCCCAAAGATGCAACACACCAAAGGAGACACTGAAGCCACCGGGGTCAGACACTGAAGCTCCAGGGTCAAAGGTAAGAAAGCAGAGAGGTGGTGGCCTACAATACGTAACTTATTTATTTATTGTTGTTATTTTGTAGCTCTGGCTATTCTGAAACTCAATAAGTAGACCAGGGTGGCCTTAAACTTACAAGAATCTGCTTGCCTCTGTCTCCCAAGGATTAAAGGTGTGTACTATCACACTTGGTCAGGAAATACAGAATTTTAACAACTCTTCAAAAGAAATTCTTTCTTTTATTTTTCTCTTTCCCCCTCTTTTCATGTCTTCTCTCTCCCTCTCCCTCTCTTTTCCCCTTCCCCTTCCCCTCCCCCTCTAGCTCTCCCTCTCTGTTAGGGCTTACAAGTCATTTTCCCACTGGGGACTCCAACCTCAGCATTTCTGCTTGAGGGACACTCACACTTAAAAGTGCTAAGGAAGCTCTCTCCCATTCCCATATATCTCTTAAAATGCTGGCAACATGTTTATAACTAAGAAAAAATTTAAAATGAACATTGTGAGGGAAGGAGAGGGTAAGACACTCTCTCACAGGGGGTATTTTCTACGGAAAGTGCTGCCGCCTCTAGTACCATCTCTCAGGATTTCATGGAGACACCGCTGCTTTCCAGAGATTCGACCCAGCTCATCAGCTATAGAATCAAAGTCCAGATTTCTTAAGTTAACAGATTCTCCTTCTCCAAGACTTTAGGATTTGCAGAAGTCTTAAAGGTGTTGTCATTTGAGGGGTGTATTAGTCAGGGAACAGTCCCTGGTTATCTTGGGAGTTATCTCTGGACTGAGGTCTGAAGATGATGTGGCCCGTGTAGGCCTGCTGAATGAAACTTGTTTCTAGAGCAAGCGGTACCACACACAGCTTCCTCATGTGTAATCCCATCCCCAAAGGCTTGGGGCTGCTGCAGGCACACCAAGTGTGTATGACATTGTTAGTCCCACACTGAAACAGACGAAGTCTAGCAGAGCAGAAGGGGGTCATCTCTTCCACCCAAAGCTCACGGAGACTTAGCAGTGGATTTGGCTCTAAACTGGAATAGTCACCGGATACCTAATGTTTATTATTAGAAAGACTGGATTTCACAATTACCTAAAAGGTATTTCTCCTTCCCAATAGTCTGAAAACCCAGCCTTCCCTTGGAGTCTAACTTGGGTTCCTCGAGTGACATAATCAACCCCAAGTTTTATAATGATTTGGGCCCCAATAATCTTAGTTTCCTTAATGTACCCGCTATAATGACCTCAGATAAGTCAAAGGGCATAAACATAGACACCCACATGTTGAAGTAACTCTTCTACAGCTAAACCAGTAGGACCCGGGCAGAAGCCGTTCCCAGCTTTCTTACCAGTGAACATCATGGAAGATGGTACATGGCAGGACATGGGCTGTAAGATGGCAGAGAAGCATACACACAGGCACGCACACACACATACACACACACACACACACACACATGCACACATACACATACATGCACACATGTGCACACACATGCATACACACATGCACACACACACATGCGCGCACACATGCGCACACACACACACACTCACACGCTCATGCACATGCGCACATCATGCATCGAGCATGTCTGGTGATTTACCACCTCACCACCCACCAACATTAGCTGCCATTTCTATAAGATTTGCCCCACTACAGGTGCCCAGCTAGCATGTGTTGGAAAAGCCAAGCTTGAGGCAGAGGTGATGTAATCCATAGGCTAGATGGTGTGCTTCACTGACTTCCAGAAACACCATAGGTAGCAAATGTTTTCTTACTGCCCTGCTAGGAAAACAGGCACCGAGCACACACACCTTCTCTTTGCCACCCCCTCATCATTGCAAGGTGAAAGATCCTGCTGGTGTGGGAGGGGTTTGCACCAGAAGGTTACTGCTCCCCAACAGGGCCAAAGTGGCAATAACACTGCAAAATGCGTCTCAATCTGCTGTGACATGGGGTTGGTACAGGAAATGTCCTCTGGCTCGTGGCCAGCTTCCCCTAAGGCACAGGAAAGGTAAGTGGCCACTCACCCTGGAGTTCTGGCCCAGGAGTACAGTGTCAGGAGACTTCAGGCAGTGACAGTAACCAGCAGGAAAGCTGTGGCTTTGGGTGTGGGACCCTCGGGGTCACCTGGCAGGATGGTACCTCATTCCCTAAGGTGTGCCCTCTGAGGTGAAGTACAGGTCACTGGGTGAGTGGGGAGGTTACTTGTTAAAGGGTTATTTTCTCCTACACAGAACAATAACTCACTGTTCAGCACCGAGGCAGCAGTTGGATGAGCCAGAGTGATTGGGGGAAGTCTGTCCTCGTTGGGCTATGAGGTGTGGTGTGTGGAAACACTAGGTCCCATGGGTCCTAGAACAAGGAAAAACCTAGCAGTTTCTCTATTTTGCCTCAAAGAGGAGACGGCCTGGCTGAACGCTCTTCTCCACCCTGTTTTTCTCTGTTCTGTGGACGTGCCATGATGCAGGGTTGGATGGGCAGGAGTTTGCAGAAGGAACCTCTGTAGCAGTGTGGGGGGGGGCTGCTTCATAACCAATAAAATAACTAATCTAAAAATTTTTATCATTATCTGCATCTGTGTTGTTTGTATGTAGTGCTGTGTCATGTGTTACATGTATGTAGTGACTATGAAGGCCAGAGGAGGGCATTGGATTCCTTGGAAATGGAGTCATAGGTGGGTGTGAGCTGTCACCTGGGTGCTGGGAGTCAAACATGGGTCCTCTGGAAGAACAGACGGTGCTCTTAACTGCAGAGCCACCTCTCCAGCTCTGAAATCTACTTACAATTCTTATCATCTTGGATTTAATGTAGGCCACTAAGAAAAGCGGCAAACATTGTCCTGAAACAAAAATACAAATTAAATGCAAACGTATGCATATGGTCCAAATACTCCATGTGTGCCTGTGTGTGTATGTATGCATTCCTCTCTCTCTCTCTCTCTCTCTCTCTCTCTCTCTCTGTGTGTGTGTGTGTGTGTGTGTGTGTTGTTTAATTTCTGGAAGAGTTATTAGCTGATATGTCAATATCGCTGCTGGAACGAAGATCCCAAACTTGTCAGTGTTGGGCATCCGTTTCTCCGTGTGTCAGCTTTTATAAAGTACATATAGGGTGTGTGCGAATGATGTTAGCTAACTGAATACTGAGGCATAGAAAATAGTTTCACACCAAGAGGAAATGCCCCAGGCTCTGGTGGTGAGGCATGGCATGTCAGTCCATGATCCATTATAGTATGGGGACACAGAGACACATCAAAGCAACAAAGAAGACAAGGTCTTCTAGCCCCCCGCGGGATTCTGATGTCACCTGTCCCCTGTATACCACAAATTCTTGAGTAGACGCAGTCTTTGGGTAGCCTATCCGTACTGACCATCATAATCCCACTCCATACTAGGAACCACTGGGGCCGCAGGGTATCTGACCTTCAGGGGGCTTGGGAAGAGAGGGCAGATGTAAATTACTTGAACCAACAGAACAACTAGACCCCCCTTGTTCAAGAGGCGGGCAGTAGAGCTACCCCGCGTCTCTCTTTGAGTCAGCGTTTCATGTAACCCAGGCTGGCCTTAAACTTGCTACATAGCTGAGGACAACCTTGAACTTCTGATCTTCCTGCCTCTCTGGGTGCTGGCATTACAATTGTTTACTAGTTGTAAACAATTGTAAACTAATTGACTGGTTTATGAGGTGTCAGGGATCAAACCCAGGGCTTCATACACTAGGCAAGCATTCTGCCAACTGTGCTGCATCCACAGCCCTTGCCTCTCTCCCTCCCTCCCTCCCTCCCTCTCTCCCTCTCTCCTCCCCTCCTTTCTTTCCTTCTTTCTTGATTTCCCCTGCTGGGTGTGGGTGTCAGCTCCTTGCTCCTTCTAGGCTGCTGCTCTGCCTCTGAATGCTCTGCCTCCTAGCTCAGGGATCTATTTTACTTTCACATGAAGAGCAGCTTTGCATAACTGCCTCCCTCCCTGGCACAGATTCTGTCCCAGGGTCTGCTCTGTAGGACTGAGGCTCAGGGAGACCTGGCAGATGACCTGCAGGCTCTTCTCAGAGCCACCTACCCAGGAGACAGGAAGGGAACAGTCTCCCTTCCATCTGGTCAGAAACCTTTGATAAAAGGAGACAAGTGTGGTTCAATTTTATTTTGAGCCATTTGACGAGGGTCTTACTTTTTAGAGGGTTTATGGAAATAAAAAAAAATCATATAAAGCTTATTTCAATTTCACATATGTTACAAATCAAAGGAACCATTGTGGAAAACGGTATGCCAGTGACCTGAGATGCTCTGATATCCGAAGCCATTTCCAGAGCAGCTTCACGGCTCCGGACAGACTATGAAGGTTCCCTAACATGCCCTGAGCGAAGAGGCATGTGGTCGTGACACACCAAAGCCCAGGCTTTTATTTTGTAAGACATTTTTACTGTGGAGGCAGGAGTTGTAGCATTTGTTGTTTTTTATTAAAGAGAAAAAGGCCGTTGCACTAGAAAGGAAAAGAAAACATTTTCCAGATACCTCGTGATTCATCCACCAATGGCTTTATGAAGATCTGTTCCGTGACATTTATTGCATTTTTGGCGAAAACTGAAAAGAAATGAAAGCGGAAAAAATGGTCAAAATTAATGATGGCCCCACACAGTCACATGCCTGTCCTAAAAGGGAAAGCTCGTCCATGTCTAAGCTGGGAAGAATTTATAGGCAGACTATGTTATTTTAAAGCATTCCTCACAGCAACATCAAACCAAGTTTCATATCTCCAGAGGCAAATTGGAGTCCATTTGATGAGTGGCATCACGTTGCTGTTCCCCACAGTGTTTCTGAGGGTATCAAGAGCTTCCTCCTCCTCCAGCAGGGTCCATGTGGCTTAGAGTGAAAAGACGAGACGTTGCACCCTCTTCCGATTTGGAAAGTTGCACACTCCAGAAGGAGAATCAAGTCTCTGCCCTGCCCACCCATTAGCAACTGGGAAGACATCTTAGAAGTTATCTTGGAAGCTCCAGCTCAGGACTGAGAACCAGGATCGATGGCTAAGGAATGTGGTGCAGGTGCTAAACTCCAACCTCATGCTTTACAGCCGGCAGGCAAGCCACATCGCTAATCTGTGCCTCAGTTTCCCCAGGTTATCACATGACTGGAGATGCCTTACCTGTAGTCACTAGGGTTGGTATTATGATCATTCATACCCATAATTCCCTGTTAAAGGATAATACATTTCCATCCCATTGACCATGCTTGGCCGTGAGGTAGGCTACGTCTAAGTACGTGGAACTTAAGCCGTGGGTATGCCAACTGTCTAACTAAGAAACTTTATGAGAGTTCATTCCTCTCTCATTCGATGTTTTTCAGGACATGGTTGCTTCGTTGGTTGAGATCTCAGATGGGAAGATGTGAGACACACAGCAGCAATGTAACCCAGTAACAGAGGTGCATTTGCCCCTGAGGCCACAGAGAACATGGGGTTCTCTGCTACTTTAGTCACCCTGACTGATCCACCAGCTCAGAACCCTCCTGTTCTGATATTTCCACATTCTGAATTGCCTCTGCTCCTGCCCTAAGTGGTCCCAGCTGGTCTTCCCATCTTTGCCAGCCTCCTGCCCTGACTTCTTTTATCAAAGTCTCCAGAGCAAAGGACTTTTACTCCCTACGAGGGAGGACGGTACAGCTAACAACCCAAACATGATTCTGAAGCTATCTGTGAAGTACATTGATGCTGGAGCCCAGAGTCTGCTGGTCTGGAGGCCTAAGAGGACCACTAGGAAAGAACTTATTTAGAGACAGGCTCCAGTGGACATTACAGTTTTATGTTACATTCTACTGTAGTGTTCTGGAACTCTCCAGGATGAAGATGGTGGGAGCCAGCTGTGATACTTCAAGGATTCTTGGGTGTGGGCTATCCTGCAGTGACAGGGGTAGGCTCAGGAAAGCGTGCATGCACTGTGACTAAGGTGGGACAGTTATGCTCTGTTAAGACCAACCAAGAATAGCAAACATGGTGACAATGGTCTGTACAAACTTTTCTGCAAGCCAGTCTTGAGCTACCACCCAACTACTCAAGAGGCTGAGGCGGAAAGATCACCTGAGCCCAGGAATTCCAGGCTAGCCTGAGCAACGTGATGAGACCATGTCCTAAAACAAAGCCACGTTAAATCTCAGTGAGTCTGTGAGGAGGAGGTTCTTCACTAGTGTAGAAGATCCGTGAACTCCGGAGGAGGTTCTTCACTAGTGTAGCAGATCCGTGAACTCCGGAGGAGGTTCTTCACTAGTGTAGAAGATCCGTGAACTCCGGAGGAGGTTCTTCACTAGTGTAGAAGATCCATGAACTCCGGAGGAGGTTCTTCACTAGTGTAGAAGATCTGTGAATGCCTGAGGAGGTTCTTCACTAGTGTAGAAGATCCGTGAACTCCGGAGGAGGTTCTTCACTAGTGTAGAAGATCCGTGAACTCCTGAGGCTTGTTTCTACCACCATGATGCTGGAGATAACCTGGGTTTCACCACAGAAGCCATCTTCAGTATACTCAAGGCCTGGAGGGTAAAGGAAAGATCTATCTTGTGGGCCCAACCTTTAGGGATTACAGCATGACATTGTCATCTACGGTTTACACTGCACCATCGGGTTACACTATAAGAATCACACACAGAGAAATCTCGTGTTTTAAATATGTTGACAATTTTATGTTGGGCCTCATCTGTAGTTTACCAGGGCATCGGGTCGGACATGATTGGAACTGTAAGAGTGGGGGATGGGGAGTGCAACTTGGAGGCGGTTTGTTAGGCCTTCATACATTCGTGTGTCTGTACATCTGACAACAAATAGCTACTTCTTTTTTATATTTTTGGTTGTGAGCCTAACCTTTAGTGGCTGAGTCATCTCTCCAGCCCACTTCTTTTTCAAAAACACAAGAGGGTCCCATTCTGAGGGGATGAAGGCCCCTTCCAGCCACAGCACCTGCTTGCTTGCTTTTTGCCTTGAGTGACTTTGGGCCTCCTGGCCTGTTGCCACTTGCGTGGTTTTTCCTTTGATATTGGGCTGAAACCCACGAGAAGCCTCTTTTGGGAGGTTGGCAGCTCACTCACAGCGCTTTCCAGAGAAAAATGTTCACAGTGGCACAAACACATTGACTCCAGCGGTCAGTCACTGAGTCTTGGGATACCAAGAGGGAGAGAGTATTTAGGGTTCCGGCAGTCGTGAGCAAGCTGGCCATGCCCTGAGTTTTTCTCAGTGCCCTCAGCAGTGGAGATCACGGTGGTCACCTGCTGCTGTCTAGGTGTGCGGTGCCTGGAGGCTCACAGAGGACAAACAAGAACTGGGTTACCTGGCAAACCTCTTCCGGCTCCTTGTCTCTGCCCTTTCCCTGTTGATCCCACTTCTGGTTCCTTTCCCACGAATGCTCAGTCTGACCCAGAGCATCTTGCTGCACAGACAGGCTGCCAGTCTCCCTTCTTCCTCTGAAGTCCGTGATCGGGAGCACACTGTTTGATTTTATGTTATATTATTATTATGATGATGATGACAATGATGATGATGATGATAATGATGATGCCCCCAGCCAAAGTAATGCTGAAACTGGACTGGCATCATGACAGTATGAAGAAGTGAGATTTGGGGCTGGAGAGATGGCTCAGCAGTTAGGAGCACCGGATAGTCCTCTACAGGACCTGGGTTCAATTCCCAGCACCCACATGGCAGCTTACAACTGTAACTCCAGGTTCAGACGTCCATGGTGCCAGGCATGTGTGTGGTACACGTGTAAATGCATGTGGGCAAATAAAATAAAATACATACAAATAAAACAAATCTTTAAAAAAGAAAAGAAAAAAGGAGTGAGGGCTGGAAAGATGACTCAGTGGTTAAGAGCACTGACTGTTCTTTTAAAGGTCCTGAGTTCAAATCCCAGCAACCACATGGTGGCTCACAGCCATCTGTAATGATGTCTGACTTCCTCTTCTGGAGTGTCTGAAGACAGCTATGGTGTACTTAGATATAATAAATAAATAAATCTTAAAAAAAAAAAAAAGGAGTGAAGCTTTAAGAAGGAGTGGACCAGGAGGGCTCTGCTGTCATCCAGTATGGATTGTCAGGGTCACAGAGATGCGTGTCCTCACAGGATGTCCTGATGGGAAGAGGGAGCTTAGTCCCCTTCTCCATTTAACCTTCTCTGGCAATGGATGTCCTCCACATTATGACACAGCAAGATGGCCATAGGAGAGCCAGAACTTCATTTTGGAGCTTATGAAACACTAGATGTATTATAAATTCATTTGCTTTATAAACCACCTAACCTGGAATATTTTGTCACAGAAACAGAAAAAAAAAAAAAAGATGAAGACAAATCTCATTCATGTCGGGCGAGACGTTTGTTAGGGCAGGCTCTGCAATGCACACTCTGAGATGAAAGCCAAAGTGCATTAAGATTTCCTATCGCAGTGGAATAAATGCAAGGAGAAATAGCTGTGAAGTTGATCGTGTTTGTGTCCCTCCCAGATCCATGCGGTGTAGCCAAGCCCGAAATGCAGCAGTGTTAACAGTTCCGGTCTGTGGGAGATGATGAGGTACGGACAGGAGTGGTGGCCTCAGGTTCCAAGGGAGCTGTCATCTTCTGCATCGTGTAAGGACACGCAGAAGGCACCATCTGTGGGGAGCAGCTCCCGGGAGGCACGGGCTTTTAGTCACTGTGCACCTCTATGCTTCCAGAGCTACAAGGGGTGAATGAATACTGCTTATAGATTACTCCGGTCTGGGGTATTTTCTTACAGTCACAGATGTGGACTGAGACTCCGTTAGTCTCAAAAAAACTAATAAACAAAGTCATCGATAAGAAAATAAAAGCAATCCACTTTAGGGGAGAGAGGCATGGAGATTTCCTTCCTTATCTGGAATAGCCTGGAGAATGCTAATGTCCGCACATCTTCCTCAGCTCCATCCCATCCAGACCCGCGTCCCCCTCAGAGATGGAACAAATCTCAATCCCTGCTCTGACCTCAGCACCAGGCAGCCAAACGCCCGCGGGTGGGGACCTTCTTTCCACTCCTGGCGTGGCGTTCTTCCTCCAACATAGGCTGTTTGGCTTTGCGAAGACCGGAACTAAGTCAACAGGAAATCTGGCCTGGACACATCCAGAATCAAACAGATTCTGTAAACACTCGAGGTCTTGCTGTGTCTCTTCCCACCAGAAGCAACTTTGGGGAAAGGCCAGGGTGTCATGAAGCTCCGCTGGCACAGGGTGCTCTGGGCTCTGGCAGGCATAGGGTGGCTCTCTTTTGTTAAGAAAAGTCAGGGTCAGGGACATGCTTAGAGAAGCATTGAGTAGAACGGACACTATCCACCTTACTAACCAGCTGGGCAATGGCCTTACCATGTATACCCGCAACCAGAGGAGGAAGAAGGTGGACCAGGCAGCATCCCTGCCGGGCAGTGGAATGTTTCTCTCCCTCTATCTCTGGTCAGTGCATCCAAGAGAGTCATTTGAGGAGGCAGACTTGCTCATCAGGTAATCACAACAATGACCCAGTCAGCATGCCGAGCCTCGTGCTATCATAAGGTCCCATCAAACCCTGACCCTGCCAGAGAGTGCATAAACTCCTCTCTGCTTGGCAGAGAGTCAAGAGTATATTTATAAAAAACACAAATAAGAGATTTGGATTTGAGTGTTTTAATAAATCACAGGAATGTAGGATTTCAGGTGAACCACAGAGGGAAAAACATCGGAAAGAAATATGTTTCAATGTTGAAGGAAACGAGATGAAATAAAGTCACGGACGGAGCCATCCCAGGATGGGTCTGAGCAGGAGGCCTAAAAGGATGAGGATGACAGGGTTTATCCAAATCATCAGGACTGTTTAGCTTCGGCCATGTCAAAAATTCTTCTGTGCATTTTTCAGGATGACATCAGATTGCCTTCTGATTAGGCAAAAATGAAAACAGTACACATTGGCTACAGTTTTAAGGTCAAAAGAAGAATTTTGGACGTACACTTAACTGTATTCATTTATTAGAAACGTCTGCTTGTTGTAAAATAAGGTAACCTTCATGAACAAGTCACTTTATAATAAGGATTCCAATGTTTTCTATTTATAGCAGGGCATCTCTAACCAAGAAAGTTAAATTGGCTTTTCACAGCTGTATTTTAAACTAGCTGCCTCCAACTCTTTCTGGACCATCGTAGACCATTATAAACAGTACACATCTTAAAGTCAGGCCTGGAAAGTGTCACGGTAACTCTGCTGAGTGGGACCTAGGCTACCATGGGTGTTTGACAGTGCTGTTCATGAGACTTGCATATATGTGATTCTTTTAAGGCAGGGGTAAGGTGTGCATGTGTGACCCACTGTTTGCTTTCTGTGTTTCCGGAGATCTGTTGCTACCACTCTGATTTCAGTCAAGACTTGCTGGTACATAGAGAGTTCTAAGACTGGGGCCGGGGAGGTGACTCTATTGGTAAAGTGTTTGTCTTGCAAGCACAGGATCTGAGTTTAATCCCTAGAACCTGTGTATAAAAAGCTGGGAGGATGGACAGATGATTCGGTGGTTATGAGCATGTACTCAGAGGATCCGAGCTCAGTTCCCAGTACCTAGGTCAGGAGAAACACAACTTTCTGTAACTCTAGCTTCAGGGCCTCTGACGCCGTCTACTGACCTCTGTGGGTACTGCACTCACAGGCACATTCCTACACAGAGGCATGTAGGTTGCACACATTTGTAATCCCAGAGCTGAGAAGCAGAGACAGTTAGGACCCTGGAGCTCAGTATCCCAGGACAGCAAGGAGCCCTGGTGGGAGACGCCTGAGGAACAACACCCAGGGTTTTCCTCTAGACTACACACCATATTACACGCAAGCCTACATGCAGAAAGAAAATAGCAAAGCCAGTTTGCTGGTAGGGCAGCCCCAGGGGCACAGCTAGGGTGTATTGTGAGTCCAACTTGGTAAAAAAATCTCTTCTCTTGAAGATAAATCTCTGTCTGCGTTGGTCACCTTCCACCAGGCAGTGGCCCCTCTATGGGCTCTCTCTCTCAACTGAGTCAGGAAACATTTTTCCCGCCTCGTGGTGAGCTCTTATGAAGATAACCAGACTCATCTAGCTCTGATTGTTGAATGACTGCCTTACAGCAGTCCTGAGGTGCCTCTGTGAGTGCATGGAGGGGACACCGTGTGCCAGTCCCAAGGCAGAACAAAGAAGGGAATAATCGTATGCCAGCCAAGCTCCACAGCTGGAAAGCCAGCTACTGAGGAAGGCTATGACCAGCGGTGGGAGGGGGCAGCTTTGTCCTGCCCGATTACAATGCCTGAGTACAAGGAAACACTGGAAGTGGGCACATGGAGCCTTGCACAGGGAGTGTGCAAAGAACTTCATCTACATCCCTCAGCTGGAGCCTATGCCAACCTGATAAAGACACAACCGAGCCTACTGGGCTGGAACTCAGGGCCTCCTGCTCGGCAAATGCTCTGCTACACAGAGGTACATCCTCAGCCCCAGAACATGTATGCATGTATGGATGTGTGCATGCTTGCCACATGTGTGTGTGTGTGTGTGTGTGTGCACGCATGTGTGCGTGTGCATGTGCGTGTGTACACTTAAGTAAGACTCTGTAGAATTCAGGGATTAATGTCTATTTCTTTATCCCTCTCCGTGTTATTGTTGAGATATTTTGGTTTTTGAGACAGTGTCTCCCCCTTAACCTGTAACTTGCTATTTTGCATAGACTGGCCTGCCAGCAAGCCTTAGGAACCCTCCTGTCTGCTCCCTCCCAGAGCTCTGGGGTATAGGTGTGTGTGTATGCGTGTGTGTGTGTGTGTGTGTGTGTGTGTGTGTGTGTGTGCATTCTTGACTGGCTGGCCTTTGAGTGGGTGCTAGGAATCCAAACTCAAGTCCTCATGCTTGTTTGGCAAGTGCTTTACACACTGAGCCCTCTCCCCAACTCATAATCTCCTTTGTACTTAAAAGGAGACAACTACATTAGTGCCTTAAGGTACTAAGTGATGGGTTTGGAAACAGTAGAAAGTGTTGCCTTGATGTGGCATGGATTCGTGGTCTTCTTCAGATTTGCAAACACTAATAAAGAAAAATAAAGTAGCACTGAATGTTTAAACCACGTGATTCCAGCTCTTGCTAACATTTCCTGTCAGGAAACCCCGGGGAATTGTCAAATATAAATAAAATCCAGTGAAGGTGAAGCTGAAGAGAAAGTTATTGAGGAGGTAAGAACTGCCTATGTGGCAGCTAGGAATGCAGGGCTGCCAGATGCAGCTAATTTGGAAAGAAGAATTTCCGACTGAAGTAACAAGTAGTAGGTGTCTGAAAGAGCCAAGGTGGTATTTTCCCTCCACAGGACAGGGCTCTGGGAGGATGCTGCATAAATACCAATTAGAAACAACTGCTGCCTCCCTTCGCTCTGACAGGAGAAGCATACCAAGCGGTTTGTGAGTCTTCCCTTGCCTGGTACATTACAGAGAGCACACACTCTGGTGAACCTCTGCTGTACCCATGGGCAAACCAAGAATTTAGATAATTGTGTCATTTCTATTCAGAAGGGAGGCAGCTGGTTAATTTGGCACTTGGCTTGGATTTAGCTTTTGTAGTGGTTTGTATTTGACTGAATACAAAGCTTGAGAATTCTTTAAGGCCAGATCCTACAAGCCCAGCAACTTTCCTGGAAGAGAAATCCTATGGAAACGGCTCATATGGTCTTTCTGAAGGGCAGTTAATGGCAAATGGCTAGCAGAGAGCCCAAGTGGAGAAGGCGTCTAAAAATAACAAAACAAAAGCAAAAACAAAACAAAACAAAACAAAACCCTACTGAGGTAGTATTATTGACTGAATATGGACAAAGCATGCTTGAAACCTGTTATTTTGCATATTTACTAAACAAATGAAAATCAGTCATTATGGTAGCAGTGTTCCATATTGGTATTGCTACATAACAAGCCACACTAACATTTTGTGGCTTAAAACAACCTCCATTTTATTACAGGACCTGATATTGTGAGTCATGAACTTGGGTTAGGCTTGTATGTTTATTGTTGCCATAGCCAAATACCTGATGCTAGAAAGCAAGGAGGCTTATTTAACTCACAGTGCTGCAAGCTGAATGTCCAAAATTAGGTGGTCCTATCAGTTTGAGCCACACCTGCTGCCTCTCATAGTTAATGGCATGACAACAACTAAGGGAACGATTTCATGAAGAGAGAGGAAGCCAAAGGGACTGAATGGGTCTCAAGTTGTTCTTTGGTAGGAACCTTCTGGTGAGAAGTAAGCAGGGTCCCAAGAGAACTAGTTAATATAGGAGCAACTTTGTAGCAATAGCTGGTGGTAAGGTCCACAGCCTTATTTGGGTCCAAAAGACATAAAGTGGCAAACAGTAGCAAGTTACTATTGTGTTCTCACTAAGATCAAAATGTCTGAAAACAAATACCTGATTCACTCACTTTTCCACTTAAAACCCTGTGTGGAGGAATTTTAACTCAGCAACATAGCTGCTCTGGCAAGGGATCATATGCAAAGACCTTCTAGGTCTGTGTGGTCCAGCAGGAATGACACACCTATAATCCCTCTGACTGGAATACAGACATGTCCTTAGTACACACATTTAATCCCAAACAGTGAAGGTAAAGTTAGTTTGTAGAAGGAANCACCCATGTTTGAAAGTGATGTCTAATTGAGGGGTAGACAAAGTGATGAGTCAGAGAAAGATTTGACAGAATTAATCAGAAATAGGATATGTTCAACTCTCATGAGAGCAGCAGAAGAAAGAGAGGCAACTAAAGAAAGCAGCATAGAGTGGGGAGGGAAAAGGAGAGGGAAGGGAGAGGGGGAGGGAGAAGGGAGAGGAGGAAGAGGAGGGAGAGGAGGCAGTTTTACTGGGACAGTTTTACAGAGACAGGTTACAGGCAAAGACAGAACAAGCCAGAGAATGAGAAGGAGCCAGAAGATTAGAACAGATTGCCAGAGTTAGTTTGGGGCCAAGCAGAGCAATTCAGTCAGAAGCTGAGAGAAGCCAGTTTAAATCAGTCAGCTTGGAGAGGTGTTTGGACCAGAACAACTGAGTTGTACAAGCCATCCAGAATTCAGAAAGAGTTAGAAAGTGAGAATTTATTCAGCAAAAAGCCTCTATGAAAACAATTACATCTGGCAAATAGGTGAGCTTATTCAGCAGCAAGTCTCAAACATTGAAACATTCTAGGAGTCAATTAGATTGTACAGAGGCTAGAAGCTTCCAGGCCTAGGCCTAGGGATAGTAGAGATATAGAAATGATCTGGGCTCAGTCCAGATGGTGTATTCCTACAGCTTGGCTACAACTTTCATTACAATCCTTCATCTGAAGAAATAAAAGTTACATTTACAACCCTGTAGCAGTGTTCCTGTCTTAAGATAAAGCCATGATTCTTTGCAACAAAGAGAGCAACTATGCTTCCCAAGTTCCAGAGGCCAGAGCAGGCTGACCACAGGCAAGCATGGAGCTTTCCAAGAACATCCTTTCTGTACAGAGCCCTTCCTCTCGGGGCCACCCAGTGCACCCTCCATCCTCCCTCAGACTTCACTTTTGCTAGTGCTGCCCTTGCTGAGGTCTATGCTTTATGGGCCCTTTCCCTAGGAAGACAGCCTTGACTCTTCTGGCCACTTAACTTCCCTGTGCTGTAGGCTCTAGAACCCTGGCTTCTTGGAACTACTGCTCACACTGGAAATACTGCTTAGGAGCTCCAGGAAAAGCTGTATTCGCAGCAACCAGGCTACAGCTTGCACACTAATCTGTCAGTATAGAAATACATGACTAATGTGTCCAAGACATAATCCAGAAGAGTTGGCTCAGTTGTCAGATCTGAATAACTGGGAAAATAACCTATCTCATGAGCACTCTTGGAAATGGGTGATTTGGTTCCTCGATTTCTTTTCTTTTCTTTTTTTTTTTTTTTTTTAAGATTTNTTTNTTTNTTATATGTAAGTACACTGTAGCTGTCTTCGGACACTCCAGAAGAGGGCGTCAGATCTTGTTATGGATGGTTATGAGCCACCATGTGGTTGCTGGGATTTGAACTCGGGTGCTCTTACCCACTGAGCCATCTCACCAGCCCCAGTTCCTCAATTTCTAATGGAACTCTGATTTTAAGTGTTGGGCAAGGGTAGAGGAGACTTCTTCCTACTGTCTTGAGATAAGTCTTGAGAGGGTATTAGCAGCTCCTTTACCAGCCATTGAGCTGCTTATAAAGGCATGACCTAGTTTGGGTTCAATGGGCATATGGGGGATATTCAGGGGCCTCTAGGAAAGATATCCTTTCCCTAATAAAAGACAGACATAGGATGACCAATATACCCCTGTTTGCTTGGAACTTAAAAAACAAGACAATAACAGAAAACTCTCATAGTGTTGGGAAAAGGGGATGTTTGACCACATAAGGTGCAGTCAATCCTCTCTTTTGAGCCTTAGATGTGTGTGCAGCTGCAGAGGTGACTCCTGACCATGGAAGTGATGCATTTAAGAATAAGACTCTAACTGGCAAAGAGCAAGAGCCCTGAATGATGTCATCCACCACACTCTGGAATCTTCTTCTGACATCTTGTTATGTGACACATCTCATGGATCCTCTCTGTGGTTTAAGCTCTTCTTAGCAAGTCTGCCATTCTTAGAAAAATCTTGGATGATGTAGGTCACTGGGTCCTTTCACAGAGGACCCAGATTCAGTTGCAGCACCCACATGCTGGCTCACAACTGCCTGTGTATCCAGTTCTAGGGAATCCAACCCCCTCTTCTCATCTCCAGGGGTGCCACACAGATAAGGTGCATAGACATTCATACATGCAAACACATAAAGCATGTCTAAACATTTTTAAGCTATGGAAGAGCAGTTACATATAAACAGTGCAGAGGTGACATCTTGGAGCCGCCATGTCTTACACTCGTGGCCAACAATAGGACCCAGGGATCCGGTCTGAGGCTGGAAACAACTGGGACATCTTGCTGTCGTAGGTGCTGCCTGCACACCATCTGTTCAAACACTGTCAAAAAGAGATATCCTGTGTTGAAAAAAAGACCAAGCACGATTAAACTGCAAGTCTTACCTGCTGGGGCAAGCAGGGCCATTATTTGAGCATTCCCACTAAGTAAATAAACTTTCTCTTCTCGCTCCCGCGGTCTTCTGAGCCGTGCGCATGGCAAGTGGAGGCAGGTGCGCTATTCTGTCCTCATTCGCACGTTTTCATGCCCCAGTAGAGGTGTGTGTGGTTTGGCTCCGCTAAAAAATTCTCCACCCTTCTCCATAAGCTTGGAAACAAAAGCGCTCCCTTTACACATCTCTCATCAGCCTTTCATCCAGGACCTTCCTGTACTGAGGATTGACAGAGTGCTGGGGATTTCAACTGGAGGCCCTGCTGCAGGCTGGCTCCCGAAATGCATTGGACCTCCTGGCTTCCCTTTGAGTTCGCTGTGGCAGGCAGGTGACAGGAACCTTTTGGCTTCTCGCCAAGCGAGAAGCCTCCTCCAGCTCTTCATTTCTCTCGCGTGGTGTTAGCAATGACTGGGAACTGAAGGGTGGGGGGAGATAGCATATGGTGACTGACATCTGGGACTTGATGTCTCCGTGTGAGCCGCTGGCCTGTGAGGGTGTCTGTGGACATACCTGGACTGTGCTCACTAAATCAGAGTCAGGCAACACTACCTCAGAACTTCTGTGGAATTAACATGTTCCCATATGCTACCAAATGCTGGCTGGGATGAAATCATTCCTGATTAAGAGCCTTATATTTTGGGGCAAGTCACGACAGACATTATGACGTCTGTCCAAGTTCACTGGCTTCATTCTAGAGCAGAGAGGGCTGCCATCAGGGAGAGAGAGATGGCTGGAATGACTGGTTGGCAAAATGTTGGGTGGATGTGTCAAAAAGGCAGAGAGAGAAAGCTGGTTGGGACCCTTCACCGTGTTGACCTATCGGAGTGCATCGGATTTTCAAACATCTTTCCAAGGAGCCTTCCTTAGGATTGTGTGGATAAGGGATCGGACACAAGAGTCTGGGTTCCATACGGTGGAGGCTTTGTGTTAGACAGGTTTCAGGGTTTGTAGGCTCAGCAGCATGGGCAGTCATGTTCATGGTCTGAGAACAAGACATGGAGTTCTGGCTTCAAAAGATGGAGATGTTACAGATCCCAGCACCCAGGTGACAAAGGTAGCAACATCCGTACAAGTTTAAGGCCAGGGCTGCATAGAGAGTTCAGGCTATCCAGGGCTACATAGAGAGTTCAG
>NC_034601.1:85055178-85073097 GCF_900095145.1 Mus pahari | reverse complement strand
GGCTACATAGAGAGTTCAGGCTATCCAGGGCTACATAGAGAGTTCAGGCTATCCAGGGCTACATAGAGAGTTCAGGCTATCCAGGGCTACATAGAACATTCAGGCTAGCTGGTGTTGCATAGAACATTCCAGGCTAACCAGGACCACAGAATCAGACCCTTTCTAAAAATAAAAACAGAAAGTAGGTAAATAATTAAAATGATATGGATTCCAGTAGGGTAAATGCTATCTAACTTATCAACCATTCAGTGCACATGGATCCTGTATGGGCACAGGATGATTTCCAGACACAGGTCAGAGAAGGAAGGTCCACCCCCAGAGTGTTCACAGGTTGGCGAAGGAGCCAGGACACAAACCCTAGCAAGTTCTGGAGGAGACGGGGTAGAGGAGGACCGCGAGGAGTCCCCAGAGTTGAGTGGAGATGAACCTTGCTGGAGGAGAGCAGACGTGACAGAGGCCATCCAGAGGCTAGCAAAGCCAAAGTGGGGCACAGAGCTGGGTCCTCTGTCCTCTGTCAAGAGAGTGCCCAAGTACCAAGTACAGAGCAGGGCATCTAACTGGGGAAGAACAGAAGTTGCAGTGAGGTAAAGCCAGGCCTCACCAGTCAAGGCAGGATGGCCCAGCTTCCAGTTTCCATTTTCAGCACAGGATCAAGGGTTTATGAATCCCAGCTCCAAGAGGTCCAGGCCATGAGCTCAGTTTCCATCATCGGCTGTCCCCAGCCAGGCCAGGCCAGGCCCCTACCCTTCTCACAGCACTCACAGGCCCTCTGTTATGTTCTGTGTTTTAACAGCACAAAGACCATGTGTCGAGGGCAGACCTGCACACTTCTGGGGCTTCTGGGCATCACACTCCATTTATCCCAGGTAAACCAGGCCACTGGAGAAGTGCACGCTGCACAGAGGTGGGGGTGGACTCAAGCAATTAACCAGCAAAGGTGACTGATGGAGATAGCCAGTGGGGAACAACAGGTCAAAGGCCTTCTGTTCCCCCAAGCACAGGCATTTCTGCTGGATTCATCTGGAGGGACACAGACTCGTTGTGGGTGGAGGGATAGGGGTGCAGAAGTGGATGGAGGTGATAATAGGACTCTGGGGGCATAGAGTTGGGGTCTGCAGCCTGGAGTACTGGGAGGCAAACTTGAAGGCAGCCCTTGTCCAGATGTCACATTCAGAACTTGTTTGGAAAGTGCTTCCTCTGTTCTGTGTATAGGTTATGGGGGTCATGGCAGTGCTTCTCTGGTCCCTGGGGATGCTTGAACCAGCACAAGGCAACCCCCAAAGTATGGCCTCTGTTGGAGGTACAAACTAAAACCAGCTCAGCATAGTCCCCAGGGACTAGACATCTCCTTCATAACCATGTCGGGAGAGCTTCCTGTCTGGGGACAGAGTCTGTGTTTGCCCAGAGCATGGCGTCTTGGTGGTGATGACTGTGGAAGGCTGTATTAATTAACTGCATCTCTGTTGTTGTGGAAAAAAAAACAAAAAACACCATGACCAAAGAAGCTTACAGAAGGAATGATTTATTTCTACTTTCATTTCCAGAGAGTTAGAGTCCCATCATGGCAGGGAGCTCATGCGAGGTCAGTCAGGAAGCTGAGGGTCACGTCTTAAACTGCAAGCATGAAGCAGAGAGAGAGAGAGAGAGAGAGAGAGAGAGAGAGAGAGAGAGAGAGAGAGAGAGCCCACCTCCAGGGACATACATCTTGCAGCAAGGCCATGTCCCTTAAACTTCCACAGGCACTGCCACCAACTGAGGACCAAGTATTTAAATGCCTGAAACTCCGGGGACATTTCTCATTCAAACCACCACAGATGCCATCTGGGAGCAAACAGGCTTTCTTGTCAAGGTCTTTCCTGCTGAAGCACAGTTTTAGGCCATGTGTAGACGCTGTCCCATAGACAGGGATATGAAGATGATTGTGACACCCTCCCAAGTGGGAAGAAATCGGAGATGGAAGTGCAGGTGACCCAGGAGCTGTGAATGTTGGCTCCCGGATGCCATGGGGCTTTGTCTCTGGAGACTCAGCCAGTTCCTCAGAGGACGCCTGTGCTGCACTGGGAGTGAGGGCAGGAGAGGGGGGGGGTCCTCGGGGGAGGGGGTCCTCAGGGGAGGGGGGAGGGCTGTGCTGCTTGGCTGGGGGGGATCAGAGAGAGTCTGCAGCGGTGAGGGGTGGCTGGAAGGGAAGAGTGAAGGGGCTAAGGCTATTTGCCGTCTTCAGGTCCCGCGGTTCAGGAACCGCGGTCAGAGGCTGAGGATAGAGCACCCTAGATATATCTGGTACGGCCACGTGTCCACGTAGTCTAGGTTTGCCTGGGAGTAAGGGGAGGCAAAGGGAAAACAGGCCAGCCGTAGGCTCACCAGCAGGGTAGCAGGAAGGAGGAAGGAGCAGGAGATATTGGAGGGGTGCGTGTCACATTGTCTCTTCACTGTAGGGTCTCCACCCCACAGAAACTGATGTCATTGCTTATGGCTGCCGAGTATTGCAACAAGCCACCAAATTATCTAAGGACTAACACACGGGCTCAAGAATCACCCTAAGGTAGGTGATCTTTCCCCACCAGCAAAGCCAGTGCTTGACACTTCATGCCTTTTCCCTAAGTCAGCATGGCCAGGGTGTGGTAGCACTGGAACTCCAGCCCCGACTGAAGTCTTTGTATTGCCCACAAGGCATTGCCAGTCCCTTTGGTGGTTTCTTTTCAATTTCCATTGTGTTATTCATGTCACACACACACACACACACACACACACACACACACACACACACTCCATCGGTGAACACAAATGTTTCTACAAGCTTCATCTCACCCTTCAAGGTGACTATTGGGCAGGCAGTGTGTCGCAGCCACCTGCAGGGGGCACCACTCCCCGCCAGGACACTGTAATGTGGGGAGGGTGGAGTCCTGTCAGGGCAGGGGAGGAAGGTCTAGTGCATGGTCAGGTAATCCAACTGGAGCAGAAATGTTGCCAAGTTTTAAGAGGTGCAGCAAACCTCTTCCCTCCCCTCCTCCTCTCCCTCCCTTCCCTCCCCTCCTCCTCTCCCTCCCTTCCCTCCCCTTCTCTTCCTTCCACCCCTCCTTTCCCCTCCTTCTTCCTCTTTCCTTCCTTCCCCTTCCCCCTTCCCCATTCCTTTCCCTCTCCTCCCCTCACCATCCCTTCTCCTCCCCTTTCCTGAAGGACACTGAACCCGCCATGGTGAGCTCTTTCATAACAACCCTCTTTGTTGTCCTGAAGGGAACACCAGGTGTAGTGACGCAGCCCCCACATGTGCACAAGACACAGCACATGCTTAGAAAGAGGGTGCATGTTTAGATGTACAGTGCATGAAATGCTATATAAACACAAAAGGAGACAGAAGTGGGGCTTTTGTAATAACTTAGAGTATATTCCTACTTAGTGTGCCTGGCCCTTTAAACCAAGGGAGACAGGGAAGTAAGAAAAATGCTCTGGAGTGAGTCCCCAGTGAGTCCCCAGCTACAGAGCAAGGCTGACTCAGGTGCTAAGAGCTGAACAAACCAGGGCCCGGACCGCAAACAGCACACTGCATTCACAGGAGCTTGTCCCCAAGCTCAGACACGCGCGCAAGCAAGCCTCCACCGGTACTAGCACCCTGAGGTCCCAGAGAAAACCTCTGGGGAGGGCTGCTGCTCTGGCTCATCCTGGGTGAGAGCCCCAGGGTCAGCCAGCCAATCAAAAGTTCATCTCCAGGGCTAGGACAGGGCATGGAGGATCAGAGTGTTTGCTGTGCAAGCATGGAGAACTGAGTTCAAATCCCCAGAGCCCATATCTGACACTATGCATGGCTGTGTGCATGCCTGTCACCCCAGGGTTCCCGGGGTGGAGACAGAGGGTCACTGTGGCTTGCCAGCCTCCGAGCTAGCTCCAACAGTTCAGTGAGAGACCCGGTCTCAATGGAATAAGGCGGACAGTGATAGAGCAGGGTACCCAAAGTCCTCCTCTGCCTTTGTGCATGCGTTCCAGTGTGTACAGCATACATGCACACATACACATGCACAAACTCACACACACACACATACACACATGCACATGTACACTCAAACACTCACAGAATCACACTTACACTCATCACATATACTCATACATGCATAACACATGCATACACACACATAGACACAGTCACTCATAAACATGCACACATACACTCACACACACACATACACACATCACAGACATATAACACACATGCATATATACACACTCACACATGGATACACATATACACACATGCATACATAAACACACACTCTCATATAGACACACAGCCACACAGATGCATTTACACTCACTTATATACACATGCATACACACACATGTATACACACACTCTCACACAGATATACACACACACACAGAGACTCACACATAGCCACATTCACTCATACATGCATGCATACAAATACCCATATACTTAACTCATACACACACACACACACACACACATACACAAAACACACACACACACACACACACACACACTTCAAAAATAAAGTGCAAAACTGCCTTCCCTGAGGAGGAAGGGTCTAATGGAGTCAGAAGACATGAGGGGAAAACAAGTCAGGCTTATGGGAAAAAAAATAGAAAGCCAAATTTCCTATGTCCTCATTCTGAAATCAGACTCCAATATATATGTGTAAGGGAACATGAATGCAGGAGGTTTCAAAGAAGGCTAGTATGCTTCGTAGTAGACTTACTAGAAACTTTCTAGTCTTGAAATCTTCCTCTAGGGGGCAGTACCACCTCTGTTGAGAACCACTGACCCATAGGACCTCAACCTATGTGCCCCACTGGGGAAGGGAGAAGAGAGATGAGCACATGTGTGCGTCCAACCCCATAAAACACAGGCTCGCTTAGATTCTAGTTGCCCAATGAGCAAATAAAACACTGCATGGGACACTTTCCCGCTAAATATTATTTACCTTTCACCTGAAGCTGGGTCTTAACAGACAGTCCTGTGTTTTGTTGGGCAACCCTGGGACAATACAAACCCTTGGGAACAAGCCCTGTGAATACACATGTGTCAGTCAGCTTTGTGTGACTATAATGAAATACCTGACTACGATTGACTTACTGAGTGAGAAAGGGTTGTTCAGTTCATAGCCCTCATGCAACCCTGGCTGGCCTTGAACTTTGTAGTCAGGACTGGCAGTGAATTAATCCCCCTGCCTCTGTCTCCCATGTATAGACATGCATCACCATACCCAATTTTAATCAGTGTTGGGGAGTGAACTCAGGGTTTCATTCATGCTAAGTAGGTATGTTACCCACAAAGTACATTCTGGCCCCATGAGCTTTAAACTAGCCTTGCACTAAGGAGTCAGAGGCATCTAGAAGAGTCAAGGTTGGTAATACCCTGGGTCTGAGGAGGAGCCTGAGTCCTACAGGTCTGCCGTCGCCCCCTCAGCCCTTCACACACAGTCCATTTCCAGGCATGTGATGGCACAAAGGTGTCACGCTGAGATGCAGGACAGTGAACCTGCCGATGAGGACATCCAGAAAGCCTCATGGGCCTGGTGTTGTTTCCAGGGGTTAAATCCTGGTTTGTTCTTGACCCTTCTGGGAAGGTGGGAATGACAGTGACCTCTCCCTGCTAAGGCTGAGACCGAGAGAGACGATTCTTAGCTAAGGGCGTGTCCCATTTGCACAGAGCTCACCTGAACCGACTTTCAGTGTAGTTCCCAGAGGTTCAACATCCTCAGGGTCAGGCCCACGGCCAATCTGTTCTCTCCAAGAACGAATTAACAGACCTGAAATTACATTTTGGTTGGGGCAGGAAAGGCAGCTAATCAATAGTCATTCCCCAGCTGGGTAATCTGTTAACCAGTGCACAGGACATATATAATTTCAACCTCAGTTTCCCTGAAGGATGAAGCCCCTCACTGGCTTACTCAGGAGTCCTGTGAGATGTCCTGGTGAGCTTGTGTGGGCCTCTCTGAGAGAGCCTGCCTCTGCAAGCCTCAGGCAACTACTGGTGAAGGGAGGGGTCCCTGAGCAGTGCAGACACCGGTTGGCTTTGCCGACTCATTTCAACCTAGTTGCTGAGTCGCTATCTTAAAAAGGTCCATAAACTTACAATTGAATTATATTTCCTAAGATGTAGTAAACATTCTAAACTGATTGCTTCCTAATTATTTTTGTGTCTTTTACTTTCAGATAGTTTTAGTGTATTTAATCACTATCTATTATTATGGTTTGAATGTGAAATATCTCCCCAGTGATAGGTGTGTGTCTGTGTCTCTAAGTGTTTATGTGTGTGTATCTGTGTGTGCTGTGCATGTGTCTTTGTGTGTGTTTGTGTCTGTATGTGTGTCGGTGTCTTCGTGTGTCTGTGTATATACATCTCTGCATGTGTGTCTGTCTGTATGTCTCTTTATATCTCTGTGTGTCTCTGTGTGTCTGTGTGTATATGTCTATGTATGTCTGTGTATATGTCTGTGTGTGTACACTTGGTCTATGTGTATGTGCACTATCTATGTCTGTGTCTCTGTGCATGTCTCTGTGTATGGTCTCTGTGTGTGTCTGTGTGTGTACACTTGGTGTGTGTGTGTGTATGTGTGTGTGTGTATGTGTACACTTGGTCTCCAGTTAGTGGTGCAGTTTTGGGAGGCTGTAGACCGTTGAGCTGAGTCCTGCCTGGTGAATGTGCCCCCCCCCCGGGGGGAGCAGGCTTTTGAGGCTTATAATGCAGCCCCTCTTCTGGCTCCACTTTCTGCTTCCTGGTCCACAGGATGTGAGGAGCGACACTGAAGACAGAGCTGCCCCACAGCCTGCGCTTCTCAGGCCACCATGGTGGACTGGAACTCCTGACATGGAGCCAACATGAGCCTTTACTCCTGAAGTTGCTGCTGTAAAAGTGACAACTGGATGTCAGAGTAAGGTGGCGCATCCCATACAATGGTGAGGCCTTTGGCACCTCTGCCCAGTTCCACATTCAGTGACAGTTTGGTGGCTTGAATTCTGATACAGTGGGAAGATTTATACCACAGAAATTGTGACGCTGGGTTAATTTGGGAGAATATTCATAGACGCACATTGTTTTATTTTATTTACTCAAAGTGATTTTATTGATTGTGTACACAACAGAATTTAAGCCCCTAGAGCAGAGACTGTGGGTGCCTCAGAGTTCCAGCTGGGCAGAAGCACCTGCTCACTTATAGTAGCGAACCGGAGAACGCAGGCAGCATTTAATTTAGCATCCTTCTCCTTAATTTAGCATCCTTCTCCTTTCTGTTCCTCTCAAGGTGCTTTCAGACAGTGACTGCTTCCTTAATCAAAGGGTAGAGAGCCTCTGGGAGATGAGGGGCAAGGCCTTGGGACTGAAGGATTCTCAAGATTTTATTACCAGTCACAAAACAGACCTGTGCCACACCATGGGAGTCTCTCAGGATCACACCTGTCTGGGAGGGAGTCAGGCCTTACTTGGCCAGCTTTTCAGTCTGTTTCTTCATGTCCTCAAACATCAGCACCATTGAGGGGCAGCACCAATGAAGACAGGCCCTCCCCTGGAGCATGCATGCATTCCACCAGTGAGGGCAGAGGTCTGGCCGCAAAGAGGCAGGCTCACATGCTTAAATACTGACTGGAGCTCAGGGCTCTGCTTTCTGCTGTGGCTCCTGAGAGACCAGCTCTCCTGGCCACAGGTGTCTCTCCCATGTGTGCATCTACCGTAAGGGATGGCCTGTTTACGTGGCACTCCCGGAGCAAGCGCTGAAGAAGCAGATGTTTGTGCAGACAGGTCTTGAAGGTATCGTACAGCAAACAGTGTTGATAAATCTTGTCTCCTTGCCTCATTAGCCTATGATTCTTATTGATCTGGGTCTTCCCACAGCGTGGTAGGCTGACTCTACCTGACAACAGACAGATGACAGCACGCTCTCCAGTCTCAGCCACACCTTGATCAGAAAGCTTTGTCTGTAAAAGACACAAAGTCCTCTCAGTTTGGCAGTTCCTCAGAAAATTGGACATATTACTACCTGAGGACCCAGCAATACCACTCCTGGGCATATACCCAACATGTAACAAGGACACATGCTCCACTATGTTCATAGCAGCCTTATTTATAGTAGCCAGAAGCTGGAAAGAACCCAGATGTCCCTCAACAGAGGAATGGATACAGAAACTGTGGTGCAGTTACACAATGGAGCACTGTTCAACTACTAAAAACAATGAATTTATGAAATTCGTAGGCAAGTGGATAGATCTAGAGTATATCATCTTGAGTGAGGTAACCCAATCACAAAAGGACACACATGATATGCACTCACTGATAAGTGGATATTAGCCTAGAAGTTCGGAATACTCAAGATACAATTCACAAGCCATAGGAAACTCAAGAAGAAGGAAGACCATAGTGTGGATACTTCTATCCATCTTGGAAGGCGGAGAACAAAACACCCATGGAAGGAGGTACAGAGACAAAGTTCGGAGCAAAGACTGAAGGAATGACCATCCAGAGACTGCCACATCTGGGGATCCATCCCATTTACAATAACCGAACTCATAGCAGTGTCTACTGCTACTATGGATGCCAACAAGTACTTGCTGACAGGAGCCTGATATAGCTGTCTCCTGAGAGGCTCTGCCCATGCCTCACAAATACAGAGGTGGATGCTCACAGCCATCCATTGGACTAAGCACAGGATCCCCAATGGAGGAGCTAGAGAAAGAAACCAAGGAGCCGAAAGGGTTTGCAGCCCCATAAGAGGAACAACAATATGAACTAACCTGTACCCCCAGAGCTCCCAGGGACTAAACCACCAACCAAAGAGCACACATGGTGGGACTCATGGCTCCAGCTGCATATGCAGCAGAGGATGGCCTAGTTGGACATCAATGGGAGGAGAGGCCCTGGATCCTATGAAGGCTCTGTGCCCCAGTGTGGGGGAATGCCAGGACCAGGAAGGGGGAGTGGGTGGGTTGGTGAGCAGGGGGAGTGGGGAGGTTGTTTTTCTGGAGGGGAAAACAGGAAAGGGGATAACATTTAAAATGTAAATAAAGAAAATATCCACTTTTTTTAAAGGAAAAAAAAAAAAAAAAGATACAAAGTCCACTGGATTGCTCTGATGACCAGGCTGCCCACCCCAAGGTCAGTCGGAACTCAAGGCCATTCTCCTTGTAAGTGGGGTCTGCCTCATCCCTCCCTTAGCCCAGTCTCCCCCAGGTCTAACCTCCAGCAGGGAGGCACATGGGCTGAGATTCTGTCATTTCAATCACCCACTCACTGTAAGAGAGCCAAGGTGGGGCCATGGGTACTCAAGGCTTTGTGGTCCTTGGCTAGTGGTTGGAGGATGCTCCAGCATCTTTAAACTACTACAGAGCTGACAGCTCACACAGGATTCCAGAAAGCTGTTCAGCTGTCCTTTTGAGCACTGTGGAGTCCTGAGGTCTAGGGGCTCCAGAACAGGTCTTGATGCTTTGGGACCAAATTTCAATTCCGACGGAATGGAATGTCCTATCTCTAGAGACTTCCATTCTTGGAGATTTAAGGTCCCCTCCTAACAGATGGTCTGTAGAGGGCAGAACCTGGGTCAAAGACAAAGTGGTGAATGTCGGATTAGCAATAAGAAACCTTACAATACACATTAGGATGCCTTGAAATGCATGTGTGGGGGTGGGGGAGAGGCGAGCAGAAACTGAGGACCACATTTGACTTTGGGTGTAATTTCTGCACCCCCGTCCAGCCCCCGCCGTGTTCTCCCCAGTGTTCCCCCATGTCCCCCCCCCCATGTTCCAGCCTGGTTTTCACTTCACTCTCCTGCTGCCTCTGTGGCTTCAGTGACTGCTTTCCCCATCTGTTCCTCATCCTGTCTCCTGCCCCCCTACCCCCTATCCCCCCTTGCCTCCCCCCTGAAATGGAGCCCTTTTCTCCCAACCTGTTTCTTTCTGCTGCTGACCATTGCCACAGCGATTCTGAGGCACAACATACTTCCTCTTCCAGTTCTTGGCACTTCAGAGTAAAAAACAAACAAAAAACTCTGCTCCTGTTGTGCAAATCTCCCCCTTCTACAGTGCGTTCACCCAGAGAGCACACCTCGGTCCCCGTTTCTCACTCCTAATCTCGGCTTCTCCTTCTGAGATTTACAGCTCAGATACATGCCCGCCCCTTCTTCAAGCTAGCTACAGGCTGGCGTCCTCATCCATCACCCTGCCTGCTATCCATCTCACGCGGTGATCAGGGCCCGCGGCCCCGGCTCAGTCTCTTCCCTTGTGCCTGCTGCGTTCCTTTTTCCTTTCTTCTTCTCCTCCTCACCTTAGTTCTCTTCCTCCTCCTTTTTCATCTTCTCGTTCGTTTGTTTGTTTGTTTTTGAGACGGGGTCTTTCTACATAGTTCTAGCTAGCCTGAAACTCAGAGATCTGCGGGCCTCTCCATCCTGCGCGCTGGGATTTAAGATGTGTACCACCATGACCAGCCTCCTTGCATTTTTCTAAAAATTTTACACCTCCCCTGAGGACAGCAGTGTCAGGCAGCTGGCTGGCCACCTAACATGGGTGAGGTGGGGCGGGGAAGGGTCCTTGTCTTCTCAGCAGCATCAGGCACCTGACTGGTCACCCTTGTCTTCTCAGCTGTTTGCTGATGGTGGCCTAATGCACATACTTCCCAGAGTGAGTTGGGAGGAACAACAGTCCCAAAGAATGGTCTACCAAATGAAGCACCATTCAGTAAAGAAATTGTTTCCTTAACACACCGTCCCTAAACACAGACAAGCATAGAGCGCTTTATTCGGGTCACATGGGCAAACATGCCTTGGGGACAGTTCATTCTGTGTCAACTTGGTTGGGCCATGGTTCAGATATGAGTCCAAAAGTTATCCTGGATGTTTCTGTGAGAATGTCTTTGGTTAATGTATTAGTTAGGGTTAGTATTGCTACAACACAACACCATGACCAAAGAACCTGTTGAGGAAGAAAGGGTTTATTTGGCTTACACTTCCACATCTCATCCGCAGCTCATCACTGAGGGAAGTCAGGGGAGGCAGAAACCTGGAGGCAGGAGCTGATGCGGAGGCCATGGAAGGGTGCTGCTTACTGGCTTGCTCCCCGTGGTTTGCTCAGCCTGCTTTCTTATAGAACCAGGACCTTCAGCCCAGAGATGGCCCCGCCCACAGTGGGCTGCCCCCCCCCCAATCAATCACGAATCAAGATAATCCCCTGCAGCTGGATCTTACCTAGGCACTTTCATAATCAAGGTTCCCTTTTAGGTTACTCTTGTTTGTGTTAAATTGACATTAAAACAAGTCAGCACAGTTAAATTGATACAGTAGACAGCAGAGGGGATTATGCCCATGATGTAAGCAGCCTTATTTTGTTAGCTGGAGACCTAAATAGACAGGAAAAAATCCTATTACCAAGAGGGTACTCTGTTTAATGAATGGTCTTGAAGTTGAACCACACTATTGACTCTCTGAGAGACTTTAATTAGTATATGTGCATGTATAAGCTAGCCTGTGCTCCTAAGCTAGCCTATGCACCTGTACACTGTCTGTGGAGGTTAATATCAAGTGTCCCCTCAGTCCCCTCAGACTTTATGAGAGAGGGTTTCTCCCTGCGCCCACCCACCTGGGGGTGACAGGCATGCATAGCCATGCTCAGCTTTTTCTTTATGCTTGCACGGCACTTTACCCACGGAGCACTCTCCAGGTCCTTATCTGTCAGTATTTCTAAGCTCATTTTAAAGATCAAAACAGGCACAAGGTACATATGCAAGGTCATTCAGGTAACGGGGAGCAGAGCTGGGACCCAGCTGGCCCGTGTGGCTGCAGGCTGCTTGGCTTCGAAGTCTGCCTGCCTTTCCCTGGTGCCAGGGCGGAGTCTCTTATACCAAAGTGTCTTGTGGACATGGTATTTAAGCTTGGGTAGTAGGTAGACAGAATGGCTGAAGCAATGAGAAGCAGCGTGCGTGCCCAGCCTTAAGTCAAGTGTGGACTAACGTGAGCCTTGTCTTCTGCTGGATAAGACCTATCTATACCCAGGCTTCAGTGGAGATGAAGACTCCATGGAGGTGACCCGGGCAGTGAACAGATGAAGGGGGACAATTCCCATCACTATCCCCTGGCAATAAAGTCATTTACAAGCTAATCTTTACTTTCTGTCTTTCCCTCTCAGCCTTGCTGCATCTTCCCTGCTTCACTGAAGGAGGCACTTCCTGTGCGTGTTTCTTCTTGCCACCTGAGCAGAGCTGCCTCTCTGGCCACTTCTGATCTCATCCTTCTCTAATACAATCATCGATCGATCAATGCCACCCCTTCCACCAAATGTATTTCTTCCCAGAACCGCCTGACTTTCCCCTGGCTATTTTCCCACTTCTTAGTACCGCTCTCAATCTGAGCTTTCATCTGAATTTGGACACCAAGTGTCACCAGCGGTGACGGGCTACAATGAGGCCTAAGAAAACAGGTCATTCGAGCCGCAGGGACGTCAGGGAAAGACTCTCGGGACTTGATTGGCCTTTTGTTAAGAGAACAGAGACTCTATGAGCTGGCCTGAGCGAGACACTGGCCCCTTTTTAAAAGAGGACGGAGTCCGAATGGCATGTTCTGAAAGGGCAGCGTTGATAGCTGAAACTAGGTGTGCCTCAGGCTGGGGCTGTGGGAAGCCCGGGCATCTTGGGCACCAGCAGAGTTTCTAGCAGCCTTGGGAAGGAGAGGGAAGCCAGATGGATCTGATTGGTGGGGAAGGTGACCTGGGGAGAGTCGCCCCGTGGCGCATCCAACCTGCCAGGGAGAAGCAGGAGCCGGGGGCACCTGAGCAAAACCCCATAAGATGTTCAAGTGGAGCTCCAGACAGGCACCTGGATATAGTTCTGGACCCGGAGGGGGGCGCGTCGACACTGTGAGTGCCGTCTCTGACGTTGGTTGGGTATTTGTGTCTCTCTCTCTCTATCACGGACAGTCCAAACTGTAGGTGAGGCGGTGGGATGGAGGAAGATGAGAGAGGAAAGACACAGAAGGAGGGAAGGGAGGAAAACTCATGTCTCGGTGAAACAGATCAAGCTGGTGATTAATTCTCTGACTTGCTTTAGTAAGCAGTTCTGGGTACCTGGAAGCTGCAGCCATTAATGTATCCATCCGAGCTCAAGGGAAGGCCAGAGAAAGCCGCGGAGATAGGAGGATTGCTTTGGGTTATATTGGCTTGACTTTCATGGGCATTGCTGGCCAGAATGGGTCCCAAAGGAAATAGAAAACCTGATGTGACTGAGACTCACACCACGGAGACTCTGCACTGACATCTCACCGTAATGTCCACTGACGAGTTGCACGGACACTCATCCGAGGGTCATCTCACTGGAAAGGGGGCGGTGAACTTATTTGTACCCCAGCAGCAAGGCAGCTTCTCTGTCCAGGCAGGAATTAAAACCAGGTTTAAACCCAGAGCCTTAGTTACCATCCACGGCTAATGGTGTAATTAATTTGATCCATAAACCAATGTGACTTGTGTTTGAGAACGTCTACGCTGATGAACGTTGCTTAGGTTCCCCGTGAGCAAGGCCTCCAATCCCAGGGCTGCCTCTGTTAACAAACATGACTGCAGCAGCCAGATGGCTTCTTCTCCTTTGCTGAAAGGGCCCTGAAATTGTACAGGACCCCCGCCGAGAATAAGGGTTCTGGAGACCAAAGGCTATTTAACCTCCTTTGCCTCTCCATTCCCTCACCTGTAAAATGGAAACAAGTCAGTCTTCACCCTGAAGTCAGCTGGTATAGACAGGAGTTCAGCAAAGGACACGTTCATGTTTTCTGTATCACATGAATCGTCACAGCTAAGCTTGGGGTAAGTTAGGGCTGGTAGACTCCAAAGAGCAGACCAGGGTCCCGAAGCGGGGCAAGCAGCCCTGCGGGCAGACGCTGCAGCCTGAAACGTCACCATTGTCTCTGGAGTCACTGCGGAAGTAGATATACAGTTCCCCGGGGAAAAATTGCTTAAGATAAGCCAGAGATGTCGCCCTATTTTCTTCTCCTTTTGCTCTAAATCTGACTTTCTTTTAACTGCCTCTACCAGAAACTACAGGCCATGGGGGAGGGGCGAAGAAGAGGGAAGTGGGGCCTTGGGAACTGGGTCACGGTTTTAAAGGATATCATTGCCTGTCCTTAGGAGATTTATGGGAAGGGAGGGAAAAAAAAGATTTAGTCGAAGCTTAGTCGCTCGATTAGGTGGAGATGGGTTCTTTGCATGGGGGAAACTGTTCCGCCACAGACAGCATAAAGCGTCCTGTTGTGCTTCTGTTAGTGAGAAACAATTTATCAAGAACAGAATTCTAAGAATTTCAAGGAGGGCTACAATCCAAGAAGTCGTTCAACACAATCCACACCATCATACGCATGAACTCAGATTGCAAAAACAGGGGTAACCTGGGATCAAACAATGAAGTCCTGAGGGATGTGTGTTGTCGGTATGGGCGTGGCCAGGTCAAGGACCCCAGAGGCAAGGACTAGGGAAGAAAGGCTCCGCCTTCTCCCCAGGGGGCAAGGTTCACCGGAAAGGGGCAAAGCCTTTCTTTTAGTGTGTGGATGTTGATAGTGTGTTGCAAAGCATGTCTTCCATAGCTTCCCCTCACTGGATGTTTATGGCTTGAAGGATGCTATAATAACGAGGATGTCTCTACCAAGATTAGCTCAGCCTTTCTCCCTGATACCCCGCCTCCTTGTTTATCTGTATCTAACAACCCCGCCTTTCTGTTCAACCCTGTATAATAAGCACTCTGAACTTCTAGAAGGCTAAGGTTTCCCCATCTGAGAGCCCAATTCATCCAACCCTAACTCTGTTTCTATCTGTATGTCGGTCTGCCCGCCCGCCCACCCGCCTGTTCGTCCGTCCATCCGCCTGTCTGTCTGTGTCTGATTTTTCTTTATTTCCTCACGACCCCAAATCGGGAGTAAGCTGTGTGTGGACACAGAAAGTAGTGTCTGACGGAGGACAAGAGTATAGACATTGGCTACAGAAAAGTCTCATTGGTTACATGAGGAATGCACCAGGGGTAAGCTTGCTTATACAGATGAAAGGGATACAGAGAAAGGAAGAAACAGATGTGAAGAAAGAGCTAAGGATAGAGGAACAAGGAAGCAGATAGAAGGGGCGCGCTTTTAAGTCGTAGGCTGTAAAACTCCATTCTCCAACTGAGATCCCAGACCGCCCAACCACAACTTTCTGCGTCTGTATGCCTTTGTCTTTTGCTTCATTCCCTCCCTGCCCCAGTCAAGTCTGTCCCTGGAAACCATGTAATGATGTAGTCATTTCTTTCTTTAATACGTTTTCATCTCCTAATAAGGTTTTATCTGGGTATAATTATTATAAATGAAATGCACAGTTGACTGGCATACTGTACAGCTTAGAGTTACATACACTTTGGTAGCCATCGCTCAGAGCAAGTTCCGGGAAGTTCCCTCAAACCCTCCAGCCGACTGCCTCTCTTCTCAGCCCTTTCTGGTTTCTGTTTCCTTTGGCCTTGTTTATCCTTTCTATAATGGGATGAACTGCCTGCAGTGCTTTGGGATTTGCACTCTGTTGCTTGATACTTTGAACTCGAGGTTTGCCTGCCCCATCAGACGTTCCCAAATCTACTTCTCTTCCGTCCAGAAGAGTATTTCATTGAAGGTGATTGCATTTCCAGTTTTAGCAACAGGTGTGACAAAAACGCCCATGTCTCCATGAATGACTTGGATACTTTTGTATCCAAGCACTGTGTGCTGGTCTACCTTCAAGCTTTGTTGAATCCGGTTGATGTTGACTGACAGTTATATTGTGAGCTATATAAATCCTCTGAGGTTATGTTTTGTTTTCAAAATCATTTTTAGATATTTGTGGTGGTTTGAATGAGAATTCCACACAGACTCGGGTATCTCAATACTTGGTTTCCAGGTAGTAAAGCCATCTGAGGAGGAAATGGGTCACTAAAGTGGCTTTGAGAGTTTAAATCAGCGATTTTCAACCTTCCTAACGCTACAGCCCTTTAATACAGTTCCACATACAGTGGTGACCCTCAACCATAGAATTATTTCATTGCTACTTTATAACTGTAATTTGCTACTGTTACGAAGTATAATGTAAATATCTGATCTGTAGGATCTCTGCTATGTAGCCATTGTGAGAGTGTCGTTTGACCCCCGAAGGGCCACACCCCCTAGGCTGAGAACCACCAGTTTAAATTCTTCATCTGCTTCCAGGCTGCCCTCTCTGCTCAGCTTTATAATTGAGGCCGTGAGCTCTCAGTTCCAGCTCTGTCTGCTGTCCTTGATGCTTGCTATCATGCCTCTAAGACCATGATGGACTCTTATCCCCCAGGAACCATAAGCCAAAATAAATTCTCCCATAAGTTGCTTTTGTTCATAACCTTTTATCATAACAGAAACATGACTATTGCAATATTTTAAATCCTTTGTGTTTCTATGCATAGGTTGGGATCAGCTTATTAATTTCTCTTAAAGACATCTGCTGGGATTTTTACACACTTTCTATAGAACAAATACATATATTTAGAGAATATAACTGACTTAAAACATCACTTCTTCTGGGCAATAAGCATATTATATCCCTCCATTTCCATACGCCTCTTTAATTTTTCTCAGATAGAGAGATTTTTCTGATGTCCTTTCTGTTGCTGTGATAAAACATACTACTGAAAAGCGCCTCAGAGAGAAAAGGATATCTTTGCCTTACACTTCCAGATCACAGTCCATCACGAAGGGAAGTCAGGGCAGGAACCTGGAGCAGAAGCCTTGGAGGGATGGTGCTCACTGGCCTGCTCTCTGCCTTGCTTTCTCACAGACATATGTATTATGCTTAGCTAGCTCTGTTATACTGCCCAGGACCATCTGCCTAGGGATAGTGCTGCCCACAGTGGGCTGGACCCTACTGAACCAAACACTAATCATGATACTTTCCCACAGATATGCTCATAGTCCAATCTGATGTGGGCAACTCCTCAATCAAGGTTTTTTTTCTTAGATGACTCTGGGATTTGTCGAGTTGAAAAAAAAGCTACCAAGACAATGTATCATATACGTACTTAATTAAATTTATTCTGAGTTATTTGAAGTTTGTAATGTGATTATAAAATAGTATTGGATTTTTTAACTGGGTGTGGTGACACACACCCTTAATCCCAGCACTCTGGAAGCAGAGGCAGATGAATCTCTGAGCTTACAGCCAGCATGGGCTGCAGAGAAAGTTCCAGGACAGCCAGGGCTACATAGAGAAACCTTGTCTCAAAAAAAAAAAAAAAAAAGAAAGAAAGAAAGAAAAGAAGAGAAGAGAAGAGAAGAGAAGAGAAGAGAAGAGAAGAGAAGAGAAAAGAAAAGAAAAGAAAAGAAAAGAAAAGAAAAGAAATGTTTTTTAAACTGCAGGTGGTACTGACACACGCCTTTAACCCCAGCACTTAGGAGGCAGAGGCAGGCGGATCTCTGTGAGTTCGAGGCCAGCCTGGTCTGCAGAGCAAGTTCCAGGACAGCCAGGGCTACACAGAGAAACCCTGTCTTTTAAAATTAATTAATTAATTAATTAAAACCTTTTAAATATTTGTTATAGGCACAGAAAATAAAAACAAAAAACAAAACATAATCAATTAAAACTCTTTAAATAGTTGTTAAGGCATATGAAGTCTAATTTGTGGTGGTTTGAATGCGAACTGTCTCTCATAGGTATGGGTATTTGAACACGTGACCCCTTGTTGATAGGGTTGTGTGGTTGTTGGAAGGTAGAGCCTTGCTGAAGGAAGGAAGTTGCTGAAGGGCTTAGAGTGTTTACAGTCCTCCCACTCCTGTTCACCCTGCTGTGTAACCCCCCACTCCTATTCACTCTGCTGTGTAACCCCCCACTCCTGTTCACCCTGCTGTGTAACCCCCCACTCCTGTTCGCCCTGCTGTGTAACCCCCCACTCCTGTTCGCCCTGCTGTGTAACCCCCACTCCTGTTC
>NC_034601.1:85010963-85055018 GCF_900095145.1 Mus pahari | reverse complement strand
TGCTGTGTAACCTCCCACTCCTGTTCGCCCTGCTGTGTAACCCCCCACTCCTGTTCACCCTGCTGTGTAACCCCCCACTCCTGTTCACCCTGCTTTGTAACCCCCCACTCCTGTTCACCCTGCTGTGTAATCCCCCACTCCTGTTCACCATGCTGTGTAACCTCCCACTCCTGTTCGCCCTGCTGTGTAACCCCCACTCCTGTTCACCCTGCTGTGTAACCTCCTACTCCTGTTCGCCCTGCTGTGTAACACCCCACTCCTGTTCGCCCTGCTGTGTAACACCCCACTCCTGTTCACCCTGCTGTGTAACCCCCCACTCCTGTTCACCCTGCTGTGTAACCCCCCCCCACACACACACACACACACTCCTGTTCACCCTGCTGTGCTCAGCTTCCTGCTGCCCTGCCTGTCTCCTCCCGCCAGGACAGCTGCTTACACCTCTAGCCAGGAGCCCAAACAGATTTTCCCTTCTGTAAGTCAGCTGCCTTTGGTCGTGGTGTTTTATAACAGCAACAGAAAAAGCAACTGATTTTGGCTTTCCATAGTATGACCTTGCTAAGTTCATATAATTCTAGCAATACAGACATATGTGTATAGGGTTTCCCTTGGACAAATGAAAAGTTTAAATCAACAAACAAAAGAGTTCTGGTTTTGACAGTACCAATATATCCTTTCTTCTAAAGGTTTAATTTGGTGATGGCTTCGATGGAGTAAATTATAGAGAAGAAAAAACTTGTGAAACAAGCCGTCCATCTCAATCGCAAGTTCGAAAAGCTATAGACTTAGGCATTGACGCAGTATGTGTAGCTGCCACGTGGATGTTCTTGGCGCCAGACTTACGTGATCCACCAAACTCTCTGTTTACAGTGTCCATCCCTGTGTGTACACCTTCCAAACTGTGCACCTGGGTCTTCTACTTCTCAGTTCCCACAGTGTAACTCCGCACAGATGTAGCAGGCGCCGTCTTAATAGCCTCTAACAATCATTTGGTACGCACCTTCCTGCTTTGGGTACAGGGCAGGGAGGGGACAAGGTTAGACACAGTGATCGATTTGGGGGCCACCTGCTGGTCAGCAGGAATGAGTCTGGCGATGTTCATGCATCAGTTTCTCAGCTCATCCAAGGATTGAATTGTGCAGTTAGAATCTGCCTTAGACCTGTTTTATAGCAATGAAACTGAGGCTTAAATTAATAATTTGCCAGGCTACCTTTACTTAGGAGTAAAGTCAAGACTTAAGTCAGAATTCCAGATAGCAGAGCCTACAAATTTTTTAAAAGGTTTATTTGATTATTTATTTGAGTACATACACACTGTTGCTGTCTTCAGACACACCGGAAGAGGGCGTTGGATACCATTACAGATGATTGTGAGCCACCATGTGGTTCTGGGAATTGAACTCAGGACCTCTGGAAGATCAGTCAGTGCTCTTAACCACTCGGCCATCTCTCCAGCCCAGAGCCCACAGTTTTTAATCACAGTTTTTCAAAACATTATGTTTTTGTTTTTGTTTTAAAGGAATCTAGAGCTGGAGAGATGGCTCAGCGGTTAAAAGCACTGACTGTTCTTCCAGAGGACCTGGGTTCAATTCCCAGCATCCACATGGTGGTTCACAACCATCTGTAACTCCAATTCCAGGGGATCCAATGCCCTCTTCTGGCCTTCATGGGCAATAGGCACACAAGTGGTATATATATATATATATATATATATATATATATATATATATATATATTCAGTCAAAACACTCATACACGTAAANTAAAAAAAAAAAAAAGATATAAAAAACAAGCAAGCAAGCAAATAAACAAAAACCCCAAATCTAATTCCCTATACTTTCTGGGTGGGGGTGGGGGTAGGGGGGTACATAGTGGAGGGGTGGGGTGGGGGGGTGGGGGGTCCGGCCGGGAATGTAGCCGGGCTTCAACATTCTTAGCCTGATAAGCAAGAGCACTGGTATCCATTTATTACCATGTAGCAGGCTGGCTGTGGTGATGAATCTCTTGGCTCATGTGGCTAAGGATGATGGATGCTAAGAAAATCAAGTCCCCTCTTTGTCTCTGCTTCCCCAGGGGCTGTGGAGCTTGATGGTTAGAGAAAGGGTATTCTACATGGTGGGCTACCCACAGTGAGGTGTACAGGGGCCTTGCTACCCTGCATCACACGGCTGCATTCTGGCACTCAAGAAGTGGAGTCCACCGGTTTAAGGCCAGCCTGTGTTACATAAGAAGTTCAAGGACAACCTGGACTACATAGGGAGACTCTTTCAAAACAAAACAGGGAGGAGAAAGAAGAAAAGAAAGAGGAGGAGACAGAGGGACCTAATACACTCAGAGGTGCTCCCTATTGTTAGACGGACACATGCGGTTCCCATGGCCACAACCCACACCGGCCCCTGCACAGATCCTGGCTACACCAAGCCTGTGTTTACAGAGACCCAAAACAAACCAAACAAACAAACTCTAGCAGCAAAGGTCTCGAATAACAAGTCCAGAGTTCTGGAGGCAGCAGAAGCTAGCTGATCTCACTTTAGGGAGAACGTGAACCAGGCTAGGATGCTGCCTCCAGACGTCGGCTTTTCCTAGGGAAACGCATCACTGTGTCTTTTATCATTTCAATTCCCGATATATTGACCTTTATCCCTCATACCTTAGACACGTAGGGGTGAGGAACGTTCTTTATAATCCCTGGTGACAGTCCAAGAAAATGTCACTCCCAGTACGCTTGCTCTCCTGGAATCTCCAGTCTGGAGAACGGAATCTGGCAGGGCCTGTCTCCATCAATCAGGGCACCTGGAGGTAACGGTATGTTCTTCAGTTCCAAAGGGCATCGCCTTCCAGGAACCTCCATCTTCTCTGTCTGGGGGTGGGTCTGAAGTTCACTCCCTCACAGATGGCTCCCTCTTCAGCCTCCTGGAAGCCTTCCAGCCAGGTCTGATCTTGCATCCTGGGGTGTCACTCTGGATGAGACTCAGAAGGAAGCCTACATGTCCCATGAACACCTTTGACCATGTTTTGGGCAAAAAGAACAGAACTGAAACGACCGATAGGGACCCTGGTGCTGTTCCACGGGCTCAGTGTTATAAGACATACGGGTGGAATGTGGGTTGTATGTTAATACATGTTAACCATGGCACCCTCCTCCTAGCCACATGTGACAGCTGCTTCTATAACACAATGCAGACAGAGTGGGAGGAGCCTCATCTATACAGTCCTCTGCTCAATGAATGCCCCCTCCCCGATCTGAATCATTTCTAAACTGTGCAGATAATATTGCTGCTTTAAAAAAAAACAAAACTTAAAGAATGTGTGGCTTTCCACATAGAACCATTGGGATATTGGTGTGGGAGAGAAGGAAACAAAAGGCAGATCTCTCCCTTAGACGCTTTTGCCTTCTTTATCTACGTATTTATTTATTTGCTTCTAGCCTTCCCGTTTTATTTTATATTACAGGAATAACGAAATACGAACATCCATGCACCGGATGTCCAGATTTAACAGATGCTCATATGTGTTTTTGTTACTGTAGAGCTGGAGAAGTGGCTCAGTCAGTAAAGGGCTTGCCCTGAAAATACTAGAACCTGAGGCTACATCTCCAGTTCCTCTGTAAAACCCAGATATAGCAGCTGCAGCCTGTAATCCCAATGCTGGAGAGAAAAAGGAGCCCCTGGGGCTCACTGGTCAGCCAGTCTAAGTCAGAGAGACCCCTGTCTTAGTGAGAGACACTGTCTCAAAAACTCAGGTAGGAAATGATGGAGAAGACACCTAATGTTGACCTCTGGCTTCCACATCCATGTATGTATGTGGGTGTACACGCATTTGAACATAGAAAGTATGGCAAGATGGCTCAGCGGTTAAGAGCACTGACTGCTTTTCCGAAGGTCCTGAGTTCAAATGCCAGCAACCACATGGTGGCTCACAACCATCTGTAATGAGATCTGACGCCATCTTCTGGTATGTCTGAAAATAGCTGCAGTGTACTTATTTATAATAATAAATAAATCTTTGGGCCAGAGCGAACGGGGCCAACCAGAGCAAGCAGAGGTCCTAAATTCAATTCCCAGCAACCACATGATGGCTCACAACCATCTGTACAGCTACAGTGTACTCATATACATATATATGTGTGTGTGTGTGTGTGTGTGTGTGTGTGTGTGTGTGTGTGTATGTGTGTGTGTTTTGAGACAGGGTTTCTCTGTGTAGCTTTGGCTGTCCTGGAACTCACTCTGTAGACCAGGCTGGCCACGAACTCAGAAATCTGCGTGCTTCTGTCTCCTTTCATACATGTGTCACATTTGCGTCTTCTCTAGTGATCATTGTCCGGTTTCTTCCTGTTCACTGGAGGTTGGGTCTCCTCTTCGTCTCTTTTATTAATATACATCAATTGCTCAGTATAGCTGTTTCCATGGTGGCATGTTCTCCAGACAGCCATCCCAACGGGTGATGTAGTAATGAAACGCAAGTCACTTGCTTTTCTGCTCAGTGTCCATGTTCCCAGGCACCTCGGCTTTATTATTGGTCCAGTGGCTGCAAGAGATTCCTCCCTTCTGATGATGCTCGCCCATCACTGTGAGGGCCCTGATTTATGCTCCTGAACCCCAAACCCTCAGCAAGGCCCACCGGGCTGAGCGGGTCGCTCAGCCTTGAGAGTTGATTTGGAGAGAGAGTAGGGCTGGAGTGAACGGGCAACCACGTGAAGATCCTGGAGGCTTGACTGTGTATATGACCTAGGAAGGGTTTTTGCATGTGCTGACCTGCTGGCGCCCACAGGAAGGGGTCTCGTTGAGGTCACATAAATCATTGAGGAAGCATCGTATAAATCACCACAGGGAGGGATCGGAGCAGGAGTAGCAGTGACCAAGGATCCCCAAGAGCCCAAAACACACAAGTGACTCCTTACAAAAGCCCGATTTCCTGAAAGGTCACAGGAAAGTGTCTGTGAAAGCGGGGAGGAGGGAGGGAGATGATTCGTTACACTGGGTGTGCACTCGTGGCTGATATGGACCTAAGCCTTACAAGCCAAAACTGGACATTCGCCATTAAAAATGCCTTCTTTTCTGGGCTGGTGAGATGGCTCACTGGGTAAAGGTGCTTGCTGCCAAGGCTGATGACCACATGGTAAGAGAGAACTGATTCACACCAAGTTGTCCTCTGACTTCCACCCCTGTGGTGTGACATGTGCATGTGCACCTGTGCACCAAATGAAGTGTAAAATCTAACCAAAAATACCCTAATCTCATTTTCTCTCTCTTTTAAAGATTTTTTTCCATTTTAATTGGTGTCTGTATGGCTGTGTGTGTGTGTGTGTGTGTACATGAGTGCAGTGCCCTCAGTCAAGATGGGGGCACCAGATCCCCAGGAGCTGGAGTTACAGGCAGCTGTGGGCTGCTGGCCATGGGTGCCAGGAATTCCATCCACTCTAAAACCAATTTTTGCTCTTAACGCCTATCTGTACACATGTGTATATGTGCATATATGCATGTGTGTCTGTGTGCATGTGTGTGCATGCATGTGTATGTGTGTGCACATGTGTTATGTGCATGTGTGTCTGTGTGTATGCATACATGCATATGTGCATATGCATGCATGTATGTGTGTATATGTGTGCATTGTACATGTGCTTGTGTGTGCATGTGTGTGCACATGAAATCATGTGTGCACATGCATGCATGTGTGTGTCTCTGTGTATACATGCATGCATGTGAATGCATGCATCTGTGTGTCTGTGTGCATGCATGTGCATGCATGTGCATGCATGTATGTGTGCGTGCACATGTTGTGTGCATGTGTTCATGTGTGTGCATGTGTATATATGTCTGTGCGTGTATGTATGTGTACATGCATGCATGTGTGTATCTGTGTGTGTACATGCATGCATGTGTGTGTCTGTCTGTGTCTGTATATAAGTGCCAGCATGCTCATCTGTGCATATGTGTGTGTCTCTGTATGTGTGTCTGTCTGTGTGTGCATGTGTTTGTGTGCACGCATGCCAGCATGCTCACCTGTGTATGCTTACATTGAAGTCAGAGGACAATTTTCATGATCTTCCTCTATCACTCTCCGGTGTGTTTGTTAAGACAGGGTCCCTTCCTGAACCTGCAGCTTGCCATCTCTGCTGTGCTGGGGCCAGTGGGCTGCCTGGAACCATCTGCCTTTGCCCTCACTCTCTGCAGCAGCGTGAGGTTACAGGCACACACTACCAAGTCCAGTTCTTAGTTGGGTTCTGGGGATGGGAGCTCAGATCTTCACACGGAGCAAGTACCTCACCCACTGAGCCTCTCTCAGTATTTTTTTTTGTTACATCTGTTAAAGCATAGCCCTTCCAAGTGCTTGCTTAGTGCCTGGGTGCTCTATGCACATAAACGCAGTCTTTCTAACACTCCTGAGCTATGGCTCCTGCTGTAAGCACTCTCCATACTTGATGGCAAATCAACAGTTGTGTTACTAGTGTGTGCTCCACCTCCTAGACCTGTGCTTCTGTGTAAGCGTGAGGGCTGGAATTCAGATCCACGGAGTTCACATAAATCCTGGATGGCCTACTTGCATTCCAGCTCTCAGAAACCAAAACAAGCTGGCCGGCCAGCTCACCTGCACTGTAAGGTTCAAGTTCAGGGAGACCCTGTCTCAAAAAATAAAATAGAGAGTAGTGGAGAAAGACACCCAACGCCAACCTCTGACCTCCACAGATATGCTCACACATGTGCTTGTTCACCTGCATGCACACTCACACATCACACGCATGCACACGTCACACACACACATCTCACACACACACACACACACACACACTCACAAAACATACACCACAGGCATACTCCACATTCACAACACATGGACACCACATACCACACTCATTGATATTCCCACTCACAGATACACACACACACACACACACACACACACACACACACACTCATACACACACACTCACAATACACATAACATGTACATCACAGACACACCCACACTAACAACACACATACACCACACATCACACTCATTGACATTCCCACTCACAGATGCACACACACTCATTCACACATGCAGAGACATTCTTCCCTTTGGAGAGATCCAGTTGAAGTGACTCAGCTCCAGCCTCCTTCAGTGGCCCCGGGACCTGAAGCCAGTCTTCTAAACACTGGAACAAGCTTCCTGGAGAGGCATTAGGCTTTCTCCCAGTGGTTGCTCTGCGCAAAATCCTGAGAGTTTGGCCCTTAATGTGTGGATTTTCCTTGGCTTAGGTATAGCTGGCGGTTCTCAGGAGCTTGTGTCTCTGCGCACAAGCCAAGCACAGAGCATGGAGATTACACCCAGCCTGGGAAAACACGCATCTTTCTTGACACAAACCAGATTTCTGTGGTGGAAAACTTGTTACACGGCCAGCACGCTGTATCTAGGCTATGCTCTGCGCATCCACAGACTCAACCGACTTCAAAAATATTCAAATCTGAATTGCATCTGTCCCGAGCACACGCCGCTCTCTCTTGCCATCATCTACAAACAGCCGACAGAACGGCAAGTTATAGGCCCCATGCTCTGTCGGGTGTTGTACATGGTCTAGAGATGACTTATGTATGTGGAAGGAGATGCGAATACTGTTGCTTTGTATTCTAGAGACCTGCAATTTTGAGGATGTGGGCATTTGCAAGGGGATCCCAAAGCATCCCTCCGACCCAAGAGTCAACAGCAGGAGACTGTGGGAGGGTCACCGACTGGAGCTCCTCCTCCTTGGGTGCCTGGCTTAGTGCTCACAGAGATATGCTCCCAACCAACCTCATTTTTGGCAAACCCAGCCAAACTGAGACAGAGCCAGCTGGGGCCAGAGAGGCCAGGAGAAGGAGCTGTTAGGCCACCAGTTGGACTTTCCTGTCCCTTAAGGGTTTGGGGGGGGGGAATCAGGGTCGAACCTGTACTTGTCTCCTGATAATGTAAGTCAAATATGGCGTAATGGCATCTGGGGGGGGGGGATTAACTATCCCTTTAGTTGCTCTGGAGCAGGAGACCATGTGGAGGCCTCGCCCAGCAAATTGCTGCACTTCTTTTGGCTGAACCCTGTCTGAGGGGCTCTGTGTGTCACCACATCTCCACCATCCCCGCTCCTAGGCCTCATCCCAAAGCCACAGAACCTTCGAGCAGGCCAACATTTCCCTCGTAATCATTTCCTACATAAAATCAACAAAGGGGAAAATGCCTCTTTAAGCACACGTCGGGATGATTAGTCTCTCCTTGACAGGGAATTATCAACGACAGCCCCAGGGCTCCTAAGACTGGAGAGATTGTAAATCTCTGATTAATGGGGTAAGACAGATTGTTGATATTCCCGGAATTCAATATTCTAACCTCAGACCCGTGTTTATAGCACACCGACTCGCAGCTTCAAAAAAAGAAAGGCCTGTTTTGTGTGCTCGGTTATTAGGAGGTGGTTCCAGAGTAAGGAGACCAGGCGACATACTCAGTGGGGGAGCCTAAGCCAGAGCGTGCATTCTATGTAACGCCTCAACAGTCCATAGAGATATTCTGGCTACAGTATCCTCCCCATAGAACCTGCTGCTGGGCCTAGATGGAGCCCTTCAGGGGCCTCTGTGATTCACTTTGCAAACCATTGTGGGATTTTGCTCCTAAAAGCCACAGAGAATGTAACCCCAGATGGCCACAGTTCATTTCTTTCTTTATTTCTTATACATGTATGTATATCCCCCCCCCCAAATGATCGACTAAAACACTGGGCTCTTTATGAAACACGACTCCCCTGAAGAATGATAACATTTCGTTCCGCATTCTTCAGCGGCACCCAAGTCCATGGTTAGACAGAGGTGACCACCTTCATTTCCATCATTTTGTTATGGCTTCAAAACCACACTGCATTATAACTTTCCCTGCTCTACAGAAAAGCTACATGAAGAATAGAGACAAATAACTCACCCCAAATTGCCCACGAATCCAGGGTTATTAGGATCCCCAGGCCAGCGGGCTCACCACAAAACTGCGCTCCATGACAAATAGACTGTGCGGAGACAAGTCAAGTCTCCATGCCAAATGCACACTGTCTGCTGCTCAGGTGGAAAGAAGCCAGGTGTGACTTGTTCATGGGAGAGCGCAGCCTGGGTACTGGGTCAGGGATATTTTAGAGATAAGGGCAAAAGGGTTCTTTAGAGGCTGTGGGTCATCACTTACAATAAACCCGACGAAGGGACATTCCTAAATCCAAGGCAACACACTGGCTGGAAGCTATCCATGGTGGGGGGTGGAGTGGGGTGGGGAATGGGTGGAGCTGCTCATGGGGCAGGGGAGGGGAGGGGTTCTCTTCAGCAGGAAGAGGCCTAGCCTAGAATGTGGCTGAAGGACAGGCCAGAAACAGAATTCTGGGTGAGCATTCAGTCCTGGTTTCGCTGTTCCTGTGGGTCAGCCTCTTTCTTTCTGACAACTTCTTGACTTGGGGTCCCTCCTACTGACTCAGCAGGCTTTGGGGTGGGACGTGAAGCAGGTTCACCCAACTTCCTGGTGAACGGCCTCTTCTCCCAGAGCTCCCTCTCTGCTCCAATTACCCACCCTGGTCCTGTCTCCTTGGCGATTCTGTTTCCTATAGGAAAATGGACATAGTGGTCATTCAGAGAGACCATCCCTGGGAACACACAAGGTCAGGGAGATGTCATTGCTCAGAATTGACCACAAAAGCAACAGTGTCCTTCACCTCACTGTCACCCACCAAGGGACCTGAAAGTGTAGCTGTTCCTTAGAATTCCTGATTCTAGGGACTGTCAAAGACGCTGGCTCAGCTTCCTTCATGGTCACCATGATGAAATATCTTGACAAAATCAATGTCAGAGAAAAGTTCATTTGGCTGTGGTTCTGGTTCAGGTCCGCTGGTCTATCATTTCAGGGTATTCAGTGCAGGAGCGTCAGCAGCTGTCACATCACAGTCACAAGCAGAAAGAGAACAAATACATACATGTATACTACTTGTGCTCAGGCCCCTCTCTCCACCTATACAATTAAGGACCCTCTACCTAGGGAATGGCACCACCCACTGTAGGCAGGGTCTTTCTCCATCAACTAATAGACTCAAGATAGTCCATCACAGACATACCCACAGTCTAATCTAACCTAGATAATTCCTTATTGAGACTCTCTTTCTAATTTACTCTAGATTGTGTCATGTTAACAATTAAATCTAACCAGGAGCTCAAGACCCTTGAATAAAATGTAGTATCTACACAAAACCTACACATATCCTCCTATATATATAAATCATCTCTAGATTACTTATAATATGATGTAAACATCATGTAAACTTCTTAGGAAATAAACAAGAGAAAAGTCTATCCATGTTCAATAGACATGATTTTCTTTTAAATACCTTTTGTCTGTGGTTGAATGAATCAACAAGTAGAGACATCATGGCTACAAAGAGGACCAAAGTGTTGTATCCAGAATGTAAACCCAAGGAAGATGACATTTAGCTTCTGATTTTCCAAGTAGGACTTTGCATCCAAACAATGAACTTGAAAAGGCAGGCTTTGTTCTGGTGTGTCAAGAGCCAGGCTCGGAGAGCTAACTGATAAAGTCATACTCTGAAGAAAAAGGGAGTGACCCCTGGCTTTTCCCATCCCTGGAGAATTGTGGGACAAACATAGTCAGATTAGCAGTGAGGTGTGTGGGTCTCTCTGTGCCCCTCTGGGCTGAGATTGGAACGGGAAAGGCGTGTACTGAGTGAAAGGGAATTAGAAGGTGCAGAACTCATAGCGTGCTCTCTACTGCGGCAACAGCCATAGGCTGGTGGCTTCTTACCAATGCAAGGGCCCGAGAAACAAAGAGGGAGAAGAGTATGATGTAGCTGAGTGCAGTGGCTCAAGACCCAGGCTACCGGATAACTCAGCTGAGGTGCGGAGCCGCACTGTGGATGGAGTCACGTGGCTTGCTGTCAGATGGCGCGCATTCCAGAGCCTTCTCTGCCCAAGCCCCTGGGACATGGCCTCAAGGGTAACAGAACCACGGCGAAATGAGATCTCCACAGGAAAACAAATATTGAGTGGTGTCACTTATATGATTATCTAAAATAGCTAAACTCACAGGAGAGGAGACAGCTCCAGAGCTGGGAGAGCCAGGGAAGGGCAGCTGGTATTTGATGCTCACAAAATTCTGGGTCCGGAGATGATTACGTACTAGAGGGCTGAATGCTGTATCTCTAATTAGCAATGCTTTCAACAATTCATTAAGACTTTTAGCAAATCTATTAAATATCTTTACCTCAAAAAAGGAAGGAAGGAAGGAAGGAAGGAAGGAAGGAAGGAAGGAAGGAAGGAAGGAAGGAAGGAAGGACTCAGTAGAAGCTACCTGTTAGTTATTTTCCCGTTGTTTGAGAGGACACCAGATAAGAAGCAATCAAAGGCAAAGGGGCTTACTTTGCTCACAGTTTGAAAGGACACAGTCTGTGACAATGGGGAGGCTCGGCTGCAGGGCCATGATGTCATAGTGTGTAAACAGGCAGGGAGCAAACAGAAGGCAGGATGCGAGGCTCGGTCCACGCCCAGAATCACTTCCTTCTGCAAGGCTCCACGGCCTTTCAAAAACAGTTCCACCAGCCAGGGACCAAGTGCACCACCCATGAGCCTGTGGCACGACAGGGTGAAATTCCATTTATTCAGACTTCCATGAGGATGGCTGGGGTAAGGAGAGAATCCACTGTACCTGGCATCTGCTACTCATGGGGATCTATCAGCCCAAGAGCTTGCTCACTGTGGAGCAAAGGAATGGGAAGAAAGGAGGCCAGGCCATGTTATGGAAGGGGCAGGACCAGTCCTTGTATATAAGCCCACTGCATTCAGAGGCTGCGGCCTCCGACCACATCAACATTCACAACACGCTGACAATGAATGATGAGGCTACATACAAGACCCTATGATGAAGGCCCCACTGGGTGAGTCACGGGTACCAGGTACAAGAGGCTGGCTCCACAGCCACACCAGGCTCTGTCACGTTACAGACCTGCTCTAGGGCAAGTCTAACCTTGGCTGAGTCTGGTACAACCGGGAGATTTTTTTTTTCTGAGTCTGAATTACGATAGTGTTTCTACAATGTCCTGAAGTTCACACTTTATCAATCGAAGGCCCCAGAGAGGTACCTGACATGACCCTTTGCCCCAGCACTGCACATTGCAAGACGGAAGGGTCCCCAGATGACCACTCACTTAGCCAGCCAGTCAGTCTGGCCCACCTCAGCATTTGGAAGTGAAGTCATGAAATTGGTCACCACTGGCCAGTCAGCTTAAACTCATGTGAAGTGTCTTTCATAAGACACTGATGTTCGCAGACTGGCATTTTTGAGGGTAAAAATGAATGAAAAATGAGCAAAGGGGTAATTTCTTTCAAAAATTCTTTATCCCCCAAAACAGACTGTGCATAAAGTGTGCCAGGGAAGGGGTATGTACACACACGCATACACAACCCACACCACACACACACACACACACACACACAGCACACCACACACACGAAGCACACACAACACACACACATAGCACACACCACAAACAAATACACACAACACACACAGCATACACCACACACATATACACACACCACAGACACACAGCACACCACACACAGAGCACATACAACACACACATAGCACACAACACAAACAAACACAACACACATAGCACACAACACATACATGTACACACAACACACATACAGAACACTACACATAGCAGAGCACACAACTCACACACACATAGCACACACCAAAAACACACACATACACAGCACACACCACAGACATACACACAGAACATATACAGCACACATCACATACACACACACACACACACACACACACACACACACACACACACAAATGCAGAAAGTTCAGGACCACTGTCTGTCTGTCCCCATTTGCAGTCTCAGAAACTTCTAGTAAAACTCAGAGTGGTAGGTGGGTCCTAGCTGTCTGTGGAGATTGTCCTTCACACCCACTGACCACCTGTCCCAAGGGAGGGAGAGCAGCTGCATGTGGGCCACAGGATCCTAATGAGCTGCCTTTCCAGACAGCTTGGAAAAGTTCCCCCACAAACTCCACATCCATCCATCAGTGATGCAGGCCCCTGCAGACTCCTGCGCTCTTTTGGTTTTACAAAACACTGGCAATGAACGAACACAGAAGAAACTTACGACCTTGGCTCAGGCTGCCTGTTTTCTTACAACTTAATGAGACTAAATCGTTGATAAGTTCTGTTTTGAAGCGTAACAGTGCACCCCACGTGGGACTGGAGTGCAGTACGGGTCTCCTAGGGCTGACTCCAGTCAGGCAGATCCTTCCAGCTACAGCCTCTGTGTCCCGTGTTTCCCAGTGACGTCTGTGAGAGTCAAGGTGGCTCTAGCTTGTGGCATGCCAATCCACTCCAATCTCTTCCTAATACATCCCACACCCTGGAAAAGCAGCGTCCAGAGCCTCTGAGAATTATGATCCCAGGAAAGTGACCTGCTGGAAAAACTCCTAGATGGACAGAATTAAGGGTATCTAGCTTTTCTTCCACGGGTACCCATGGAAGGTTAGCATTGGAGATGTTCATCGGCTGTAGGAAGTAGTTCCGTAAGCTTGGGTTTGGGGAGTAACATAGGCAGTTGTTTTGGGGAGTGTCTTTACCATTGACAGAGGACTGAGGGGAAAAGACATCAAATATGCTGAACCGTTGTGCGCTGTTGACAGGGACAGTACACAGTGCCTACTCTGTGATGATGTGTCCTGTTCAGGGGGGAAAAAAACCTACAGAATGCCCCCCAAGGAACTGAGAACTTCGTTAGAAGACATCCAGAGGTTCGTGCTGCTCACCACAGAGTGATGCTGGGCTCAAACTCAGGAGCTGGACTGGGGAAGGAGCTGATGCACAGAGAGCCTGCTGAGCGTGAACTGTGTTCTGGGGTCCATTCCCAGCACCACATAAAACCACAGGGACGTGCTTGTAATCCCAGCACGTGGGAGATGGAGAAAGAAGGATCACAAGGTCATGGCCATCCTTAGCTCAAGGCCAGCCTGGGATGCACAAGACCTTGTCTAAATGAGTGAATAAATAAACACCACCTTTGACCTCAGAATCTCTGCTGTGCAGCTTTGAGAAAGTTTCCCAACGTCTCTGCGCCTCCCTTAGCCCATCTGTGAAGTAAGAGCAGCTAGCTGTGAACCTGGAAAGAGATAAGTTAGTGGACACTCATAAATGAGGTCTGATTCCTACTGTTTATTACAGCAGGCGGAAGTAGGTCACAGTGTGTGTGTGTGGCTGCAGTTATAGCTCAGTTCTGCTTCCTGTTCAATCGGGAGGTGAAGCTTAGCAGGCGGAAGTGGGTCACAGTGTAGGGGGCACAGTTATAGCTCAGCTCAGCTTCCTGCCCCATCTCTCTAAACAGGTGAGATCTTCCTTGTGGCTGCGGCTGACAGGCATCCTGCCTGGGGCTGACTAGGGCGAACACCAAGGGCAGCAGCTGCTTATCTTGGTGACCTCTAAGCTGTCTAGAGAGGAGAATGACAAAGATGGCCGAGCACCCCACGGCTCTCAAGCCCCTTAAACACAGTGCTCTGGAAAACCCAACTGTAAAGGCATGCCAGCTCAGGGTCCAGAAGTGGCTTGGGCAGAGATGGTTCCAACAGAGAGAGTGCCTTGTCGTGGAGAAGGCCTGGCACCGAAACTCCTTCATTTCAGACACACAGGAATCCTTCCTATTTTGTTTTGATTCCTTTGTGCTAAGGATTCACATTCAGTTTCCTTCTAGGTCAGCGAGAACTAATTCTCCGTTAACGAAGCTGATTTGGGGGCTTCAGAAAGAGTCTCAACGCAAACCAACCCCGATCATCTCTAGGAGGTCAGAGAGAGTGGGCACTCCACAAACTTCAGCAAACACCACGGGACCCTTTGGGGATCTCAAGTCAACTTGGCTTAGCTATGAATGGAATCCAGATGCTAAGTACCCCAAGTCGGCCTCCTGGTCACAGCCTCCAGGCTTCTCGGTCTGCCACGGGGCACCTTAAAGGGAGGACAGGGACTCAAAAGGGCCGGCCATTTGCTTGGATGGGCAGCTTCAGCGCACCAGAGCTCACACACGGCTCTGGAACCACAGAAATCTATCTCCCTTTATTTCCTTTTTTTTTTTTCTCAGCTGAGCTGTTTTGCTGCTGAGAGTCACAGCGGTCTCTACCCGGGAGCATTTTTTTCCTCCTGTTTCCGAGCTACCTTCCTGCACTTGGCTGCTCACAGGAATAGCTCATGCCTCGGGTACCAGCTCTGGTGTGTAATCAGTTGCAAATGTTTGGGGGTGGATGGCTGATGGATGAGGGAACTTTATCTCCTCTCCCCTTTCTTACTGTTAGCAAACTGTAGAAATGAAATCTCACGTGAGACAGCCTCCTGCCCTGCTCCCTCCTGCCCTCAGCAGCCCTTTAAAAATGATTAAAACAACAGCCAGGAAGGATGGTTGTCAGCTCTGAAAACAGTGAGGACAGCCTAGCTCCGGCTGACTCACCCACCGACGATGGTCTGTCTCCTCTCCAAGGAGGAGAAATCTACCTTGCTTTCTTTTGTGTTTTGGTTTGCTTGCTGGTTTGTTTCCTGGGGTGCTGGGGATCTAACCCAGGGCCTCACACACATACCTCACTCACAGCAGATGTTCTGCTGCTGAGCCGCGTCTCTGGCCCTATGTCCCCAGTTACAGTCCTACAGCCTCACCATCTGCTGTCTTCCAGTTAACCTCCTACCTACCTGCTAAGGGGTTCAGAGTGAGCTCAGAAAACTGCCATCAGGACCCCCTGCCCACTAAACAGCACCGTCACACACTGGTGTCAGTTGTGGTGTCTCCAGCCTATGTCAGGCACCCTGTACCAACAGGTTCACTCAGTGCCTGAGATTGCAGGAGCTCACCAGTAGGAGGCCAGACATGCACAGGCGAGACTGGCAGGCAAGGGCTGGCACTGAGGGCAAGGGTGGGCTCTGGATGAAGCCTGACTGAGAAGCTTGAATGCACAGGCTCTTCTTTCCACCAACAGAGGCACCCAGATGAGGCAAACCGGACCATGGAGTCTCTGGGTTCCCGTATGCAGGACCACCATAACATGGCCCTGTGCTCTGGGTGGTGCAGACAGAAATGAGTGGCTCCAGGAATCTTCTAACAGGAAGTTAGGGTCCCAAGTCAGCAGGGCTGTTCCTCAGGGACTCTGGGACTAACAGCCTTGTGTGAGAGTGAGCAAGCAGGAGGGGCTGCCCTCCTGGCCTCATTGTGCTTCCTCTGGGACCTGTGACAGAGAAGCCTTGGTATCTATGGGAAGTGTCCTGCGGACGGGTGTGTTGTCTTGTGTGGTCTGTAGGTTGTCTTGCAATGGTCATGTGTCTGCCATGGGCTGAGGCCCAGCATGAACTCTGTACCCCAGGGTAATGTGTGTGCCCAGGGGCTACCTGCTATTTTTCATCAGTTACCTTTCCACACTAGGACTTTCTCACAGTCTTTCCTCATACGCCTGCCACTTTGGCTTCAATAAGAATCCTCTGTAGTTCTGGTGTGCCCGTTCATGTGCATGGTGTGGGGAACACCTGAAGGAATTGATCATTCTGCTTGAAGCCAGCAGCCCTCCTGCTCAGTTTCCATTCACGCTCTTCCTGACAGAAGTCATAGCAAGGCAGACAAGTAGAAAGGCAAACTGGGCGGTGCCCAGGAGTCATGGGAGCAGTGAGAAGGGCCAGGTGGGCTTCAGTCTGTGCCTGAGGCCTTCCCTTTGCAGAGGAATGGCCTGGTACCTCTCATGGCCAGCTTGGTGTCCTCTGAAGGGAGGGGAGAGTGTGGGACACCACGTCTGGTTAAGCTGCCTGTGATGGTTCGTATGTTTGGCCTACCGAGTGGCACTATTTGGAGGCGTGGCCTTGTTGGAGTGGGTGTGGCCTTGTTCGAGTAGGTGTATCACTGAGGGTGTGTGCTTTAATGCCCTAGTCCTAGTTTCTTGGAAGTCTGTTCTTCAAGCAGCCTTCAGATGAAGGTGTAGCACTCTCACCCTGCCTGCACGCTGCCACGTTCCACCATGATGACAATGAACTGAACCTCTGAACCTGTAAGCCATGCCCAATTAAATGTTGTCCTTATAAGACTTGTTTTGGTCATGGTGTCTGTTCACAGCCGTAAACCCTAAGACACCGCCCCTCCTCCCAGTATGCCTCTGGCCAGTACACAGCTGGCTTCACACCTACAAAAGCAAGAGAAGGGGGCCCAAGACCAGGTCCCACAGCTGAGAGACCCCTCTGCTTGTCAGTCCCTGCTGCTCCTGTCTTCAGGACAGCCCCTCAGGACGGCCCCTCAGGACAGCCCCTCAGGACAGCCCCTCAGGACGGGCCTGCTCTTACTTACTGAGCTACTCAGTCAGCAGATAATCCCAGGGCTTTGGCCTGCTGGAGAGCCAGGTATGCTGCCTGAATGGATGGGGAGTGGCGAGGTAGGGCAGAGACAGCTGAGGTGGAGACAGACCGGGGAGAAGAGGAAGTGTGTGTCCAGTAGAAAGACAGGTCATGAAGAGCACCCAGCAAATAAAAAGGCCAGGAGCCCAGAGGTCATCAGGTGGGAAGGCAGAAAATGGCTGCGAGGCACTGAGCCGGCCTGTGGTGACCCAAGAACTCACATGAAGCAGCTGCAGCTTCTTCTCCCTGGGGCTGTGAAGAGGGAGGTGACAGGTCAGGTGCAAGGGGCCTCCCCATTTCTGCTGCCATTCACAGCTCATTAAAGTCATGATCAGGTGGAGGGTGAGTGGCCTCCTGGAGTGGGAGTGCATGGCCACAGGCAGACAGATGCAGGACTCCAGCTGGGGTCTGAGGGGGCCAGCCCTCCTCTGCCTGTGCCCCTCCCTCCAAACCACCCTTGGTCTACTGCCTAACCACCACATCAACACCTAGCCGAGGGGACCCACTCCCCGGAGTTAAGGCTTATTAGTGTCAGAGGCTTGGCCTGGGGACCATCACATTTAATATCCCTCTCCCACCATCCATCCATCATGTGAAGCCAGCTGCACCCCTCCACGTGTTTCCGATTCCCATAATAGCCAGATCTCTGTTGAATACCCCACCCGTGTCTGCTGGGCTCCGGTGCTCAGAACAGGGTTGGGATGGTGTTCCCGGCCTCCTGAAGCAACCGTCTAAAAAATGTTTTCCTTAAATAAGAATCTTGTTTTCTGATCATTCACTCATGTTGCACTGACTTGAACAGTGTGCTTTAAGTAGGTAAGATCTGCATGCATTACAAAAGGCAGAACAGTGTAAGGAAAGCAGGTCCTGAGGCTGGGGAATAGCTCAGTAGGTCGAGCACTTGCCCAGTGTGCACAAAGCCCTGCTTCCATCCCCAGCACCACACTCAGGAGGGGGAAGGATCGGAAGTTCAAGGTCATCCTTAACTACATAGTAAGTAGAGTGGTATAGCAGTTTGAGTAGAAATGGCCCCCACAGACTCATGTGTTTGAATGCTTGGCCATAGGGAGTAGCGCTACTAGGAGGTGTGGCCTTGTGGAAGGAAGTGTGTTAATGGAGGGGCGGGCTTTGAGGTCTCAGTCAGTTCACTTCCTGCTGCCTGCTGATTAAGTTGTAGAACTCTCAGCTCTTCCAGCACCATATCCATGCTGCCATGCTTCCTGCCATGATGATAATAGACTGAATCTCTGAAACTGTAAGTCAGTCCCAATTAAGTGTTTGCCTTTGAAAAAGTTGTCTTGGTTATGGTCTCTTCACAGCCATAGAAACCCTAACTAAGACAAGTAGTAAGATGAGGCTAGCCTGGGCTACTCGATACCTTGTCTCAAAACAAAAGTCACGGGTTTCCCTGATCCAGGTCCTGTCCCACAGCCAACTCCTCCTCCATATTCTAGAGCAGGCATCCTGAGCATGTAAGCCATCAACTTGATGGTACTCTAAAAGAGTTTTTGACTTTAAAATGTATTTTTCTTTAAAGCAGTGGTTCTCAACCTTCCTAAAGTTGTGGCCCTTTAATACATTTCCTTATGTTGTAGTGACCCTGAACCATAAAACTATTTCATTGCTACCTTATAACTGTAATTTTGTTACTATTGAGACTTGAAAAGTAAATCCCATCTCTGATATGAGACCCTGTGGGGTTGCGATCCATGGGTTGAGAACCGCTGTTTTAAAGTCATTTCTTTAGGAATATTTACAAAGCACTCAATTTCATCCAATGTGCAGCCCCAGCACCATGGGATATAGGGAGCTTGACTCTTCCTTGTGAGGGTCATCCTATGTTCCTAACTCTGACCACTAGAGGCCACTAGTGACACTATCATCACTCAGTTGGAGCAGTAAAAAAATGACTCCAGATAATGCCCAGTATCTTGGGTGCAAAGGTGATGGAGACATATGTCTTTTTCAGAGGATAATATCTGACTTAGGGCCGTTATTTAAATACCTTTAGCATCTCACTAGTAAAAAGGCTTTGGCTGCTTACAAATACTCCAGACTCCTCTGTGGTGTAAAATGGTTACAAAAGTTGCAACTTACTGGAAGCTCATGATGGATGTACAAATGTAACTTTTACTTTCCTGATGGAATTGTCTCTGAGGCTTACTCCCTGCCTCTGCTAACCTAGGCCCAGTTCTGGAAGATTCTTGCCCACAGACAATCTAATCTAGGACTAGAATGTTCTCAGCCTCTGAGACTTACTGCAGAATAAGCTCACCCTTTCTAATTCTTTCTGAACTCTAGTTAGCTGGTTCAAATCAGCTGTTCTGGCTCAAACTCCTCTCCAGGATAACTGACTTAATCTGGCTTCTCTCTCAGCCTCTGACTTTTTGCTCTGCCTGGTCTCAAACTGTCAATCTGTTCTAATCTTCCTGCACCTTCTCATTCTCTGGCTCATTCTTTCTTTACCTTTGTCTACCTTGTTCTCTCCTCAACCTATCTCTGTAAAACCACCCTGGTAAAACTGTCTCCTTCCTCTCTCTGGCCTGCTCTCTCAAGTAGCTTTCCTTTCCTCTCTCTTCTGAGAGTTGGGCGTAACCTCTTCTGTCAAATCTTTCTCTGATTTGTCACTTTGTCTGCCACTCAATTAGACATCAGTTTCAAACACAGGTGCTTCCTTCTACAAACTAACTTTACTCTCACTGGTTGGGATTAAAGGTGTGTATTAAGGGTGTGCCTGCATTCCAGGCAGGGGGATTAAAGGTGTGTGATAAGGATGAACCACACCACAACAGCTTTTATCAGTCTCAGGGTTCATAGTACGATCAACACGTATGGGGGTTCATTGTCCTCAATCGCTATTCTTGTGTGCCTGAACTTTGGATTAAAAGGTCCACGTTTGCACAGTCTTTGGATTTTCACAGCAGAGATCATGCTTGTGCTGAGTGAGGCTCCAACAGAGGCAGTGACTGAAAATGAACAGGATGTGCTGTGAACCTTTCTGTTCAGGATGGATTTGAACCAGAGATTCCTCCAGTCTGCCTCAAGACAGAATGGATTTACTTAGAAGCACCATGACTTATGATGATAAATAAACAAGGGGCTGGATCAAAGACTCACAGGTTAAAAGCATGCGCTGCTTCTGCAAAGGACCAGAGTTCAATCCTTGGCACCATGTGGCAGCTCACAACAGCCTGTAACTACTGTCCCAGAAGGATTCAACGCCCTCTTCTGGCTTCCGCAGGCACTGCATGTACATGTACACAAACACATCAACAGGGCAAAAATACCCATATACACAAAATAATAATTTAAGCCCACAGCTATAAGCACTGGAGGAAATGACATGGGCCATTGCCCTGGTGCCCAGAATCTGCACGTGTTGAATCAGACTCTGGAACAGGGCCACGGAATCGATTTCCTTAAATGGTACTGTTTAGTTGGCAGGACAGGATGAGGGTGCTGTTTAGGAAAAGTAGCTCAGTAGAGTGCAGAGGTGAAGTCCTGCCTCATGCAGGCTCCCTAAGATCCGCTTCAATCCCAGAATGAACCAGAATAGTTTTGAGAGTCCACGACCTCGGAAGTGTTACAAAGTCCCAGGCTGCAGTCTGTTTCCTGGACGCAACTGTCCAGAGGACCCTGAGGGATCAGCCCACTGACTCCACCCATGCTTATGGAGCATCTGAAGATCATCCTTTCTTGATGAGGTCCATGTTCCGAAACAGGCATGCCCCTCACCCAGCCTCAGTGGGCCTCCAGGGCTGTTTCAGCACAAGCAATCCTGGTCTTTTACACTACAGATCCAGGTCATGAGCATTTTAACTAGGTGGATGTGTGTTAGCATTGTCTAAGATCCACCCCACAGGTACCTGGCAACAGCCAGGTATGCTCCGCCCCACAGCAACAGCCAGGTAGGCCTGACCCATTATAAAAGGGGCTGCTTGCCCCCTCTTTGCTCTCTTGCTCCCTTGCTTTTCCCTTCCCTCCTCTCTCCCCATTCTCTTCCCTCCTCTCTCTCCACCTGCTCATGGCCGGCCTCTCCTCCTCCTCCCCCTCCCCCTCCCCCTCGCTCTCCCTTTCTCCCTTTCTCCCTTTCTCCGCTTCTACTACCCTCTTAACTTCCCTTCCCATGCCCGGAATAAACTATTCTACACTATACCATCATGTGGCTGGTCCCTCAGGGAGAAGGGATGGGCCCACAGAGGCACCCCCTCCCCCCATACCTCACCACACATCCTTCTCTCTTTATCTTTTTATAAACACATCAAAGTGTGTGTATGGTGCGGGGGTGGGGGGTCGTTATCACCTTATTTCAGTTAAAAAGTACCACAGGGTCCTGGGCTTTAATATGGAACTTCCTGTTGATATAGAAGCTATACTAGGGGCTGTGAAAAGTGGCATACTGCAAAACAAATCACTAGACACCCTCCCCCACCACCACCAAGTATTTCAACAAGGAAGAAATGAGTCTTCAACCGTGCAGGTTCTCACAGCTCAGGCACCTGAGGAAGTGGACGCGCAAGATGCTGATTCAGCAAGAGCAAACAAACTCCTTTTGCCGGGCACTGAGATACTGAGAGGTCCTTTGATGGTCGTCTGTGATCTTCTGCTGGGGCGACGGGAATCCTTGTCTTCAAAAAACGCTGCAAGGATGGACTCCAGTGCCTAGACACAAGCCTGATGATGTCTGTGAAGGATGATCTTTAACTAACCCCCAAAAGACCTGGGGTTGGGGGCAGACCTTGAAGGAGTCAGACCAAACCAAACCCACGTCCCTGCCTCAACTCAGACCCTTCCTGAGGCTCACTCACACCTGAGACTCCAAAGCTCTTTAAAAACCCTCCTGTGGCCGGACAGTGGTGGCACGCGCCTTTAATCCCAGCACTTCAGGCAGATTTCTGAGTTCGAGGCCAGCCTGGTCTACAGAGTGAGTTCCAGGACAGCCAGGACTGCACAGAAAAACCCTGTCTCGAAAACAAAACAAAACAAAACAAAAACAAAAAGCAAGCAAACAAAAAAAAAATCAATCCACAAACAAAAACACTCCTGTTAGAACTCATGAGGACACTGCTGACATAAATGGAGGAGCAAAGGAACTCCTCCCCTTCCTCTCTCCGCCCACAGCCCCTCCCCTTCCTCTCTCCGCCCACAGCCCCTCCCCTTCCTCCACCCACACCCCTTTCCCCCTCCCCAGCCCCCTCCAGTCTCCCTCTTCTCCCCCTTTCCCTTTCTCTCTCTGGGTTTCTGTCTGTAATGTCCCCACCCCCACCAGAGCCCCCTGCACTGGTCCAGGGCTGAAGACCCATATAAATTTCATTTACGAAGAGCCCTGCAAGCCGTTCTGTGTCTACCCACAAACACCACGGCGCCGACCTGTATTTACAGTCCCTTTAGCAAGCAAAGGCAACTGGCACCCACCGAAGTGGCCAGGGCATTGTGGGTTTGTGATTACGTTCCTTTCGGGCGATTAGTAAATCTACTGGGCTAATCGCTGCTCTGGCTGGTCCTTACAGTTGGGCTCCTGTCACTGTTTATCAATCAGATCTCTGCCTATCTCTCCCAGCTGTCCCAGCCCATATAAAGTTGATTTGCAGTCCTGCCTCAAGGAAGGAGTAAGAGTTCATGCTGAAGTACACACTGAGTAAAACTCGGAGACATCTCTTTTAGGCACTGTGGGCTTGTGACAGTGTGGTTTGCTCTATGGAGGGACTGCCTGCCTGTGGCCAGAGCAGGAAAGTCTGAGTTCTCCTTAGCCTCAAATTCACTGTTCAGCCGCAGAGAAATCTTCTCTGGACTCCCTCAGGGGTGTGTGTAACAGGGGGATCTCAGAGGAAAACGTCAGTATTTCAAAGACAGAATCCACACTGTGGGAGAGGTGGAGATGTCCGAGAGGCTCCTTTTACAGGAGTGTCCCTGTCAGCTCAGACTTGGGTCTCTGATGCAGAGACTGTCCCCAGAAATGTCCACCACAGGAAAGGCTAGGCAAGAGCAGATGAGGACCTGGTGAAGGTGCAGGGTGAGCCTGCTGTCTCCTGATTCCTGCATGGCATCCCTGCCAGCTCTCTGGTAAATGGAGACCCGGGCTTGGGGGAGCCAAGAGCTTACAGGTCTCCTAAGATCTCCAGTGTCACCCTCTGAGTCCCCAAATGAAAACCTAGCTGCTAGTATCCCAGTTGACAGGACCCTGGCTGCAGGTGTGGGGAAATCTTGGGTAACAACGTTTCCTCACCTAGTAAAATGTGGATAGCCCTCAGCATCACACGCTGCTACCCATTTTAGGAACTGAGCCAAAACTTAGACAAACACGAGGAAGGAGGTGACAGAGCTGGGTGACCCTCTGCATTTCAGGGCTCATTTTCAGCCATATTAGCTCAATTTTACCTCATCTCGTATTGGGAGGTGTGTGTGTGTGTGTGTGTGTGTGTGTGTGTGTGTGTGTGTATGTGTGGATGTGTGTGATGTGAGATGTGTGTGTGATATGCATATATGTATAGTGTGTTGTGACGTGTGTATATATGATGTTTGTATGTGTATATGGTGTGTGTGTGATATGTGTGTGTGTGATGTGTATGTGTGTAGATGTATCTGTAAGTGTGTGTGATTGTGTGTATGAGTGATGTGTGTGTATGGTGTGTGTGTACAATGTGTTTATGTATGGTATGTGTGTGAGACGTGTGTGATGTATGTGTGATGTGTGTATGCATGTATATGGTGTGTGTATGTATAGTGTGTGTGTATGATGTGTGTATGTATGGTGTGTATATGTTGTGCATGTGAGGTGTGTGTGTGTGTGTGTGTGTGTGTGTGGTATTGACTGACAGCAGGTTTTCCATGTATGGCATTAGAGCCAGATCCTGGGCTCAAGTCCCAGCCTGAGCATCCGTTAGCTGGCCAGCCTTGGGAACACTCCCTCAGTTGACTTCTTCATGAAGTGAACCGATAACAATTCAGTCTCCTTGAGCTGGTGTAACAATTGTGTACAATTCTCAACTGTTCTAGTATCCACGGATACTGCCAAATAGCAACATATTGACATAGGTCAGTCTAAGACCAGGAACACAGAAAGCCTCTGATCTTAGATGTATGCCCTGACCCGCTCTGTCTTTGCTCCCACTGCCGCACACACACTGTATTATTTCTTTGGAGTTTTCATTTGTCTGTTTAGTGTCTCCACCCTCCCAACCCCCCAAGTGTAGTTGTGAGGCATTTGTTCACTGTGTTGTTTTCTGAGCGCTGCAACTCCAACATTGAGGTGGCTTCAGCCTCCTGGTGTAGGGCAGCTTCTGTCTCACAGCTTGGGTCCCTTTGCCAACCTTGTTAGAGTTGGGGGAAGAGGGACTGTTGGAAGCTGCTCTGGCTTTCTTAGCCCTGCTGCCTAGCAGGAAGAAAACCCTTCCTCCCCCCGCCCCTTCTAACTACATACAGACTTTCCCAGGTCATATTAATTGATCCCGTCTGTGTGAACGCATTCAAACATGATATTGAGTATCCGAATGTGTGCCTACCAATAAGGCAATATATTTTGTGCAAGCTGGCATGGGTGTCCCTTCTGAGAACAGTATTCCCCAGGACAGGTGCAGCTGCGGGAGGGACCGGAACCCACAGCCGTAATTCCACTCCATGTATCAATTATTCATCCCTTGCGGCACACGGCCTGGGTGCCTGTGCTGCATGGCCACCAGCGGGCCATCCTGGTCCCAGCCATCTGCTAGAGAAGATTGTTGGTCAAGCTGGGGTCTCCTAGAAGAGAATCACAGGGGTCTCTGAGGAGGGGATCACAGGTACTGCTGGGCCCTGACCACTGCACATGAGCAGCCATGAGGAGTCGTGAAGCCACCCAGAAGGGGTGAGTGCCCAGCCAGGGAGAGCTACTTGTACTGCTAGTCTGGGGTCCTGAAGAATGGGTTATGGTTCAGATTAGCCCCAGGGGCCATCCACACTAGGCATTTCTTGCAAGCAGGGTATGGGGTAGTACTGACCCTGGCTGCGAGTCACAGGAGATTGTCCCGATCAGAGGGCAAGGGGAGAAAGCTTACGATATCTTCCCAATTTACTTCAAACACCATCAGGGTGCAGTGGCTTGTGACTATAACGCCAGCTACTAAGGAGGCTAAGAGAAAAGAATTCTAGTTGGAAACTCACCTACAAAATGAGTTCCATCCCAACAACAAGAAAACAAAACCAAAACCCCTGTATTTGAAACGTGGTGATCGAAGTCTACAGCCTGGTTGTGGTTTGTTCTGCCAGGGGCAGAGAAGCCAGGACTAGCTAGCTGCCAGGGAGAGTTGGCTACAATGTTTGGCTACACACATATATGTGTGGGCATCACACACTGCCGAGAGTGGATCACCAAGGGACCCATGTCCCGAGAGAAAAGAGACTGTAGGTAAGTCCACAGACAGAAAGATAACTTCACACCATTAAAACAGACCCAAAAAGGACGACACCAGCCAGAGCGCTCCCTCACTGCTGACCTGAGTCTTAGACCGGTGTCTGCCCCCACATTCCGGCAGGTCTGCTGCCGTGCCGATCACTACATTCAGAGCAGTAGGGGCAGGATAGAAATGCTTTCAAAAGTGAGAATAATATAGAGGTCTGTTTCTCCAGGTGAGCCAGCCTTTGTCTGGACAGGGTGCCCCTTTGTGCCCCCTTTGATCAGACGGAGAGTGTATAAGACACACCTCTCTCGTTTTCGAGGCTGGAAAGTTAAATGCTTTGCTTGCAACTCAAGTGGGTTTTCTTAGGGTTAGAAGTTGGGGGGGGGGCGGATTATTCCCATCTTCCACTTCCTGGTTCTTGCACTGTCTCATGTAATCCTTTCAACCCTTTTCTGGTACATGTGACTTTTATGGCAACAACTTAAAAATCATCTTTAACACATATATGCATATATAAAGAGGTAAATGTTCAGAAGAAGGCCCTCAATAAGTGCCAAGTGGCTCACTGACCAATGAGAAGGGAAACTGAACTCTTCAGCTTCCATCTTCCCTTTTCTGGATCAGTACCATGATTTGCTTGGGCTGTAAATCTAGGTTACTCTTGGTTGGTGTGGTAGTTAATACTGATTGCCAGCTCTGCAAGTCCTCGTATCACCAGGCAAACCTCTGGGTGCCTGTGGGATTGAACATGCCTGTGGGATTGAACATGCCTGTGGGACTGAACATGCCTGTGGGATTGAACATGCCTGTGGGATTGAGCATGCCTGTGGGATTGAACATGCCTGTGGGACTGAACATGCCTGTGGGATTGAACATGCCTGTGGGATTGAACATGCCTGTGGGATTGAACATGCCTGTGGGATTGAACATGCCTGTGGGATTGAACATGCCTGTGGGACTGAGCATGCCTGTGGGATTGAACATGCCTGTGGGATTGGCCACATTAGCTTAGCCTCTGGGCATAGCCTCCTTCACTAAAAACCAGTATGTAGCTGCTTGATACCACTGACAAGTTCAGACAAAATGTTCCCTCTTGCTGTAGATCTGGGGTCACTGTAGCCAGTCACTCCTGCATTTCTAAGACCAGCTCTTAGCTCTTCCATCCATGGCCGACCCACTATACTGTAAAACATACCACATCCATACCACACTCTAAACACTACACATGCCAAATGCATGCTATCTACATATATCTATGTATATGTAAATATATCACACCACAATACCACATACATACATCATGCATACAATATATACATGCTACATGTGAACCACTTGCACACATATCACACATATATCACATGCATGTCACAAATGCTGACCCATAACACATGCAAGAACAACACCCATGCCACATGAATAATACATGCATGCTACACATACCACATGCATACTCCATACCCATACCACATCCATACCATACTTCATACCTCTTCAAACTACACCCATACCACAAACCACAAACAACTCTGCACTGCCAAACACTACACATGCCAAATGCATGCTATCTACATATATGTGAGTGTGTGTGTGTATATATATATATACACACACATATATATCACACCACACATATCATATACATACTACATGCATACAACAAATACATGCTACATATGAGCCACATGCACACATAACACACATATATCACATTCATATCACACATGCTATACCCATAACACATGTAAACACAATACCCATGCCACATGAGTACTACATACATGTTACACCTACCCATACCACACACATCAAACCAAACCCCTAGTGTACATATGTTACATGCAAGACACACACAAATACACACACACACACACACACACACATATTTCACCTACTGCCCCCAAAGCATTTGTTTGTGTGTATTGAGTCTTCGCTCCTAGGGAGCACCTGTCTCATGATCTCACACTGCATGTGTGCATCTGTCCCCAGGGCTGATGGAGCAGCCCTGTGCTTGCTATGGTTTGGATCCACAGTGTCCCCGGAGACTGAGTGTTAAAGACCAGATGATCACACTACTGGAATATAGCAGAACATTCCTGGGCAGGGGCTGATGGGAGGAAGTTAGGCCATAGAGGGTGTGCCTTTGAAGGGAGTGTAGGGTCCACAGCCCTTCCTCTCCTCAGTTTGTTTCTTCTCTACCATGAGGCGCTCAGCCTCCCCTGCCACCCTTCCACCACAGCACCTCACCATGATACAACTCGGGCTGCTCAGACACAAAGCAACAGTCACGTGGCCATGGGTTCAAACCTCGGAACCATGAGCCTATCTAACCTTCCTCCTCTGGAGCTGATGTATTTGCAAGTCTCCTCCTGACACCTGAAAGATGACTACACAGGTCCAGCAACTCTTTAATTAAATATATGATTCAAGGCATAGTCTCCGCACCCCTTAAATTGATATGGGTAACAAATGAGACTTTCTAGCCAAGAGGCTGAAGTGGTGCCAATGTAAGATGACTATCTCTGAGTCCATAGCCAGCCCAGAGCCTAAGGAGACTAAGAAAGGGATGGGGGGATTGATGTAACTATACTATAATCACACACAAAAAAAAGAGAAGTAATAATTAAAGAAAAGGAGCAAACGGCAAACTACAGAGAGAATCTGCAGACGGATACAAAACGCCCCAAACACCAATCTAAAACATCTCACAGAGATGAACGGAGCCGCTGACGAGAAAGGGCAAAGCCGTCAAACTGGGGCCTACAGTCGGGGAAATCAGCTGAGTTCAGGACTGAGCTTTCTTTCCATGGATCAGCTTCCTCAACTTCTGGCTTCCCTTTCCAGCCTCAGACACAGTTAAACCATGGGACAAGCAGTAGTGGTGTCTGTGGGAGATGGTTCCCCTGGAGTCCTCAAGGGCACAGCGTACTCAGCAGCTGTTTGGCTGTTCTCTCTCTCTCTCTCTCTCTCTTCTCCCTGCCACAGAGTTAGGGAGCAGCCACCCACAGACAAGGCGTCTCCGAGGGCACAGGGAGAGCCTCCCCCAGAGTGCTGACCAAGCTAACATAGCTTGCGTGTCGGGGCGGCTTTGTTGACTATAGCACCCTGGTTCTAGCACTTGGCTTCTATGGGTAGTGACCTCAGTTGCACCCCTCTGAAATCCTGTCACTACACCTGGGGTCCCAGAAAGGGGTGTGCCCTGGGCTGGGCAGGTGACTCAGTCGCGCAAAGGGCTTGCTGTATAAGCAGGAGGCCCTGAGTCGCATCCCCAGACACCCATGTTAAAGAATGCAGTTATGATGGTGCACGCCTACAACCCCACAGCTGAGGAGGCAGAGTCAGGCGGACTGTGCGGCTCACTGGTCAGCTGGCCTAGCTAGTTGGTACATTCCAGATCAGTGAGAGACTCTGCCTCAACAATACAAAAGTATAGAGTCCTGAGAACGACTCCTAAAGTTGTTCTGTGACTTCCACACATACATATGTACACACGTGTACATGCACCCTCACACAATGTGCACCTGGCCACACATGAACACATGAACACACACTCACACATACATGCTCACTCACACACACTTACACACTCACATACTCACACAAACACACACTCATGCATACTCTAACACTTACACACTCATCCCTATACTTATTCACTCACACACACACTCACTCACTTACATATTTACACTCACACATTCTTATGCACTCACTCACATACATACACACTCACTCACACTTACACATACTCTTTTTTGTTTTGTTTTGTTTTGTTTGTTTGTTTGTTTGTTTTTTGAGACAGGGTTTCTCTGTGTAGCCCTGGCTATCCTAGAACTCACTTTGTAGACCAGGCTGACCTCAAACTCAGAAATCTACCTGCCTCTGCCTCCCGAGTGCTGGGCGCCACCACGCCCAGCTCTCTTTCACGCTCATACACTCATTCACACAGTTATTAACTCACACACCTGCATACACTCACACACTCATTCACATACTCATTTATTCACATTCACTCACGTACTCACACTTGTACACACATACACACTCACTTATATACTTACACTCACACATACTCTCACACATTTACACACACACACACAGCTACTACCTCAGCGTTACATCTCTTGCTTTCACCTGACCTTCCATGACAATTTTCAAGCATTGGCAAGAATCAGAGAATTATTCAGTGAACAATGGTGGACTGCCTGCTGCCTGGACCTGACGCCTGTTTATGTTCTGCCCTGTTTATGATTATGTTTATGTTTATGATTATGATTATGTTCTGGACCTGTTTATGTTCTGTCCTGTTGGTTCTCTTTCCCTGTCTGTCCTTTGCCTCCCGGGCACCAACAACACCCAGACACATTTCTACAAGTTGTGAACCTCGACTTGCTTTGCTGTCGGCATCCCAATGAGAACCTTCATCGGCAGCCATTATCTTATGTATCCACAAAATCAACTTTAATGCCACAGTGCCTATTAGTCTCACCAAAATTTCCTACTTTCATTTTTAAAAAGGGCTTTTTTATAGCGTTAAGAAAAAACCATTTAGCCACACAAACACACTTGAGTGTTCCGCACTCTGCGGTAATACTAGCTATCTTTGAGTCACTAGGACCAGGCCCACGAACAGAAAGGCTTACTTTAGCTCCGGGTTTCTAAAAGATTTCAGCTGGGGATGACCATGAACTTCTCATCCTTCCGCCCCCCACTTCCCAAGTCTTTGCCACCACCCCCTGTAGGTGCCGGGGATCAGACAGAGGGCTTCGTGCATGCTGGGGCAACCTGTCTGCCAACTGTGCTGTATCTTCAGACCTGAAGTCACTTTTCAAGGATAAGTGATTTCCCATTGCGTCAACATATTGTAATGTAACTAATCCTGGTCCCATGTCTCATCAGAGGCTACCAATTCCTTCTGCCCTTTTGCCCTACATAAGCCACACGTCTGCAACTCTCTTCCACAGTAAGATCCATGTTGTCCCCCTTGGCTTGCAATGATTAGATGAGGCCACCCTGGGAAGGACAAGGTGACTTCTCTGGCTGGCAAGGCTGCATTAGGTCATCAGAAGGTCAAGCTATAATGACATCGAATAGAAGGGACTGAGACAAGACCTATTCATGAAGCCCGAGACCTTTCCTAGGTGTGTGAGTGATGTAGTATCATGAAGAAGGGACAAGAGACTGGTGATGGTGGAGGTCTGAGGGGCTGTTTGCTGGTGTACGATATGGGAGGGACCAGGCCAGGCCAGCACTAGAGGCTGTGTACCACTACAGAGGCATAGCAGTGTGTGACCAGCTAGCTTCTCCGCAGCGCATCTTACCTGTGCACCGTGACTGTGCTGCAGAAGGGACTATAGGCTCTTCTGCCTCTGCCATGCTGAAGACACTGCCGGCTGCCTCAGAGCAGCAGATGCTCTCATCATGTAGGACCTCGCAGAGCTGGGATGCTCACAAATATGTTCCAGTCCTCCTGTGTACTGCCCAGTGTTTCCAAAGGCTGCCCCGCCCTCCCCAGGACTCCTAGAAAGCAAGGATAGTGTCGCCAAAGTTATCTTTTGTCATTAGTGGAATGAAAGTTTTGTTTTTGATTTTGTTTTTTTGAGATGGTCTCACATAGTCCAGGCCGGCTTCTGACTCACCATGTAGCTGAGGATGGCCTTGAACTTCTGATCCTACCTCCACCAATTGAGTTAAGATCATAGTCACGAACCACCACGCCCTGTTTATGTGGTGCTGGGAATTGAGCTCAGGGCTTCTCAGGTGCTCTGCAAGCACTCTACCAACTGAGCCACATCCGCAGCCCAAAGGTGGAAGTACTTTGTGAATTCATGCTTCACTCCGGTAGACTAAGCTACAGCTACTAAAATCAAACTGGGGCCTGAGGTCCCACATACCCATTGTCAGGTTTCCTCTGAACAAGCTCTACACAACCAACCTTTTGTTTCTGTGTGTCTGAGCTGGAGCCTGACCCATGGACTCACTCCCAGTAGACAAGTGCAAGTCACTCAACCACGCGCCATCTTCCAGGCTCTGCCACCCATTTCTTTAATTCTTCACACTAGACCCACACGCCGCATTCATGGCTGCAGCCACAGCAGCTGGAGCATCCCCAACCATGGAAGTATTTGGCCTCCAGAGGGCCTCAATGGTGGGTGAGTAGGTTACAGCGGGCAGCACCCAGTCTGTACCTGTAGATTTGACAGTTAAATTGGCACAGTTAAGAGTCACCCGAGAAGGGAGGCTCAGTTGTTGAGGGACTGCCCAGATCAGGTTGGTCTTTGGGGGATTGTCTCCTTGTTAACTGATGTAGGAGGTCCTAGTCCACTGTGGGCAGCACCTTTCCCTAGGCAGGTGTTCCTGAGCTGTATGAGAAGGCTAACTGTGAGCCAGAGAGGGAGCCAGCAACCAGCATCCTCCAAAGTCCCTGCCTCGAGCTCTTGCCTGAGTTCCTGCCTCGACTTTTCTCAGTGACATGGAAGTGTGAGGCAAATACACCGTTTCCTCCTTTCCTAAGTTGCCTCTGGTCAGTGTTTTTTTACAACAATAAAAGGAAAAGCAGGACAGCATGCAGCTCCGATGGCACCATTCCAGTGTGTGCCCTGAGCTCCGCCGATGCCACCATCCTTCTGCTGTCTGTACAGCTGGACCCAATCCACAGCTCTTCCCACACTCTGGGAACATGCACCCAGTGCACAGGCCCTCCTGAGCGAAGCCTTGTTAGTGTGTCGCTGGCTCCTCAGTGGGCTGTCTTTGCCCTCTGGAATCACAGAGCATGCAGAACTTACTTGTTTTAAGTCAGTAAAAATGAACCCTGATCACACAGGGTGTGGTGACCCCCAGGAGGCAGATACATGCTGACAGTCTGCTATTCAATCTGAGTCACTTTGTAAGGCTGGAGAGCCAGATGTGGATATTTAAAGGGGGGAGGGGGAGAGCCTGATTTTTTTGTATCTAAACAAATGTATTTCTGATCTTAAGTTAAATATTTTCATTAGTGGACATTTTCCTTTCTCATACTCTCCAAAGAAGCCCTAACTTTCTTTTAGTTCTCTCGCCAGGCTTCCTTTTTAAGACTTATTTCGTGTGTGTGTGTGTGTGTGTGTGTGTGTGTGTGTGTGTGTGGCAACACATGTGCTGGGGAAGTACTATACCAGTCAGCTATATACCCAGCCCCATTTTTACCTGTTATTTTGAGACAAGGTTTTACACTAAAGTCCTGGCTGGCCTTGAACTCATTCCATAGCCCAAGCTAGCCTTGAACCTGCCATTCACTTACCTTGGGCTCCCTAGCAGCTGGTGTTCTTTGCCTGTGACACCAGGCCCTGCTAAGTATATTTATTAAGCCTAGCACTCTTTCCTCACGTGTCAGTTTGCACCCTCTGCAGTAGGTAACAGAGTTCCCCAGGGGCTTGGGAAGCCCTGGTGTGGAAGATTGACTAATGCCAAGGTCATGTAGGGGCTTTAGGGGGAAGATAAATATTTTGACTGCCAGCCCACTGCTTTCTGTAGTGTGTCACACTCGAGTGGCGTTTATAGCCAAGCAAACTCTCTTCAGAGGCAATGTGTTTTGAGACCGATTGTTTTGTTTAACTTTTTGAGATGGGGGTGGAGTTGAGGCTGGGGCTTGGCTGTGATCTCACCACATTGCTCAAGTCAGTCCCCGAGTCTTGAACTCCAAGGGTCTTTCTGGGCTTCTGCCTCCTGATTAACTGGGGTTCAGCTACTAGCTCCGGTGAGGGGAGTTGCTTTGTCATATTTTTCCCATAGTTGACTTGGAAACTTAAGTGCCCATGGCTGTCCCATGGACTATTTAATATGCTTACTCCTGTTCTACCAACAAAGGGCCATGAGAAGCCATATTCAGCTGGGTGAACGGCAGCCTCGATGGCTCAGCCAGTCTGCTTTGAAATACCAGCCCTGGATGTACACGAACAAAATGTAATATGCTAAAGAAGCATGTGTTAAAATGAAAAGTAATTGTTTAGATAACACAGAATAGAAGCTCCTTAATTTTAAATTCATTTTTAAAACAAACATTGCTGGGCCTGAGAGTTTAATTCTGTGTGTTACTGCATGCCCTTAGCATGTAAGAGGCCCTTGGGTCAATTCTCAGCTCTGAAAAACACATCATATCCACATACAGGTATGCATGGCTTAATGGTAGAATGCTTACCCAGCATGCACGAGGCCCTGCGGTAAAATGCCCAGCACCACTAAGAACACAAAAAAGAAGAACATACAGCCATGTGCATATTCACAGATACACCGCCTTAAAGTACGGGCCAAGGTTTTAGTGTTTATTGAAAGCAGATTCTCACAAACTTCCTCTTAACAGAATCTATTTTGTGACTTGTCTTTCCTTGTTCATTCATCTCGGAGGCCATACTGTGTGGTATTTATGTGTGCCCTTCTTTCATTGAGTCGTTGTTCCCTTCCCAGATAGCCCCTCTCCAAGAACACAGAAAGGAATTGCCAGCCAGCCCTGCCCACGCCACGCCCCCTGCTTTCTACCTGCTCACCTCTAAGCCCGTGACCTCAGTTCGATTGGACATTTCTTAGCCACCTGTCACTCCTCGCTAGCTTAGCTCTCTCCTGGTTGCTCTTCCAGTGTCATGTGGCCTCTCCTGCCCTACCTGCTTCTGCACCTGTCTCTTCCGGCGCCTGCGTTCACTGGTGTAACCTGCATCGCCATATCCATATCCTCGTGTCCATTGTATGGTAGCTGCGTAGTAACATCCTCCCTGAGGAAGCACGTGCGAGTTTGTCTCAGGAAACTTCTGGATGATGGGTGTACAGAGTGAAGGCCCAGCTGTGGTGGGCCAGCCAATAGCTGGAATGGTTGGGCAGGCTGCGTCGCCCATCAGAGTCCTCTCCACCCCCAACATGCTCCTTTAGTTGGGGAGACTGGAGGCAGTTTCTGCATTTGCGGAGCACTGCCTGCCTGAAATGTAATGGTGGAACCAGCTTCACACAACCAGGCTTCTGCCCCCGTTAAAAATAGGCCACGCCCTACCTACTGGGTTTGCTTTATTAAAATGAATGGAAATATTCCACACCCTTTTGGACCCTGCCTTTGAACTAAAAACCTGATGTGAAGATTTAATCTTTAATTGAAATGCAAAAGGACACACATACACACACCTTGGAAAAACCAGCCTTATTAATTGTCCACTCAGAACCCACCAGCCAGAAGCCACCTGCTGAGGTGTCAGATGCTGTGAGCAGGGGGAACAGGCACCATCTAAAAACCACACGGGCTAACTGCTCTGACACAATGCCTTCCTTTGCTGCAATATTTACACATGCCAACTGCTGTTGATGGTAGACCAACAAATACAGGAAACAAGGAAACAATGATTCGAAAATGTCTGTATCTCCTATTTCATGTGTCAGATGACAGTTACTCAAAAATATTTTATTTTTTATAATGTGTGTGTCTGTATGCATGCCTGTAGGTGCATGTCTATATATGTATATGTGGGTTGGAGTGTGTGTGTGTGTGTGTGTGTGTGTGTGTGTGTGTGTGTGTATTGTGTGTGTGTGTCTGTGTGGATACATGACAAGTATGTGGGTGCCCTCTGAGGACAGAGACAGCCTTGGATCCCCTAGAGCAGGCATTGACAAGTGATTAGGAACTGCCATATATTTGCTAGAAAGCAAACTCAGGTAGGTCCTTCTAAAAGCAGGACAGGTTTGCTGGCTGGCTGGCTGGCTGGCTGGCTGGCTGGCTGGCTGGCTGGCTGGCTGGTTGTATAGCATTGGCTGTCTTAGACCTAGCTCTGTAGACCAGGCTGGACAGAGAAAGGTGCACCTGCCTCTGCCTCCCGACTGCTGGGATCTATTGCTTGCCTGTCTCAGTCCCGCCAGCGGCTCAAGTAATGATGCGGAGACTCTTCATTAACTATGAAAGTATCGCCTTGTTCCCAACTCGCTCTTATACTTAAATTGGCCCATTTCCACTAATCCACGTTCTACCATATGGCTCGTGGCTGGCACTTGCTTCTTCCTCTGGGTGGCAAAACTCCTGCCTCAGACACTTACCCAGAGTTCCTCTCTGCCCTGATGTCCCGCCTATACTGTCCTGCTTTGTTATAGGCTGTTCAGCTCTTTATTAAACCAATCAGAAGGTGATGGAGAAGACACTTACAAAACAGATACAGGTGATGCCTCATACAAAAATAACCTTTACACAGTGCACAAAGTGATGCGTCGACACCGCCGCCTCTGCCCGCTGCCACCACCGCCACAGACCCTAACCACTGGGCCATCTCTCCAGTCCTATTTGTTTCTAACTAGAAAACACAAATGTGAGTTAAAGGAGAATAGTGCAGGCAGTCTTCTGCAGTCGTTATTGTCTCTGAGGTGACTCGGGTGGCTAAGGAAAGTTGCTACAGAAAGAGCCAGGTGCTTGTTGAGTTTGACTTTTTCACCTGTGGGAAGAAGCTCGGCCAGCTGTGCACTTTCTGCATGTCAGGAAGCCCTGTCACACAGAGTTTTGATGGAGAAACAACACTCTAGATGCAGAAAACCTTCCATGTGCAGAGACACCGCTTTTCAAACATGATTAGTCCATCTCGTCTGTAGCTTTCTGTTCAAATTATTTGTGATTTTACTAAGGAAGAAACATTTCTTTGTAGCCACAACAGTGGTCTGGGTGGATGCAAATGAGCGTGTGAAGGGTTGAATTCCCAACAGGGGACACTGGGGGGGGGGGCAGGTCATCTGGGCTCTGTTTGTCCTGGCTGGGTGAGTGCAAAGGGCAGAGAGCCAAGCAAAGCTACTCTGTCTGTGGTAGAGATGGGGAGAAGACAACAGAAGCCATTCCCAGAATCTTCTAGAAGTAATTTCTTAGAACCTTCTGGCCTACTCCGAGAGCTTCCCACAGCTTCTGGAGTGTCCCGCTACCTTGTAGCATGGGCGTTGTTTCACTGAACAGAAATTAATTTTTCAGTAGGCAGTATGGGACCTATGGTAAATCACATCTCCAGGTCAAGGGCAGATGCCCCTGTGTGGATGGGAGACCCCAGTTCCTCTAGGTGGCTGCCTGAGGAAGGGACCATGTGAACAGCTTCTTAGCTCTGTCTTCCTGTGAGAACAGAGACCTGCACCCCATGTTGCCTTTGTCTGAGAAGGGAACGAAGGGAAAGAACTTTCCAGAAAGAAGGGTTTCCTGGCTCTTGGCTTCTGCAGTCACAGAGAGTCATAGCTTGGAGTCAGAGGGAAGGGTCAAATCGTGTCAAGCTGTGGAGCTTGGATCCGAGTTCTGCTATACCAAACCTAACGGTCATAAAGCGCTGGCCCCACAGACTAGCCATGACCAATGGTGGACATCATTCTCTTACACGCCACTCTGCACAGGGTAAGGGTATGTCAGCTTCAAATGTTTGCCTTTAATAATATAGAAATATTAATTAATAATAACAATTATTCACTTGTCTCTAACAATAAAGAAAGGGATCAGATAATCAAAAACTAGTCACCTCCAAGGCTCTGGTCAGAAGGGAACTAGAGAAACAGTGTCAGACACTTCAGGGTGTTAACCGCCACGTTTAACAGTAACGCTTCTTGGGACTGGAGAGACAGAGCCACACCCAGGACCGCTCACTGCCTGTGCAGAGGGACCTGAATTTATCTCCCAGTCGGGTGGCTTACAGCCGCCTGGAACTCCAGCTCCAGGGCCCCAATAGCCTCTTCTTGTCTCTGCGGTATTCTTCCCGTGTGTGCATCCACCCACAAAGACACATGAACACACAACCTTTTAAAAATTAACTTTTAAAAATCTAAAACTAAAAAGTAAAGAATTCTAAAAGAACTAGACAACTGAGTCCATGTGGAAGAGAAAACTGGGCCTTTAGGGACAGAACAGAGCCAATGTCCACCACCTCGTTTCTGCACCAGAAAAAGGGACACCCAGGAGACATACTCACAAGCGGGGTGTCCGAGGACAATCATTCCAGAAAAAGGAACACCCAGGAGACATACTCACAAGCGGGGTGTCCGAGGACAATCATTCTTAAAACCGAGCTCGGATGTCTTAAGCAGACAAGCCTACCTTTCCTGAGCAATAGAAGAATAAACAACAAGGAAAAAGAAAAGGAAAAGGAATTAGGAAATGAAATGTAAACGCCGTGGTGAATGCCTGAATAGTGCCGATCCCCCTTCCAGCCAAACACTGTGACCTGATGCTTCTGCTTTCTCCCCAGAGAGTTAAGAAAAGACTGCATGATAATTCATTTCCCTTAGCACAGGAACCACAAGGATATAACCACATATTACTCAAAAATGGGGAGTTCATGTCACATTATTTTCCGTTGGTGAGTAATGGACGGGAAACGGGAAATGTCACTAGAAGGCTGGCCGGCCATCTGGTGGGAGCGTTCCTGTGACCACGGCAGCTGATCAGTGTGGAAAGACTACAGCGGCGGAGTCTCAAGCTGTTAGGCTTCTCTGGGGAGCTTGGGTTCATGCATGGAAGGCAGGCAATAAAGTCCAATTATTCTGGATGTGGCTGCAAAAGGCATATGAAAATTATCTCACACAGGGCAACGCTGCCGCTAAGTGTTTTTTAAAACAGCCATCAGTCATCCAGGTACCGGACTCAAACAAACCAATCCATCTCCGCGGAATGGCTCATTAATCAAAAGGTGGTGGTGAGATGCTGGCAATCTTTCATTGTTCCACGTGTGATATTTTAAATCCGACATGCTGACAGGATGGTCGGTGGGTAGGAAATTATCACACCCAAGGAGGACTGCCAAACTCCACAGTGCCGGACCACTTGTGGGTCATCATTTATCATGGATCCCTGGTTTGCCCTGTTGAGGCGTTGGAGTCTTACCCAGTAGACATGGAGCCTGTAGATGAAAACTTGACAGTGCTATAGACTCTTACTATTGAGTAACCGAAACTTTGGGGGGAACCCTGAGGGCCCCTGGGGGCCTCAGAGCAGAGTCTTAACCATGGCTTCCCTAGACTCTGGAGGTCCTGATGTTCACAGCTGTGGCAGGGCAGGTCTATGAGGATGTGATTTCTTCTCAGTCCTCAGAGTTACCGCTTCAGGAGTGCCTAGGTAGACTCTGCCACTTAGCTTGGGAAAGCCTGCAGAAAAGATGAATCACAACAGAAAGGAATTCTTCTGGCGTGTGATTGAGCTAATTTCATGAGCGTCAAGTGCTAGTGGTTGCCTTGTGGGGCTTAACGTTTATTTAAATGAGCGTGCTTTTAAAAACAATAATAACTAGGGGCACATGTGCACATGCGTGTGCAGGGTGTGAGTACACATGTGCATATGTGTGTGAAGGTGCCACAGAGTCCTAAAGGGTGCTTGGAGTTAGGGCTACAGGTGTCCAACATGGATGCTGGGATTTGAACTCTGATCCTCAAGCTTGGGCAACCAGTGTTCTTAACCATTGAACTATTTCTTCAGCCTAAGAGCCATCATCAGCTCTCAACAGTCCTATTTCTCTTTGGTAAGAACATCTTGATATTGAATGGTTAAAATGCACCCAACTTCTACATAGGTCAGTTCAGAGCATCATTAAGAGCCTTGAGTTCCATCTAGTGCACTGTGTGTGGTGGTAATGTCTGTAATCTCAGCATGTTCAAGGTCATCCTCAGCTATATGGTGCGTTTGAGGCAAGCCTGAGTTACAAGAGACTCTGTCTCAAATACAAACAACAAACAAATAAAAAGATACCACAGTCAGCCAGCAGTAGACCAAAGAAGTCGGGGTCCCCAGTAGTTCTTTGCTACTGTTCCCAAGACAGGCTTTCTGTGTGGAGCGCAGTGGTGTGGCTGGTGAAGGCAGACACCGATGGTCTCTCTCTTCACTCAGAGGGCATCTGCTGCAGGCACCCCACACATGTGCCCCACCTGTGGTAGCACACCCTGCCCTCCCCAGGCTGTGGTTTGCCAGCTCTGGAAGTCAACATTTGAAGCTTCTGCCAAGTTTCCAAAAAGTCCCATCTGGCCACTCTCACCCTCCCAGCCCTGTGTGTCCCACTCTGTCACCAGCCCTTCTGTCCCCATCAGATTCCCTCAGTGTTTTCTGAACAGTCACTCCACCTCCTCACTGTTGACCCAGAGACCCTCTGCCATCCTCCATCCTTCACAACTCAGCTTGCTGCTGGGTGTGATGAAGTACACCTGTTGTCCCAGCACTCGGGGAGCTGAGACAGGAGGATGGCAAGTTCCACGGCCACCTGGGCCACATAGTAAAGAGCCTGTGTGGCGGCTGGTTTTGTTTTGACACAGCCTATGGCCTGAGAAGGAAGTCTCGTCGAAGGGTCATCTGCATCAGATGGGCATGTCTGTGGAGGACCGTCTTCACGTTGACGCCATCTTGCTACGATGGGCTGAAACTTCAATTTCTAAGCCAGACTGAACCCTTCCCCCACTAAGATGCTTTGTCACAGAAATAAAGCTGGGCCACCTTGTCTCAAGGCTTAGGAAGAGTCTGCTTTCTCCTGCCCAGACTGGCTCCTCTCTGGGAGCTCACTGACAGGCGTATTTCACAAAGCACCTATCTCTGCATGACCGAGGTCCACAGAACAGCTAGCAGCAGAGAAGGTTCTAGGCCCCGGGAGCCACAAGCAGTCAGGGTGGCCCCAAGCTGAAAGTGAAACGGGGCTCTTAACTCTGTGCGTGAATGCATTGTGCAGCGTGGCTACCTGAGGAAAGGTGTGCTCTCAAGTCACCTGGGCCACGAGCACCATCCCTCCAGAAGTCATGGATGCTGCAGAGGTCGTTGGCAGTGTCTCTGCACCGTCCTGTGTCCTGTCCTCTCCACTGCCTGCCAGCCCTGCTGTATGTCATAGTCGAGTACCAATGACAGCATTTGCCCTGATGGGCTAAGTCCATCAGGTCCTGGGGATGTGACCCTGCCTATCGGGTGTCAGATACCTTACCCATTGTCCTAATGTCTGGGCTCTGTTGGCTTCTGTGCCGAAGATGTCCCATCTGCTGGTGTGAAGGAGCCTCGTTTACACCCAAACTGACACTTCCCTTCCCTCTTGCAGGTTAGAATTGGAAGCCAGCACCTTGTACTGCTGAAGGGCTGGTAGCTGGTAGAGGGCAGCTGGGCTCTGCTCAGTGTTGGGGTGGCCTGTACTCCAGCAATGTGTGTGGAGGTGGCACTTGGGACAGGAGGGGGCAGAAGACAGTCAGGGAGGCTGTCCGGTTCTTCACTGCCCTGAGGCCAGGCACACAGATGGTTAGGGCGAGGGCAGGCAGCCAAGAGAGGCGAAGGTCTCACCACTTGTCATTTGGGGGTGCCTAATCTACTTTGTCCTTAAACTAGGACACTTCCTGGAGTGACTTTCGATAGGGTTTACGCTCATAAGTTCAGCCCCTGTTTACAAAGACCCGAGTGAGCTCAAAACAAAGATTTTAAACTATTTAAAAAACTTCATCTATTTATTATTGTTTGTATGGGTATTCTGCCTGCATGAGTGTCTATGCACTATGTGGATGCCTGGTGCCCACAGGGTCTGGAGCCATCAGATCTCCTGAGACTGGAGTTACAGACACTGTGAGCTGCCATGTGGGTGCTGAGACTAGAACTCAGAACCTCTGGAAGAGCAACCAGTGCTCTTGACTGCTAAGCCATCTCTCCAGCCCCTCACCAAAATAATGTAGCTCAAGAATTCTGTCTCTCCCTCTCTCTCTGTCTCTCTCTCTGTCTCTCTCTCTGTCTCTGTCTCTCTCTCTCTCTCTCACACACACACACACACACATACACGAACACGTACACATGTACACACACATACACACACATACACTTTCATTTTTTTCTAGAAGAAATGAATCTGCTTTATAAAACCTAGAACAGATGTGCTAGAACAATGTATTATTTGAAGCTGTCCACTTGCTGTGGACAAAACCAGAGGAAACTGCACAAGACAGTGTCAGGTCTTAGCTTGAAGCCTGCGGGATTCCCAGGTGCCGTCTGCCCCTTTCCTTGTTCCCTGGAGCTGGGTGTCAGCAGCAGAGCCATCAGGACATCTGGTGATGCAGGACAAGGGTGAGTGGGAAGGGAACCCTGTTGATGCAGAGTGCCTGGCTGCCCTGGCTTAGCCTCTGCTTGCCCTGAGCATCTCTGTGTGCTGGCTTCCTTCCCTCCCCAAGTCCCTCTGCTCAAGACAAGCCTGTGACCACAGTGAATACTCACCTCTGGCTGTCCGGTGCCAGGGTGTTGGAGACAAGGCCTCTCACTGGCCCTGACTTCCTCCATAGGACAGACATGCTGACAAGATGATAGCTAGCCACCAGGGTAGGCGATGAAGATGGAGCAGGAGAAAGTCATTTTGGGAAGAAGATGAAGAAAAAAAAAAAGTACACTTCTCTCAAACTTAACCTTGGGAGGAGGAAAAAGCCAAAGTTAGTCTGAAAAAAAAGAGAAATGTCAATATTTCCTTCATATTTGAACTTGTGGTTTCTAATTTATGTGCTGAACTCTGGGGACAGACAGACATATCTTCTTGCACAGCTCTCCGGTTACTCTCCCCCGCGCATCTGCGTCCTGTCCTCTGGAAGACGCCGTATATCACAGGGTCCTAATATGGGAGCATGGAAGTGCAGGCCCTTGGCTGCTCTGGGACCCACACAGGCTTTACTGATACATCTGTAAGCCCTCAGTCCATACTGGGGCTCAGGCCATACTCAGTGTCCCCCAGGGAGACAGAGGATGGGAAAAAAATATCCAGGCAAGAAACATAATTTGCACTATAGTTATACTCTCTTGTGATCTGAATAGCTAGATTTTGTTTAATCTTTAAAATGTTATGCCATGTTTATGAATGTTTTGCCTGCATGTGTATATGTGTGCATTCTTGGTGTCCTAGAAGGTCACAAAAGGGCATCAGGTTCCTTGGAACTGGAGTTACAGATATGTGTGAGACAGCACATGGGTGCTAGGAACTTAACTCGGGTCTCTGGAAGAGCAACAAGTGCTCCTAACTGCTGAGCCATGTCCCCAGACTGTGGTCCACACTCACTCAGATGGCAAGTCTACCAGTGTGTAAATGTGTATTCTCACATAAAGTAGACTGTAGGCCCAAGAAGGAGGGGCTAGCATGCTTGCACATGAGAAGTAACTGCCCTGATAATACTGGACATGGAGAAAGAGATTTGTATCAAAACAGTGGTGCCCAGGAACCTTTGTTATCCCAGCTTGGAAACTGGTTTAGTCTGCAATGAGAAGTCCAAGGAGTTTCGTGTGGGGATTCAGGCCTTAACATTTAAACTTTGGGGATGGGGCATGGTTCAGAGGATAAAGTTCTTGCCTAGCATGCAAGAAGCCCTGGGTTGAAAGCCATGCAACATAAAATCAAGTATGTGGTAGTACATGCCTATAACCCCAGCACTTGGGAGTCGGCAATAAGAGATCAGGAGTTCAAGGCCAGCATAAGCTATAAAGCAAGTTCAAGAACAGCCTGGGATATGTGATATCCTGTCTTCAAAAACTCCCCAAAATAACAACAAAAAATATAAGTGAATGAATGAATGAATGAATGAATGAATGAGTGTATTGAGGCATAACTAAGCACTTAAGATAGCAGGATAAGACTTGTTCGGGTTATGTTACACTGCTAAAACCATCACACCTTTTGGCTAAGATCAAATCTAAAAGCATCTAAGCCCTGAGAACATCCAACAGGACTGTGGGCCTCTAGAGAACTCCAAAGACTCTCCCCCCATGGATTCTGGGTAGGAAACCACAATGCTGCCATTTTCCTTGGATGCTACTCCCCTGAGTCAGAGAGCTAGAACCTGGGTGAGGTCCCCTTCCTGGATCCCCACCCACATGGTGATCCACCCGCTTGGGCCTCTCTCCATGGCTGCGGAGACATCTGCCCACACAGATGTACCTCTGATGTGTGGAATAGCATTTCCTTGGGAAAGAATTCCCATCTGTCTATAGAACCGTATTTCAAGATTTTCTTGGAATGTAGTGAAAAGAAAGAAAAAAAAACCTGTGTTTCTGCCATGGGAATGTCCAGCTGAAGTCTTCGTGGCTCCGGTTACAGGATGGTGTGGGTATGGCTGAGCTGCTGCATATTTGGTGGGCTACCTAACTCTCTTGCATACAGGAGCCCAGGAAGAGAGCATCCTCTATCAAATCCCCAGTCCCTCCCAAGGCAGCATCCTGACCACCATGAGGAAAGGTCCACGGATCCTGACCACCATGAGGAAAGGCCCACTGATCCTGACCACCATGAGGAATGGCCCACTGATCCTGACCACCATGAGGAATGGTCC
>NC_034601.1:84995858-85003519 GCF_900095145.1 Mus pahari | reverse complement strand
ACTGTAGCTGCTAACACACACCCTCTCTGTTTACGGTCAGGAGCACTGTAGCTGCTAACACCCCCTCTCATGAAGCAGGTCAGGTCAACAGTAGACTCTTCCCCCCTGTTTTGTTGAAATTAAACCCTTGGGCAGTCGTCCTGGGCTTTCTCCACGGAAGCTTTGAGCCCCTAACGCACACCTATTTCCCGAATGTTGGAAGGCAGAGACCAATGGACCCATAGCCTAGCAGAATAGATGGGTTTCCAGTTCAGTGAGAGACTCTGCCTCAGAAACTAAGAAAGACTCCTGACATCGACCTCTGGTGGAACCCAGAGGTCTCCATGTACACACCCATATGAACACATACATACACCAACATCCATCTGTACATATCCATATAACCACATACACACACCAACATCTGCACATACATACCCATATAGACACCACATACACATACACCAACATCCATATGTACACACCCATATATATGCCATACACACACAAAGAAGGGAAATATTTTGTTGTGATATTTTTATTGGTATCAGTGATTATAACTTAGCATGTTGGAAGTTATTTTTCTTTGAAGAGCTGAACAAAATATGTATTTGCTCCATTATTTAAACAAACAAAAATACACAGAAATATAATCGTTATTTTATATTGGGGGTTGTGCATGTGTATGTGTATACCCACATGTGTTGTGTGCCTCTGTCTGTGAGTGTATGTGAATGTGTGTGTGAGTGTGTTTTGTGTATGTGAGTATATGAGTGTCAATGTGTGTGTGAGTCTATACGTGTGTGAGTGTGTATAGTATGTGTGTGTGAATGTGTACTTGTGAGTGTGTGTTTTGTGTGAGAGTGTGTTTTGTGTGTGTGAATATATGTGTGTGAATGTGTACCTATGAAGTGTGTGTTTTGTGTGGAAGTGTGTTTTGTGTGTGTGAGGATATGTGTGTGAATGTGTAAGTGTGTGAGTGTATGTGGTATGTATGAGTGTGTGTGGTATGTGTGAGTATGTGAGAGACGGTGTGTGTGTGAGTGTGTAAGTGTATGTGTGTATGTCTGGGTTGGGCATAAGATCAGGGCTTCTCAGAGGCTAAGCTGAGGCTCTGTATCTCCTAGTCCCCGCTTTCTTCTCATTAGATTTAGCATGGCTTTGCTCATTTGCTATGGACGTTTTAAGTGCTTCCTCCCAATGTTTGCCCCAGCCCAGTGGTGCTAACTAGGTCTGAGCTGTGACTCGAAGCATATCTCTGGAAGCTTCCAGCTTTTCATTTTGTGCTAAAGCCTACACCATTCAACCAAGGGGGCTATATGCACCTGACAGGAGAAAGCTAGGTTTTGAGTCCTCAGAGAGCCAATACTCAGAGTTACCATGGGGCTGGGGTTTCAATTCAACTTACCAGGTTCCCCTTTCCCCTTAGCTTGCCCTTAATAAGTCTGCGCGGGGTAGGCAGAATGGGCCAGAAGACACCACATTTCCATTTAATATTACTTTGTGTTTCGTTCAAATCAAGCATCAGCCTTTTCTGGTCAGTGGTCCAGATCCCTCTGCATAGCCATCTCAGTCATTCTGTGAAACGCAACCGCTATGCCACTCAGGAGTGCGGATAAAAGGAAGCAGGTTTTCTCTCTCAGCCTTTCGATTCACTTCCTAAATAAGCTCATGCCTAGCGAGATATTTCGGATAGGCTATAACGCAGAAAAGCAACAGGCCACGGTGCCTCAAATTATGAAGCTTTAAAGTCTTTTGCTGTTTAAAGGGGGCAGCAGTATATTTCCAGACTTTCTGAGTTCCTTTTGGAGTCTGAAAGAGCGGATCACAGCGCCACCCAGTGGACATCGGTGGTTTAACGTTGAAGGCAAGGAAACAGGAAAAGCCCCGTTTAAATGCTATAAATTCACCTTCCTTCCATTCATTTTCCCTGTTGTTAGTGGGTTGGGATTTTTTATTATTGTTGTTGTGTGATATCCATAACATATTGCATGTCACAGTTTATTTCCTTTACTGTCAACCCTTCGCCCAACTGGCGCCTCAGTTTCACCAAGTACAAGTTTACTGCCCTTTGTAGGTACCATCCATTCATTTTTCAGGGACAGTTTCTTGAATAGTCACCCAGTGTCCAGAGCTGACTGATGCATTGTGTGTTATTCATTGCACATGTCTTTGTTCCATCACATTCAAGCTCTTGATTGTGGTGCACAACACAGCGGGGTGTGTGTGTGTGTGTGTGTGTGTGTGTGTGTGTGCGTGCGTGTGTGATCCATCACTTTGGGGCTTCATTTGGCCTTAAAACCCCTATCATTTGGCTGGGCAGTGTTACTCACCTGACAAGGAAACCCATGCGAGAGTCCCCAGAACACACTTCCCAGAGATCTGCCATCTAGTCTAGAAGTGAGGCCCACCCATTCCAAGGAGCCTATTGTGTGCTGGTGTGACCTCTCTCCTGCCTTATGGTCAGATTCATGCCAGCTGTGTAGATGGCGTTTGAGTAAGTAGGCATTTCTGCTAAGTACTTAGTGGGAAACATGATTTCAAAGTTCAGTGGCATACACCTATAAACTCAGCACTTGGATGGCAGAGGCAGGAGGTTTAGGAATTGAACTGCCTTCTAAGTGCATAGTGAGTCTGCCTACTAAGTGCATAGTGAGTCTGCCTACTAAGTGCACAGTGAGTCTGCCTACTAAGTGCATAGTGAGTCTCCTCCTAAGTGCATTGTGAGTCTGCCTTCTAAGTGCATAGTGAGTCTGCCTACTAAGTGCACAGTGAGTCTGCCTACTAAGTGCACAGTGAGTCTCCTCCTAAGTGCACAGTGAGCTTGAGGCCAGCCTGGGCTATTTGAATCGCTGTCTCAAAACATGAAAAAGTAGACAACTTTTATTTCTTATGAGTAAAGTATTTATGGACCCAAAACCTACTTTGTGTATGTGCACAGGTGTGTGCATGGGTGTGAGTTTGTGTGTGTGTGTGTGTGTGTGTGTGTGTGTGTGTACAACAGTGGGAGCCAAAGGACCATCATGCATGTCATTCTTCAGGGGTCATCAACCTTTTTTGAAAATGTCTTTACTAATTCTTTGGTAACTTAATACAAAATATTTTGTACGTTATTTCCCCTTCGTCCTCTTCCTCCTCTTCCTCCTCTTCCTCCTCCTCCTCCTCCTCCTCCTCCTCCTCCTCCTCCTCTCCTTTCTGAGACAGGGTCTCTCACTGACCTGGCCTGCTGCTAGGCTGCAGTGACCCAGCTACAAGCACACAGTACCACACTTGACTTTCTATATGGTCCTAGCGATCTAACTCGGAACCTGGTGCTCTCAAAAAACTACCTAAGAGACAAACAGAAGCCATGATCATCAGCGGGGTCAGCTCCTAAATGCACAGTCAAATGATGTGATCACTTCTAGAAATCCCAGCCATGCAGTATCACTGGAAATGAACGCAATAAGAATGTGAGAGCCGTGGGATTCACACGGTGCCCCAGAGATGTAGCTTAACGTGCTTGCTCTGTAAACCAGGAGGTGAAGGATAGCATCTCCGCCCTCGTGGAATCCCTCTTCTTGGCTGAGTGGACTCTGCCCACTCCAGGACGGAGCCCAGTGCTACAGGGTTGTTGTAGTGCTGCCGCGGGATGGGATTCTGCATCAGGACCACTCCGGGAAGAGAGCAGGGTTTCATGAGTGCCAGCATGAGAAGGAAGGACCCCACTTACTTCAGGGCTTCTACCTCCTGCTAATTTTGCCATCTTGAACAAGACTCTTTTTGCGGGCTGGAGAGATGACTCAGCAGTTAAAAGCACTGGCTGCTCTTCCAGAGGTCCTGAGTTCAATTCCCAGCAACCACATGGTAGCTCACAACCATCTGTAATTGGATCCCATGCACACTAGATTCTTCTAGTGTGTCTGAAGACAGCTACAATGTACTTGTACACATAAAATAAATAAATAAATCTTTTTTAAAAAGACTTTTTTTGCTCAAATTCCTATGCGGAGCTTGGACAGAAACACCAAGGATAACACAGAATACACAACCAATATGTGGAAATTACCATTACTAACACCAGGCTCTTCTGGCTGCTTTTAGTGGTATTTTGCAGAACATTCAAAGCAGAAAGGCTTTGATACAACTAACCCCTTCTGGCCCATGCCGTGTGGTCTTTACAAACTCAAGTGCAGCGCACAGGTTTGAGGATCAAGTTCCAACAACAGGAGCTGTTGGAACTTGGCCCTATTGGGTTCTTTGGATCAGATAAACAAATGGATTTTAATGGGGATCGAACCCAGGACTTTGCACATTGTAAGGCAACCACTGTACTGCTGAGTTAAAGCCCGAGGCCCTAAACTCACGGCATCTTGCTGCTGTCTGTTACCCTCTCACAGTCACATACGAGGGGATAACCATTTAGGGGAGTCGGCGATGCACTGTGGGAGACTAAATGCCTTAGAAAGAAAGGAAAGAAAGAAGGAAAGAGAAAGAGGAGGAAGGAAAGAAGGGGAAAAGGAAGAAAGGAAGGCCAGCATAAAGCAGAGAGCACGGCCCAATGGTCAAAAGTTTGCCTCACATGCATAAGGCCCTGAATTCAATTCCCAGCCCCATAAATGAATAAATAAATATTGCTGAGCTGGGTGTGCGGTCTGCACAAATCCTCACATCTGATTCATAACCCAGAGACGATGGTATCTGTATCCATGCCTGTAATCCAGGAGGTAGAGGCAGGAGGGCCAGAAGTTCAAGGTCATCCTCAGCTACACCATGAATTTGAGGTTCTCGTGAGCTACATGAGGACATGTCATAGTGAATGGATGGATGGATGGATGAATGGATGGATGGGTGGATGGATGGATGGATGGATGGATGGATGGGTGGATGGATGGATGGATGAATATCACATAGGGAAAAAGTATGGCTGTAAATCTGGACCTGAGAGAATAGAATGTGTTGCGATGTGTCAGTTCTTGGGCGTCTGAGGCTGCACGCGTGACCTTGTGACTGCGGCAGGTTAGCTGCAGGCTGAGGGTCGTAGGAGAAAGACTGATTCTGCCCTCCCAAGATCTCATTCACTTGTCCAGCCCCGGTTTTAGACCTGCTGTATGGCTCCTGCATATGGGGCTGTGTGCAAACTCTCAATAAACAGACTTCAAAGGGGGAAGTCTGCGACCAAGCCAAGGCAAATACAACTGTGAAAACCTACCCTGGCTTGCCCCAAGGCGGCTCCAAAAGGGAAATAAACACTGAATGAACAGGGAGCTCTGATTCTCTGCCTCAGGGCAACCGGGAAAGCAGCTGTTTGCAGCTGGGGCAGGCTCTGGGCTCAGCTCCATCCTCCTGGTAAGCCTTGGTGACCAGCCTCTGGTTCTGTGAGAACACCCTTCTGCATGGGGCAGCAGACCTGACAACTGAGCACCTGGGACGCAGGAAGTCACTGGCGGCTTTGCCAGTGGGGTTCTGAGTCCTGTAAGAAGCCAGAGCTCTGTCTTCAGCCGACAGAGAGCTGGATGACTACTGATGGTCCCTGTCTGGGTGGCTGCTTTTACTCCACCATGTGTGCTTCACATTGTCACTACGGTAACCAATGTGGAGATGGACTCCCAGCTCCACATACTGAAATCCTGACTCAGAAAGAGGGGTTAAGGCCCCAGATGTGCATGTCACGGGCTGGGACACGCAAGTCTTGGACACATTTACAATCTGAACTCGGGTCCTAGCACTGTTTTCCAGCCTTGTTTGTTTCTGGTGTTGTAGTACCCTGACTCACTCCCTCATGGTTGTAAACCCCTCAGGAACCTATCCCATAATGCAGAAGGGCTGTGCGGTACAGATGCTAGGTGGGAAATGTCCTCAGCATCTGGACTGTGCTTGGGGGCAGAAGCGTGGCAGTGCTGTGAAATCTGCCTTCAACAGCCCTAAAGCAGAGTAAGGAGGCGGGGTGTGGGTGCACCCTGGTGAGCATGGAGCGGTCAGTCACAAGGGAAACTCCTTCAGTGTCTCCCTCATAGCTCCACCACCTGGAAGCCAGCTTGAGGAATCCTCTTCAGTTCAGTGGCAAGAGGGGAGGCTGGCTGGGTCAGCGAGAAGAGGAGAGAAGGCTCCTTAGACAGGAGAAGAAAGAGCAACTGTCAGAGGGCTGTGAATGAAATAAACGCCAGAGGCTGCAGGCAGCTGTGGGGCTTGAAAACTTTAGGTTCTGCAGTGTAGACCTGACTTAAAAAGGACTGCGTTAATGAATGTTTTAGGATTTTGACAATAATCAAAAAAAAAAAAAAAAATCTGTCTTACACCAGAAGAGAAATCTCCTGAGATGGTTGTGGCCTGAGATGGGCGGTGCTACAAGGCTGGGCTCTGAGGAGGTGGGGAGATACAATGAGTTGACTCGTGCCACCACATTTATGACCTTCCCAGAACCTTGGAATGTCACCTCTTGTGAGCCATTGCAGGAAACAATGAGGTCCACCAGAAGTAAGGACCAAGGTCCCACAGGGAGCCCCAGGAACTAATGTGGGGGATCTGGGGGACAGGTCAGGAGCAAGGATCCAGAGAGTGAAGACGGGATAGCCAAAGCACAGCTAGGCTAAAGACCCAGGGAGCCCAGCAGGTATCTGTGCCCGCTCCCAACAGCAGCGGGTCCGGGGAACAGAATCCATTGGAGACAGTGACTGTCACTCCCCGGGGTTACTCCCCTCTTCCGCAGATCTTCTAAGTTCCTATCATAGGATGTACACTTGGTAAAGTTCTCTAAGCCTCCTCCAGAAGCTAGAGGATTTTTCTGGAGATGTACAGAGATGTTCTCAGAGGCAGAGCACCTGCCTAGCATGTATAAAACCCGGGGCTCAACTGTCAACACTGAAGAAAAAAAGAGAGGGCTAGAGAGACGACTCAGCCTCAGCGGATAAAGGCACTTAGCTCTGCAAATCCCCCAGAACCTGTATAAAGGCAGGAAGAGGGCCAACTCCACAGGGCTGTTCCCACGGAGCTGATCTTCCATCTTCACACAGCTGTCCCCTTCAAATCCCAAAGTAGGAAAGGATGAGCCACAGGTCCAATCTCCTAAGAGGATCCACCTTCTTAGAATTACCCACCCGCCTGCCACGTCTGAACTATTAATGTGACTAGTCTCTACTTCAATCACCGGGTGCCTGTGCGCATGCCGGCCCATGTGCGCATGCTGGCCCGTGTGCGCATGTCAGCCCGTGTGCGCAAGTCAGCAGGTGAAAGTCCAGTATCTGTGGGTTGGGACTGCCTTTTGGGCATCCCACCCAGTGTCTCTGCTGAGGACCAAGGGCTGCAGGCCTGGTATGATGGGATTTTCATATATGTAATTTCCTGACAAGCCAGTGGGATTCCCACTCTATCCCTGGTCAAGGTCGGCCTCTTGCAGTCATTGGCTTCCAGCTAGACTCTTGGATGTGTGTTGGTCCCACTTTAGGTATAAGGTATAAGGGCAACTGGAAAGCCTAACTTACTTAAAAACACTTAAAAATGTTATCAATAGAATATATATATATATATATATATATATATATATATATATATAATTATGGTGTCATATAATATACCATATTCAAATATATGTCATATTTTATAAATCACTAACATATATTTTATATAACAAATATATACTAGCCAATAACATATATCAAATAAATATGTTATATATTATACACCAGAATCAAATAGGATTTATT
>NC_034601.1:84993005-84995003 GCF_900095145.1 Mus pahari | reverse complement strand
CCCCCCCCCCCCCGCCTCTGAAGCAGCCCATCTCCTGTTCTTTTACGAGCATTTGCTTATTTGTTCATACTCTTTCTTGCTCCAAAACGAGGTTTCAGGCAGATGGCTTTTATTACCGGGCTGCAAGAGAACACTAGGATCCTGTGTCACACCGTCTCCTCGACAAACACAAACTGCCAGGAAGCCGACACGGAAAGGTCCAAATGCACTTGGCAATTAAAATGATGGGGTCTGTCCAGCTTGCCACTGGGCCCCGTCCCTGCTCTCCTGGCTTCAGGGCATACCCGGTCCTGGGTGTTCTGTTTCTACGAGCTAGGTGTGTAGCTTCTTATTTTCTGGGTAGCCTCTGAATAGAATTGGGGGGATTCCTGGTTAAACCATAGGCCCCTCTGTGAGGAGATCTCATAGAGGTACCATCCTTTAAACACCAGAAAAGTGGCCCAAGGTCATGTGGTTCCCTAACTGGTGTGCCAGAAAAGCTGCAAAAGCTCTTGGCTAATGCTTTATAACCAAACACGGTAAAAGGCACATGGCCTCCTGGTCTAATATAGGAGGGCCCTCCTCCGCTTTAATCATCTTTATTACCTTATTTACTGAGAACTTTTAGAATCATTGGGTTTTGGCACTGCCAAATCCAGCTCACTCTTTCTTTCTTTCTTTCTTTCTTTCTTTCTTTCTTTCTTTCTTTCTTGATAATTTATTTATTTATTTATTATTTTTATGTGCATTTGGTGTTTAGCCTACAAGTATGTCTGTGTCAGATCCACTGGAACTTGAGTGACAGACAGTTATGAGCCACCATGTGGGTGCTGGGAATTGAACTTGGGTCCTTTGGCTGCTTGTGGACGTTGTACATCGTGGTGCGGAGCCTAGTGCGCACCACAATGTACAACGTCCACAAGCAGATAATATAACATATATTTTATATAACAAATATATACTAGCCAATAACATATATCAAATAAATATGTTATATATTATACACCAGAATCAAATAGGATTTATTCCAGAGATGCAAGATTGGTTCAATATTTGAAGACCAATCAGTGTAATCTACCGCGGTGGCAACAAGAAAAGACTCAAAGTTGTATCAGTTGATGCAGAGAAATGTTAACAGTTGGACATTCACAGTGATGGAAGTGGGGGCAAATCATCTGTGAGAAACCTGAAACAATTGTCACAGTCGGCCTTCAGTGCCTGTAGGCTGCATGTCCTCAGACTCGCTGACTGAAATGCCACAGTAGGCCTTTAGTGCCTGTAGGCTGCATGTCCTCAGACTCGCTGACTGTGAGTCAAAGATACTAAGAAAAAACTATGTACGTCTCTGTCACCAATCTAGAAAGAACATAGGAGGACTGTGACTGTCCCTGACTGGCAAAGTGACAGCTCACTCTCTGCCTTCACATGGCCTCTCCCTCCCCTTCTCTTTAGGTACAGCTGGCATTGGGTTGAGGGTCCATCTCAATCCTCTATGAATGCATTTTGTTTTGTTTTGTTTTGTTTTGTTTTGTTGTTTCTGTATGTAGAGACAGGATCTTTCTGTGTAGCTCTGGCTAGTCTGGAATCCACCACATAGACCAGGCTGGCTTCAAACTCATGGGGCGACTCCTGTCTCCCTCATGCTGGGGACAGGCAGGTACCACCGTTCCTAGTTCATCATCACTTAATTGCATCTACAAAGTCTCTGGTTCCAAACAAGGTCACATTCTAAAGTTCTGCATAGATGTGAGTTCAGGAAGGGGGTGTGCACACAAGGTCTCGTTGCAGGGATTCATGGGTAAGGTCTCTGCTCTTCCTGAAGTGGTGGGACCCCAGGTATGGCACAAGTTCTAGGAAGAGGTCAGCCCCAGTCATGTGGCTCACCCTCCTACATGTACCACATTTATTTCCGTGCCGTCTGTGTTTTCACAATGGCCCTTACCTTTGACCTTTGGAAGTCCCCAGCCTCCAGCAATGCTGTCCTGTAGTGTGTGTGCCTGTCCCCCCCCCCCCCCCCCC
>NC_034601.1:84982763-84991438 GCF_900095145.1 Mus pahari | reverse complement strand
ACAAGTATGTCTGTGTCAGATCCACTGGAACTTGAGTGACAGACAGTTATGAGCCACCATGTGGGTGCTGGGAATTGAACTTGGGTCCTTTGGGAGAGCAGCCAGTGTTCTTAACTGCTGAGCCATCTCTCCAGCCCCCTATCAAAGTCATCTTTATGTCAGATTTACACATGTATTCACCTGAATGAGAAAGAGGGAAAGTGTGTGTATGTATGTGTGTGTCTGCATGTGTGTTTGTGTGTGTGTCTGTGTGTGTGTGTCTGTCTGTCTGTCTCTGTACGTGTGTCTGTGTCTGTGTGTGTCTGTATGTGTGTGTGTCTGTGTGTCTGTGTCTGTGTGTGTGTGTCTGTGTGTGTGTATGTCTGTGTGTGTGTCTGCATGTGTGTCTGTGTGTGTGTCTGTATGTGTGTGTGTGTATATCTGTGTGTGTGTCTGCATGTGTGTCTGTGTGTGTGTCTGTGTGTGTGTCTGTGTCTGTATGTGTCTGTCTCTGTGTGTGTGTGTCTGTGTGTCTGTGTGTGTGTGTCTGTATGTGTGTGTGTGTGTCTATATGTGTGTGTGTGTGTGTGTGTGTGTACTTATTTGGGGAAGGGGCAGAGCAGGGTACAAACAAACCTGATTACACACACATATTAAATTGACTAGTCATCTAATTTACACTATCCCCCTTCCTGTGGACCCAGATGGGGTCTGAGAGCATCTAACATGCCCCCACCTTCCTCCTGGTCCCTGCGCTTACCAGCCTGTGGCAACGGACATATTCTAGAAGTCTGTGGCCCCTGCAAAGTCCTGCCAGCCCCTCAGATGTGACAGGCATGCTCTACAGCTGGGCACAGACAAGGAGAATTATCAGAACACTCCTTGATAGCTATACACGGGCATATAGCCACTTCTAGACTGGTACCCAGTGCCTGGATACAGGGCCCAATCTCAAAACCCTTTCTCAGAACAGCCATTTTTGATGGCTCTAGCAAGGGCTGGCAAGTAAGGCAGTGAGAGGGGAGGGAGGTGCTCAGACCTTGTTTGGAAGGAAGCCTTGGGTGAGGACAGCCAGACAAGATGGCTGGCACTAATAGCAGCTTCCTTCTGTGCACACACCTCGTTAAGTACCATCCATGTGAGGCTGCTTAGATAATTACAAGGCCAGAGACACACTTGGGGCATGATGCTGGGTATTAGCAGACATGTGTGTTGGAGAGCTAGCCATCAGGAGGCAGTGTGTGGAGTCAGAGCAGATGTAGCAAAAGGCCCACCCAGACCAGTCTTTGCAGGGAACCTGGCAGGCTGCTGTGCACTGGGTCCTGCAGCAGGCTGTGGGCACTTCAGCCTGTGGGAGCTCACAGGCTGAGTGAGCCTTCCCAAAGCACCAGGCTTCCTAAGAAAGAAGAGGTCTGTACGGGCAGGTCTCTGTCAACTTGACACAGGTTGGAGTTATCGCAGAGAAAGGAGCTTCAGTTCAGGAAATGCCTCCATGAGATCCAGCTGTAAGGCATTTTCTCAATTAGTGATCAAGGTGGGAGGACCCATTATGGGTGGTGCCATCGCTGGGCTGGTAGTCCTAGGTTCTGTAAGAAAGCAAGCTGAGCAAGCCAGGGGAAGCAAGCCAGTAAGCAGCACCCCTCCATGGCCTCTGCATCAGCTCCTGCGTCCTGACCTGCCTGAGTTCCAGTCCTGACTTCCTTTGGTGATGAACAGCAATGTGGAAGTGTAAGCTGAATAAACCCTTTCCTCCCCAACTTGCTTCTTGGTCATGATTTTTGTGCAGGAACAGAAACCCTGACTAAGACAAGGTCACTGCCAGAAGTTCACAGTCATGACCTTAAGCCCTAACGTGACCCATTCTCCCAGGTTCTCCATTTGGCTCTTGGCCACAGGAAGGGCGGATGGGAGGAGGGTGTTTCCATTATAACAGAGAGCACAGTAAGCCTTAGAACACCTTCCTCATGAGCATGGGTAAGGACACCTGGCTACTGGCAACTCAATGCTTTTGGATTTCTACTTTCATATTTATATATAAAATATGTGACAAAACCTTGTCACACTGAGGACCAGTCTCCACATACCAAACCTTGGTCCTCAGGGTGGCACTACCGGGAGCTGATAGGCAGGGCTTGATGAGAGGGGTTTTGTTGAGAGACATTCTCATGAAGAAGGTTGTGAGACCCCTTTCCTGTCTGCACAGTCATGCCCAGGGCCATCTGCCCCAACACAGTTTTCTACAGCGTCCCCTCTGAAGTCCCCGTGTCTGCAGAGTGCCATGGGAGTGTCTGAACACCTTGGTTCAGTAGCAGAGAGGGCAAATGGAATTAACCAGAAAAACAACTCAGTGGTTCTCAGCACACCCTAGCAACCCTAAAATCACACTCCAAAAACCTGAAGAGCCTGTAGGCATTCCCGGCTGGGACAGGTCCCTGTGCCACTTTGGGGTTTCCAGGCCGCCATCTCCTACCTCCTGAGAAGACCATCTTCTCCTTTTGACTCTTCGACTCTTGTCACACCATCCCTCACACTCAGCGCTACCACCCTTGACCTACTCAGCATCATTTCCTACCTACAGACGGCGGCGCCAGAGCCATCCCTCAAGCCGTTATAGTAAAAATGGCCAGAAAGAGAAGCCGCCCCGTTCTCGAATTCCCTCATCAGGATTGGGAAAGCAAATTGCCCAACAAGGAAAAAGTCCACAGCCACACGGGGCCAGCCGTCAGGTGGACAGCTCGGGGGACGCGTCCCTGTGGCCAGCAGCCGTGGTGCAGGACTCTGGTGACCGACAAAGTCAACAGAGCCAGAGCAGGGAGATCAGAAAAGGCTGACGCAGAGCAGTGGGTAGGAGAGGCGAGGCTTCACCTGCCAGCCATGGGGACCCATTAGACGGCCATGTGTAGATATCTCTGGCATTCTTGTTCCAAACGCAGATATGACGTTTCCGGTTGGTCTTGAATGTTTGCCTCAGCAGGGTCACCTAGTAGGGTGCACTGGCTAGTTAATCTTCTAACCAGAGGGCATGTGTGCCCACGCAGGCCCGATTCAGAGACCGTAATTGACCAGACAACTCTCTCTCAAACACCCTGGCCTTGGAGCTTCCATTTGGCGAATGAGGCAAAGCCGGACGACTTCGGTGTCCTTGCTGCGTCCACCTGAGTCAGAGCATCGAAGTGGATGGGACTGGAGCTGTTCTGAATGTGAGTGGAGTGGCTGCGGCTGGCAGGCATTTATGTCCAAAGCTGGGCCCTGCCTGTCAGGTGTGTGGGTGGATGAGTTGAAAGGCAGGTCAGCGGCCTGGCAAAGGCGAATGTTCTCTAAGGGAAGGAGTCCTTGTGGTCCTTGGTCTTGGGTGTTGAGGGGACCCTAAGACATCGGGAGTGGAGGGCAGCCAAGCTGCTGAGGACCTAGGGGGGGCATGAATGTGGTCCTACAGTATCTGGGCAAAGCTCCCTCTTCACTTTCTGGGTCTCAATTTAGAAGCAAGGGCTGAATGGAGATGCTTGGGGACTGTGTGTCAGCTTGGGAGGTGTCATCATTGTCTCTGTTCGCTCTGAATCCTTGTGGGGAACCAGTGTGGTTCAGCACCGTTCATAACTTCTGCCTTGAGAGCATCCTCTTCCTCACGGGGACCTCAACCTGAGCCCCGAGCCCCAAGCTCACACACATCCGCTTGAGAGAAGGGAATATGAGAGCTTGATTCCTCCTTCTATCTATCTATCTATCTATCTATCTATCTATCTATCTATCTATCCACCCACCCATCTCTCTCTCTCTCTCTCTCTCTCTCTCTCTCTCTCTCTCTCTCGTGTGTGTGTGTGTGTGTGTGTGTGTGTGTGTGTGTGTGTATGATCGTGTGTTTGAGTATTTCCCACCTTATTGTTTGAGACAGGGTCTGTCTGTAGCCTGGAGATCACCAGTTAGTGAGCTGGCTGACTAGAGAGCCCAGGGACCCACTACCTCTCCAGTGCTGGGATTTTAAGCTCTGACCACCATGCCTGCCTTTTGGTGTGAGTTCTGGGCATCAAACGTGGGGCCTGGAGCTTACACAGCAAACACTTTACTAACTGAGCCATCTCTCCAGCCCCTTGGCTGCCTCTCTCTCTCTCTCTCTCTCTCTCTCTCTCTCTCTCTCTCTCTCTCTCAAGACTTATTTATTTATTTTACTTATATGAGTACACTGTAGCTGTACAGATGGTTGTGAGCCACTATGTGGTTGCTGGATTTGAACTCATGACCTCTGGAAGAGCAGTTGGTGCTCTTACCCGCTGAGCCATCTCTCCAGCCCCTTGGCTGTCTCTTAATAAAGGTAAAAAATAGCATAAAGAGGGAAAATCCTAGGCAATTTTATATAAAACCCTCAACTATCTTAAGCCCCACATCCTCAGTAGTAGCCATAGGCTTCCCAAGATAGGACCCTGAGCAAAAGAGAAAGGGAACTGGAATTATCGTCTTGAGAGGGTTTCCAGGCCTGGGAGATAGTTGGGACCCCGGCTTTTTAATTCCCACTGAGAGGTTTAACTCTTATCGTTCTGAAGGTCTGAACGCTTTTGGTGCTGTGTTTAGATTTGAAGTTGGCAAACTAGAGGGTCACCCATGATACCAGACCCAGGGTCTCTCTACCTCGATCTGAGACAGCCTTCGAGCTCAGAGCTTCCTTGTCCTTATCTGTCGGAATGACCGAACCTCATCCCCGTGCTCCCTGCATCTGCCGGTGTGCTCCAGACTGGGCTTGCAGGTTCTTACTGTGTTATCTCAACATCTTCCTCAAGGCCAGGAAGCCTCTGCCTCAGGGTGGTGATGTGAGTTGGCCTGCGATCCCTCAGGGTGGGAGGCCTGGCCCGCCCTGCCCTTATCTGGATGCCTGTGATCCACCAATCTTGGAGGCTTACTGTATTTTACTTTCTTATCTGTGCAATGGGATCAATGTCTCATGAGTCATCTGTAGGGAGAAAAAAAAAAAAAAGAAAGAAAAAAAAAAAAGAAAAACCACACAGGGAAAGAAAAGTAAGCCCTTCTTCGGTGCCGTGAAAATGTCACTGTCCTGGCGACTTTTCTAGTTGCTGTGACCAAAGTAACTCGAGGGAAAAAAAAAAACAAAACTGAGGTTTGAGGCAGAAGAGCCATCGCAGCAGGAACATGAGGCACAGGGACACACCCACAGTCAGGAAGAAGAGACTGACTGTGTTCCCTTGCTCCTTTCCATTCAGTCAGTGCTCCCAACCCCTGGAACAGTGCTCCCAACGTTTACTGTGAATCTTCCCCCCTCAGCTAACTCCCTCGAAGAAATAGCCAGAGCTTTCTTTCCAGTGTTGGTTCCTGGGGCTGCCCAGTTGACAACAGCCACCATCACAATTACTAATAAGTGTTTCTTGTTTTCCATTTTTAAAAATATTTATTCACTGGGGGCAGGTTGTGCATGTGGAGGTCAGAGGTCAACTTCCAGGGGGTCGGTTCTCACCTTTTACTCTGCTAAGGCAGGATCCGTCTTGTTCCTGATGCTGCACTGTGTACTTCGGCTACCTGGATCGGGAGCGTCTCCTGACTCTCCCTCCCATCTTGTCATAAAAGCACTGGGATTACAGATGCAGGTACCACGCTCAGACGTTTGTGGGTTCCAAGCATCGGACTCTGTACAGTCCTCAGGCACATACAGCTAGTGTTTCTATCCTCTGAGCTGTATCCCCAGCGCTGGTGTGTATGAGTGTGCATGAGTGCGTGCACACGTGCGTGTGCCTATATGTGTATAGATAAAAGTCAATGAAATTGAGTGTGTTCGTCAGTTTTCTTTAAATCGTTTTCCTGCCCTACATCAGAAAAGACCCTCTGCGGTGCAGAAGCATCAAAGTCAGCCTTGGACCAGTGCCTTCCTGAGACCCAGGCCGTGTAGCTTGCCAGCTCAGGAGTGATTCTTGGAGCTCTTCACTCAGCTCCTTCTGCTCGGTCTGTGTATTTCTTATTCAGGCTGTGAGTCTCCACAGAGTTTGCAGGACATGTGGCTGCCAGGACCACGAGCTTTCGGGGGAATCAGCCAACAGCAACAGCGAATGGGGAACTTCCACCAGGGCCATTCGATGGTGGCTGCAAACACAGGCAGCCTCTCCCGTCTTGCCTGACGGGTGACTATGAAGGAAGGGGGAGCGGGCTGCAGCTTCACTCCCAATAGGTGGGCTGTCACAGGGACCCCGTAATCTCTCTGTGACAAGAGAGATGTGGAAGCTATGCTTAGAAGCCCAGGTCTGTTTCCACTGGCCGCAGCTCCGGGCCCAGGAGACAAACAGCAGTCTTGTTTTTGAAAGGATCCTCTTTGGGTTCTATTCACAGAGGTATCCAGGTTACACTTAAGAAAAAATAAGCATATGAAACCATATTTTTGTACCACAGGACAGTGCCAGAGAGTCCCCTCCTTCTTTCAAATTCCTAGCCAGATGTTTTCATCTGTTTAATAGGGGAAAACCCCAGCGCCCAGTTCCTGGGTCCACCGTCACAAGCAGGACTGTGTGCCTGGCGTGTGTGGCCTGTTCCATGGAGCCAGCCAACCCTGAAGTGCTGCTCACTTAGCTGTGAACACTGCTGGTCGCTGCTACCATCTTGAAATACCCAATACTTTCTGAACAAGGGTCTGTGTTTTTATATGAAACAGGCTCCGCTTGGAAGCAGACAAGGATAGCCTCCAGCATCCAGGGTGCCTGGGAGACTGGGCATGGCCTGATCACAGCAAACATGTGACAGACCCTGATCACAGCATACATGTGACAGACAAGCCACAAGCCCACATGCTACCTTCTCTCTACACCCGTGAATTCTCATCATATACAGCCTAAAATCTCATCACCCACTCAGCCCACTCTTAACTTCTAAATGTGTAAAAAGGACAGAAAGGACTGGTTGTAGCTCAGTTTACAGAGTGCATGCATGGCCCTGGGTGTGAGGCCCAGCACCCCACAAAGTGGGTGTGTGTGGCACTGCACCCCTGTCCTGCCCAAACTCAGGAAGTAGAGGCAGAAGGATCAGAAGTTCAAGGACATCTTAAGTTACAATTCAAATTGAAGCCCAGCTTAGGGCTCTATGAGCTTGTCACAAGATTAATCAATTAACTTAATTAATTGAAAATTAAAAGCACATATATCACAGTATCATTGGCTGGTAAGGTGCTTGCCTAACACACTCAAAGGTTTGATCTGCACCACATAAGGCAGGCATGTAAGCCATGTCTGCGATCCCAGCATTGTCTGCCATCCCAGCACTGTCAGCAATCCCAGCACTGTCAGCAATCCCAGCACTGTGCAGTAGAGTAAGAGGGTCAGAAGTTCATCCTTTGATGCAGAGTAAATTTGAGGTCAACCTGAGCTATGTGAACTATGACCCTTCCCAAAAAAAGGAAGGAAGGAAGGAAGGAAGGAAGGAAGGAAGGAAGGAAGGAAGGAAGGAAAAACAAAGAGAAAGAAGAAAAGAACAGCCCCCTACCACTTTAAATGTTAACCTTACCCTAAACATTAGGGCGAGGACACAAAAATAACATTGGACCAGATAGCTAGACATCCAGAGTCACCCATCTCAGCCACAGTCCTGCAACGTTCCATTGCCCTCTGTCCTCACGTTCCATTTGTCCAGTGGCCCAAGGCCACCACTCCCACCATTAGTCTCTCACTGTGAAGCCAAACTGTGGGCATATCCCATCTGCCTCTGAGTACCGGCGCTCTTCCTGGGTGTCTCCCAGATCTGGCCACAGTGCACCCTCCTCTTTGCCTGACCCCCCACCCCACCCCACCCCCACATCAGCCCAGTTGCTTAATCACTTTAAACTTCAGTTTTCCCACCCACAAATGATAATAACAAAATGCACTTTGTAGATTGCCTAAGAATCCTCCGTGGACAAAAGGAAGCATTAGTGCCATCGGAGCACTGGAGCGCTCAGGGCGCTTCCACCCTAGGAGTAACTTAGCCTGTCCAAGCACGAGGACACTTCGAACACCCGGACTCAATATGTGCTTGCTGAGGGTGATTTTGAAACAATTTCCACAGCATTTTACTTAGCATCGGTAAATCTTTGCCTTACATTTTATTTGGCACCACATTTGTAACCGTGGCCAATGTTCCCTAGTGGTGTTCAAATGAATAATGATCAGAGGTTCACAGAATTTACAGACCAACTTGCTGTCTTATCCCTGGAGATTTCCAGCCAGGTTATGACAGTGTCCGGTGGCTTGGTTTGGGGTTTCTCTTCCCCTCCCATCCACCCACCTGTCTGTCTGTCTGTCTGTCTGTCTTGATCTGGGTCCTGACTAAAGGGGGCCCACTGAGTTCTAGTATATTTCCAAGGTAAAGACTGGGCAACTGAGCCACCTCACCCATACCTGGCCCACGCTCCTAATTTGGGTTTTAATGATCTATGAAACCAAGACATGTTGATTTAAGAAAACTGACAGTAATTCAGACACTGTCGAGGGGCCAGAGGGGGAGACTGGAAAGTGGCTTACTGGTCCAGAGCACCTACTGTTTTTACAGATGCCTCCAGCACCCACATCAGGGGTATACAGTTATGTAACTCTAGGGATCCGACCCCCCGTGATGTCTATGGGCAACACACTCACACACACACACACACACATACACACACACACTCACACACACACACACACTCACACACTCACACACTCACACACACACACTCACACACACACTCACACACACAC
>NC_034601.1:84975767-84982698 GCF_900095145.1 Mus pahari | reverse complement strand
ACACACAGTGGAGGCTCAGCAGCTTCTCAGGGATGGGTGCAGGCGACAAGCCAAACACAGACCTTAGACTCAAACTCTGTGGGTTAAGCGCTCGCTCTCTCTCTCTCTCTCTCTCTCTCTCTCTCTCTCTCTCTCTCTCTCTGTCTAGCCATTTGATCCCTGTGTGAGCCAGTTAGGCAAAGCTTGCCATTGACCTTCAGGTACACGGGGGATTTTCCAGATGGGTCCCCTCATTTTCTGTCTTCTACATTTAGGGACATGATGGTAGAGGCTGTTTTGTATAGACCAGTGACAAGCAGGAAGCCACCAAATTTCCAGCGCCCTGATCTGGAAGACACTCACTCTTGTCTTCAGACTTGAGTGTGTCTCTTTAATTTCCTTGAGCTGAGCAGACAGGGGAGGGTGGGGGGTGGGGGTGGGACAGGGGGAGGGGAGGGGGTTAAGCTATGGATGCTAAACAAAGCAGAGATTGGTTCTAAAAGTCTGGGACCTAGGCTCCCCAGGGCTGCTCCTCCTGAGGGCTGAACGCTGGCCTGCCTCCCACTCTCTCCTCAAACTTCTGGAACATTCTGGGCTTCTTGCTGAGTCATTCCAAACTCTGCCTCAGTCCTCAGGGAGTGGCCTCTCTTTATCTTCTCACAAAGACACTAATCTCGGTTTAGGGGCCTGGCCTTCCCCAGTGTGTCCCCATCTACACAGGTAAGTCTCCCTATTTCCAAAGAGGGTGACATTCCGACGGTCCAAGGTCCTGGGAGTTAGGACTTCAGTATATATAGAGGATATAGTTCCACTCATAGCACCTTCTTTAGAAAGCTTTCTGCCTTAAAAAAACAAACAAAACAAAAAGCAAAAGTAAACAGCTATTACTATTTAATAATCATTTAACACTAAAAAAGTTCTTGCATTGATTGGTGGGGTATACACTTTTTCTTTTAGTTTTCTGTCTTATACTTTGTCCTTATAGGGCAGACTTTTGAAAAATGAAAAATAACCTAGAAAACCTACACAACTAAGAAAAAATTGCTATGAAAACTGAATTTCTTTTCTAAACTGAAATCCAATTATTTCATCTTAAAATGTTGATCTGCACTTTAAAAATTACTTATTAAGATAGTGTATTACACATGTGTGTATGTGTATATGTGTGTGGGGGGGACATGCAGTTAGAGGTCAGGGGACAACTTGAAGGAGTTGGTTCTTTCCTTCTACCATTTAGATCCCAGGGATCGAACTTAGATCTGTCAGGCTTAGCAACAAGCACGTTTGCCCACTGAGCTGGCTTGCCAGCCCTAATCTGTATTTGTAAAGAATTTAAATAGTGAGAAGTTGCCTCCAGGGAAAGGCTGAGAGTTCCAGCGACCCAGGTGGCTTTCTGTGGTCCCCACCGAGTCTGCAGGCTCTCTTCTGCCTTAGATGGTGGTTATTATCTAGCCACTCACCATATGCTTTCTTCTTAGGAAAAGATGTTTTCTTTACTTGTGTACCTAGATGGAGTCAAGCTACAACTTGGGTCATTTTAATGTGTGACTTGGGAGAGAACATGGGCTACTTTTCCTGAATGAACACAGTGCTCACTATCAGGTCACTTAGTTCTGGTTGTGTAATTACCTGCCTGATATTCTCACAGACTGTGTGTGTGAGACTGAATGGCTTTGGAAGTCCTGTCAATTTAAACTGCCAATGCCTGCCTGCCAGGCTGACAGGTACTTACAGTTATAGAGAGTATGGAACTGTAATGACTGTCTCTAAAACTCCTAAGGGTGCAGGGGAGCCACCCCCCAACACACACACACACACACACACACACACACACACATACACACACACACACACTCCACCCCTGCAAGACCCAACACCTTCACCTTGTAGATGCTGCCCTGCCCACCTGGACCGCTGAGGGCTTTTCCAACATTGGCCTAGCAAATGTTTCCACAGCTGGGAGGGGGGCTGCACGACAAAAGAGAAACAGTAGCCCACAGGGAAAGCCAGAGTCAGCCGGGTCCACGCTAGCAGTGCCTTCCTATGCAAACAGTGAAGGATAGAGCATTCTGCAACATTGTGGCCCCGACGGGAGGGGGGGGCTTAGGGGGAGGGGTAAGGCAGTTTCCTAGGAGATGAGTTAGGTTAATATGTTTTCTAGTGAATGAATGGCTAATAAGAGAGAAGCAAAGTCGGGAAGTACTGCTTGAAGTACTGCTGTGGCTATGGGGGGTGGGGTAAGGGAGGGGGGAGGAAGTTGGAGGGGGAGGTTGGAAGCTCATTAACACTTCTTAAATTAGAAAATCCTTAACTTAAAAATAGCAAAACCTAGTGATTTCTAAAATTAGCTCCCCTTGCTTTCCATAAATACACTTAGACCTCCCCAGACTGGTCCACCACCAAGCCTTGTGGGCTCAAACAGTCAAGCCTTCTGACAGTCTTTAATGGGTAACCTTGATAAGGAAGGGTTGGGACAGCCTGGAATTCAGGTCAGGAATCAGCCAGGGGACCCAGTGTAGGCCTGGACCTTTCACTCTGCGGACTCTGGTGAGGTGGAGAAGCTGGGGACTGTCCTGACTTCCTTGCGAGGGTCCCCTACTCTGGGCAGTCTCCGTAACTAGGAAAGCAGGCTGAGCCCTGACTTACACTCCTGTCAGATGCACCTAAGCATCTGGCCACTTGGAATTCTGTCCCTGGGCAGGAGTCAGCAAGCTTGACATCACATCAAGCCTGAATTCCAAAACAGCCTCTGGCCTGCCTCTGAGGTGCCAGAGAAAGTCACCCCCTTACAGACACAGCCCCCAAGGCTGTTCTCTAAGTCACAACAGGTACACACCTTAACTAACCCGTGTCAGTCCAAGCTGTGTGGTTAACATTTGTTATTACTGATTATTGACCAAACAGAAGGAAGGTTGAGGTGTAACAGAAAAACCTGAGTGTAGATATAAGGTAGAACTTCCTCCATGTGCTTCCCTTAAGTCGTAGGTCCTGGGAGACATCGAGAATGGGAGCTCTGGGGTCTCCAGGAAGCACAGGCTGCTGGGACCTGCATCCTCTCATCCAGCTCTGTCCTCCTACCCTGAGGAGCCTCCATTTTTTTTCAGGATATGTTAATTATCATACGAACTGCCTATGGAAAAGTGTTTCGGTGACAGAAATAAAGGCGTCGAGATAATATTTAACCCAGTTCCCTTTTCTTGCCCTCCCTCTCCTCCTGGCTTTATTAGGCTTCCTACGGGCACCTAAGGACCAGATCCATCCCTGGGGACCTGGGCACTGCTCGGTGCGGCTAACGGGGGCCCTTAGCCATGGCCAGCACAGCGGTCCAGCTCCTAGGCTTCCTGCTTAGCTTCCTGGGCATGGTGGGAACGCTCATCACCACCATCCTGCCACACTGGCGGAGGACGGCCCATGTGGGTACCAACATCCTGACGGCCGTGTCCTACCTGAAGGGACTGTGGATGGAGTGCGTGTGGCACAGCACAGGCATCTACCAGTGTCAGATCTACCGCTCGCTGCTGGCGCTGCCTCGGGACCTGCAGGCAGCCCGGGCACTCATGGTCATCTCCTGCCTGCTGTCCGGCATGGCCTGCGCCTGCGCAGTAGTGGGCATGAAGTGCACACGCTGCGCCAAGGGCACACCCGCCAAGACCACCTTCGCAGTGCTGGGGGGCGCGCTCTTCCTGCTGGCCGGCCTGCTGTGCATGGTGGCTGTGTCCTGGACCACGAACGACGTGGTGCAGAATTTTTATAACCCGCTGCTGCCCAGTGGCATGAAGTTTGAGATCGGCCAGGCCCTGTACCTGGGCTTCATCTCCTCGTCCCTGTCTCTCATCGGGGGCACCCTGCTCTGCTTATCCTGCCAGGACGAGGCCCCCTACAGACCCTACCCTCCACAGTCCAGAGCTGGTGCCACCACCACGGCTACCGCCCCTGCCTACCGCCCACCAGCGGCCTACAAGGACAACCGTGCCCCCTCGGTGACCTCAGCCGCGCACAGTGGGTACAGGCTGAATGACTACGTGTGAGTTCCTTCCCCAGATTTCTGCCAGGGATGCTGGGCCCCAAAGGACCAATGATGGATGCAGGAAGGACGCAGAGACCTTTGTAAACGTGGGGAAGTAAGCCCGGAACACAGGGAAGGAGGTGCTCTTCAAAGCAAAGACTTCTAAACAGTGCTGGTTTTTTAAAATTTATTATATGTATTTATGTGGGTGGCTTAATAAGAGCTCAATAAAGAGTGTCTTGGAAGCTTGGCCCAACGGGTCGGTTTGTCTCATGGGAACAAGCCACTTGGAGGCGGTCTGTGAGGCGGACAGCAGTAGCTCCTGCTGCTTCTTCAAGGTGTGGAAAGCCTCATCTGAGCCCTGGGGATTTGGAGTATCCTGGTTGTGCAGCCAAACTAAGAACCAGGAGCCCTGACCTAAGGACCAGGAAGCCCTGACCTTGACATTGAATTACTAGCATCCACTAGTGCATGATGGGAAAATCTAGAAAGCTGACTGCTGTGCCCCCAGGAAGTCACAGAAGCCCCTGTAAATCTAGAAGCAAGGCCAGAAGGACACCACACAGCAGAAAGTTAAGCGAGTGTTGCTGTCTACCTGAAAACGGTTCCCACTGTGTGTGTGTGGGGGGGGGGGGGAGAGGACGGCGTAGAGCGAAGGACAGTTCCCCAGAGTTTGTACTCTTCTGCCACCTTGTGGCAGAACCTGGGATCACACCACTCAGGTCATAGGCTTGCCCAAAGCCTCTCATCAGGTAAGAGTCCGGCTGGCTCAGCAGTTCTTCCTGAGAAGAGAAAGAGGCTCTGGTACCTCTGCTTTCTGTGCATCGGCACGGGGTTCAGTCAGGAGTGCTTGGCCCCCAGGGCTTAGCTGTATATGTTACCCTCTTTTCTAGCTGCCCTGAGGAGAGTTGCAGTGGGGCAGGGTGAGGTTCAGTGGCTCAGCCCGGGGAGACCCTGGCCCATGATCACAAAGGGTAAAACTGAATATCCAAAAGAAATGTGGAGAAACGGTCACAGCCCAAACCCTAGACCTACACAGGCGTCAATGACGTCATAACCCTGCATTAGTTACGATCCTAATAACAGACACCTGTCAGTGACTGGGGCAAAATTCAATCGGTGAGTGCTTGCCCAGCACACACAGGCCCTGGGTTGGATCCCCAGACCCACATAAAACCAGGCGTGGAGGGGCACACCTGTTAGCAAAGAGATTGGGAAGTGGAGATAGGAAGGTCAGACGTTCAAAGCCATCCTTGGCTACACAGCCAGATCAAGGCCTGTCTGTGCTGCAAGAGACCCAGTCTTGGAAATGAAAAGCAATCCAGCAAACCTCGCCTGTTAAGACGTGACTCAAGGGAATGAGGGCCTATTGTGGCTACAGTCTGAGGGCTCAGTCCAGCTTGGCAGCAGGAGCGTGAGCGTGGGCATGTCAAATCCAGTCAGGAAGCAATAAATGATGGACCCCCGGTTCTCAGCCAGCTTTCTCCCTACTGTCAGCCCTGCACCCCAGCCTACAGGACTGTGCCGCCCACGGGTTGTGCAGTTCTTCCATCCTTCCTCAGTTTACCAATCTCAAGTCATCCTCACAGATGTGCCTGGTAATTAATCTGCTAGATGATTCTAGAGCCATGGTTCTGGTTTTTTTTTTTTTTCTTTTTTAAAATTTATTTATTTATTTTATGTATATGAGTGAGTACACTGTAGCTGTCTTCATGCACACCAGAGGAGGGCATCAGATCCCATTACAGATGATTGTGAGCCACCATGTGGTTGCCGGGAATTGAACTCAGGACCTCTGGAAGAGCAGTCAGTGCTCTTAACTGGCTGAGTTATCTCTCCAGCCCGAGCCGTGGTTCTTAACCATCCTCAAGCTACGCCCCTGTAATACAGTTCCTCATGCTATGGTGACCCCCAACCATAAAATTATTTTGTTGCTACATCATAACTGTAATTTTGCTACTGTTATGAATTGTAATGTAAATACAATTACATTACAATTGATATGCTGGATATACTGAAATCTGGCCCACAAAGGCACCTTGACCCACAGGATGAGAACCATTGTTCTAAAGTGGTTGACAAAGTTCACTGTCACAGCCTCTGGTGTTGTGCTTTGCCCTGACATTACAGAGCTCTCTGGACTCTTAGGGAGCTTGGGGTGGGGGTCTTGAGCTAAGGGGTCTCTCTGTTTTCTTCAGCCAGTCCCACCTACAAACCTGCTCTGACCATGAGGCCTCATGAGATCTCCTGGTGTTTTGTTAAGGTTTCTATTGCTGTGATAAATCACTGTGACCAAAAGCAAGTTGGGGAAGACAGGATTTGTTCAGTTTACACTTCCCCGCCCATAGTTCATCACTGGAGGAAGTCAGGACAAGAACTCAAGCAGGACAGGAACCTGGAGGCAGGAGCCGAGGCAGAGGCCATGGTGGGTGCTGCTTGCCAGCTTGCTCCTCATGGCTTGCTCAGCCTGCTTTCTTATAGAATGGAGAATGGCCAGCCGGGGAGTGGCCCCACCCACCATGGGTTAGTGATCACTAATTTTAAAAAATGCCTTACAGCCAGATCTTTTGGAGGCATTTCCTCAGTTGAGTTTTCCTCATTCCCAGTGACTCTAGCTTGTGTCAGGTTGACACAAAACCAGCCAGCACACCTGACAACTTGAGGTAGCTAGTCAGATAAGAGCAGGCTTGAAGGTCACTGGGGATGGGCCCTCCCTCACAATCCACAGCTTGTAAAATGAAGAACTCAAAAGATAAGAGCTGTGTGTCTAAGTATAACATTTTCAAAAATAAAGAAAAATTAAAGTCGGGCCGTGGTGGCGCATGCCTTTAATCCCAGCACTTGGGAGGCAGAGGCAGGCAGATTTCTGAGTTCGAGGCTAACCTGGTCGACAGAGTGAGTTTCAGGACAGCCAGGGCAACACAGAGAAACCCTGTCTCGAAAAAC
>NC_034601.1:84966523-84974712 GCF_900095145.1 Mus pahari | reverse complement strand
ACAGAGAAACCCTGTCTCAAAAAAAAAAAAAAAAAAGAAAAAAGAAAAAGAAAAGAAAAAAGAAAGAAAGAAATGTTAACGGACAGGAAAAAGTGGGCTGGAGGGACGGCTCGGCAGATCAGAACACTTGCTGCACCAAAATTGATTCCAGCACCTACATCGGGCAGTTCATGCAACCAATAACTTCAGCTCTGGGGACTTAGCCACCCTTTTCTTTTTTCTTTTTCTTTTTTCTTTTTTTGGTTTTTCGAGACAGGGTTTCTCTGTATAGCCCTGGCTGTCCTGGAACTCACTTTGCAGATCATAGCCACCCTTTTCTGCCCTGCTTGGAAACAGCATACACAAGGTGAACATGTGCTCATGTGTGCTCTCTCTCTCTCTCTCTCTCTCTCTCTCTCTCTCTCTCTCTCTCACACACACACACACACACACACATACACACACACACACCACAAATAAAAGTAATGAATCTGCACTTGGGAGACAGAGGCAGGTGGATTTCTGAGTTCGAGACCAGCTTAGTCTACAGAGTGAGCTCCAGGACAGCCAGGGCTACACAGAGAAACCCTGTCTTGAAAAAAAAAAAAAACAAAACCAAAAACCAAAAAACAAACAAAGAATCTAAAAATAAAAAGAACAGTAGAAAGTAAATTTGAACCAGGACTTGCATCTAGACGATCAGGCAGGGATGTATGTCAACTCCAGCACAGGAGCTGAAAGGGAAAATTATACAGATTCAAGGTTTGGAAATGTAAAATTAAAAGAATAAGTTTCAAAATTCAAAGACTCAGGGCTGAACACTGTGAAAAACAAGTCCAGGCAAGTCCAGGCATGATGGAGCCCGCCCTGCCGCTAGGACTAACAGACCATAAAGATAAAAGAAAGGAATGCAGGAACTGGCCCGAGCTATCTAGGCTGACTCTTTAGCCATCTGGCAGGAAGGCGCCTCCCTTAGCTTACTAAGAGTCATACATTAACCAGACATCCTGCTGACCCCAATAAACCTCAGGCCCTTTGGAACTTCCTGCCACCCTAAGCCTGCACATACTATTCTGCTGACTTGTAACTGCCTTGTTGTGTTTAAATGAGCCAATCATATGTAACAGCGCCAATTCTCCCCATCCCCCGACCCTTACCCTATAAAAACCCCTAGCTCTTGGGTCTCGGGGTCGACTTCCTCTGTCTCCTGTGTGAGATACGAGTCGACCTGGAGCTCCACCATTAAACTGCCTCGTGCGTTTGCATCAAGAAGGCCTGTCTGTCGTGTTTTTCTGGGACGCCCTGACTCCCGTGACCTGACTTAAGAGGGTTACTCGAGAGGGGTCTTACAGAGCACCCTCTAGTCTCATGTGAGCTCAGACAAGCACATACATGGTTGGTGGTCACATGTGGAGCTTCTCATAGAGCAGGGGTCCTGACCGCATAGGATGAAAGGTGACATCAGCCCCAAGTCTGAATCCCAGAGGAAATAGGAAGTGACATTGGGTCTGCCCTACACAGGGCATCTAAACCAGGAAGTTGATCTGAGGAAGCCCGGGGTTTCCTCCTGCAGGCCACAGTATCTTCCCCTTGCTCTCTCTTTTGCATTCTCATGTATTCCCAGGACAAGTGTCTGTCCTGTCCCTCTAAGCCTTTTTGTTTGGGGGGTGGGGGGGAGGCCACCTTACAATCAGGGTCATCACCGTGGGTCGATGTGGGTTGATACCTGCTCCTGCTTAATCTTCAGGACTAGATCTTAACCAAGATGGATTCTTTTGGAGGCGAAACACAAGACTCAGGTTTCAGAATGAAAAGGAACCACGAGTCAGACTCAGATGTGTGCCAGGAACCTAATGTTACAACATGGTATGAATTACAGCACCGCCCTTGTGGATTGAGAAATGCTACATTTGTTTCCTTTGAGCTTGGCTCTGATCCCGTGAGGCCTGTAATCTACCAGGCTTTCTGGGCCCTCCTCAGTTCAGTCAGCCAGGGAGGCCCAGCAAAGAAGGGGCTAGTTTCAGAAGTGACACCTGTCTCACCACTTAGGGCAGCCCTACCTAGGCAAAAGTCACAGACCCTGATGTCTTCCAGCCCCAAGTTTCCTCCATCCGTCCCTGAGGATACACACTGGAGCCTTCCACCTCTGGGTCTCGAGGAAGCCATTTCCTGCCCTGGGCTATGCCCCTCCTGTGCGGAACGCTTCTACCTCCTTTCTCCTGGACAGCATACCCAAGTGCTCTCATGGTTTGGGCCTTTTGAAATCTTAGACCTCTGAAGTCTCCCCAAACATCCTACATTCATATTGTGACCACAAGTGGAAATACTATAAAACTAAAATGTCCAGAATTTATACCACAAGCCACTTATTTAATAACGACAAACCAGATAGAGAACCAGGATATTGACCTTAAAATTGGGAACCTGGGTCATAACTGCTGGTCAGGTTCCACAGGCTGCCGCGGCATGTCCCACAGACTGAGGGAGGGAAAGAGGAAACAACCTAAGTTGGAGTCCCAGGATCCACAATGGGGGAAGGAGAAGACTCCTAAAAGTTATCCACTGTTTCAGGGGTCACGCGTCTCCTGAAGCCTCTGTACCCCGTGTGCTGGTGTGTGCCTGCGTGTGTGCTGGTGTGTGCCTGTGTGTGTATCCTGTGTGCTGGTGTGTGCCTGCGTGTGTGCCTGCGTGTGTATCCCATGTGCTGGTGTGTGCCTGCGTGTGTGCTGGTGTGTGCCTGCGTGTGTGCTGGTGTGTGCCTGCGTGTGTGCCTGTGTGTGTATCCCCTGTGTTGGTGTGTGCCTGCGTGTGCTGGTGTGTGCCTGTGTGTGTGCCTGCGAGTGTGCCTGCGTGTGTGCCTGTGTGTATGGTTGTGAGGTCTGTTTCTAGCTGTACCACAGGGGGTCGGGGCTCTGTACCCCATGTGCTGGTCTGTGCCTGCGTGTGTGCCTGCATATGTGCCTGCGTGTGTGCCTGAGTGTGTGGTTGTGAGGTCTGTTTCTAGCTGTACCACAGGGGGTAGGGGTTCTGTACCCCATGTGCTGGTGTGTGCCTGCGTGTGTGGTTGCAAGGTCTGTTTCTAGCTGTACCACAGAGGGTCAGGGCTCTGTACCCGGTGTGCTGGTGTGTGCCTGCATGTGTGCCTGCGTGTGTGCCTGTGTGTATGGTTGTGAGCTGTACCACAGGGGGTTGGGGCTCAGGACACAGCTTAGCTGGTACAGTGCTAGCCTCACATACATGAGGTTCTAGGATCAATCCCCAGCACCCCATAAACTGGGCATAATGGTCTACACCCACCACTCTGGAGGTGGAGGCAGGAGGGTCAGAAGTTCAAAGTCATCCTCCGGCTATGAATGGAGTCTGAGGAAAGCCTGGGATACCAGAGACCATGCCTCTGAAAATACATAATTAAAAGTCTCCAAGTCCCGGACCTTTTCCAATTGTGAGAAAGGAAAGCAGAAGGGAAAGGAAGACGGAGACAGAGACAAAGGAAAAGATTGCAAAAATTTTTTTAAAAAGTCTATTACTGGGCAGCTATCCAAAATAAAATATAGAACTTCATCTAGTAAATTATTTTAAAATACTACCAACAGGGTTTGCAGGTGCGTGGAAGGGGGAAGACATTAGTAAACAGCCCATTTCCTGCCCAAGAAAGGCCAGCGGAGGTCACCCCATAAATCACACCCCCACCCCGGGCTAATCACCTGCCTCTTCCTCAAGCCTCCTCTTGCTCAGCCAGCCTCACACAGGCAGGTAGAAGCCCAGCCCAGGACCGCTTTAACCCTATGTAAATGTTACCACCCTCCCCAGCGGCTGGCAAATGATTGACTGACTGGAGCTGTCCCTGTGCCAGGACAGCCTACCCGCTCCTGCCTGGGGCATCAGCTGCCTCCAGCTCTGGGGAGGTCTGGGGGTTTTTAGTCATCTCAGGCATTTTTCCAGCATGAAACATTTGCATAGACTTCTCATCTAGCTAGTAAATAGAGAGGGTTTTGGCCCAGTGGCTCCCATAGGAGTCTGAGGAAGTGGGCGCTTGCCATGGGTGGGAGACCCATGACCTTGTCAGTCATGAGTTAGATGCAGCAGGGGGCCTGGGAAATGAGGAGGGAGTGGGGTCGGGGAAGCCTTGGGATGTCCTTGGAGGCCCTTGGTCTAGAGCTCACCTCCTGAAAGGTATTTACATAACACACACATTTGGTTTTTGCCTTTTTTTGGAGACAAGGTCTTGCCCAGGTTTGTAGCCCAGGATACCCTCTTGCCTCTATGTTCCCAGGGACTAATAGGCCACACCACCTCATCCCACCCAATGATACTACATACTTTTTATTTTTTACAAAACCAAAGGTGTCTAAACCAGATCGAGGCAACAATAAATCAAATTGAAAAGATGGACATTATCAAGCGTGGACGAGGAGGAGGGCCACAGTTTACAGTCTTGGTGGGGGTGAATTAGCAAGGTGGCTTGGGTCTGTGCTGAAGAGGAGATTCTGTATACTACACATTCCTCAGCAGTTCTTGGAGGCAGGGATAAGGATGCGCTCATCCCAGGAGCCTGTCCTTAGCATTCTGTCTAAGCTCCACCCCAACTGGCAACAGCCAGGGAGGCCTGGCCCACTATAAAAGGGGCTGCTTGCCCCCTCCTCCCTCTCTTGCCTCTTGCCCTCTTGCTCCCCCTCTCTCCCCATTCCTTCCCCTCCTTTCTCCACGTGGTCATGGCTGGCCTTGACTTCTCTACTCTCCCTCTCTCTGTCGTTCTCTGCCTCTACTACCCTCTTAACTCCCCTCTCCATTCCCTGAATAAACTCTGTGCTATACTATACTGTGGTGTGGCTGGTCCCTCAGGGGAAGAGATGCCTTGGCATGGGCCCGCTGAGGCAACCCCTTCCCCCATACTTTACCACACCCCAATATAACATACCTTTTATTTCTTTATCTTTTTATAAACACATCACCTGTATGGCAGCCGCTTAGGGTCAGGATGGGTATATTCAGCTCCATGCACAGCTCACCCAGTGCTGGTTCATCTTCTCAGTCAGTCCATGAACTCCGATGGTCTGGGTACGGTTTTTTTGTTGCCGTGGCAGTTGAGAGCATAGCTTTGTGCTGGATAAAGAATGCCATCTCCGAGTCCCTTCAAACATACGACTCTCCCATGTTACGTGTGACTCAGTTCTCAACGTAAAAACCCATTTGCTCCGAACTTACTAGGACCAATGTAAGCGGAAGAGAAGGCCTCTGTTGCCACAGGCTACCCCATTGGCTGGGCACCAAGTAAGGTTCAACCTGAAGCAGAGAGGGGAGGAGTCAGACAAGCTACTGCAACTATTCAAGATTTATTTTATTTTTAGTTGTGTGTGTGTCTGTGCGTGTACTGTGCGGCTGGGAACAGAGGGGGCATCAGATCCCCCAGAGCTGGAATTACACAAGGTTGTGGGTGACAGCAATGGAATCCAGGCCCTCTGTAAGAGCAATGCTTGTTCTTACCTGCTAAGCCTTCCCTCTCCTTCCCGAATGTCCACAAATTCTAAGAAGTGAAACAGAAACTACAAGCACAACCTGGAATAAAACAAAAACTAATAATACTGAAGGGGGGAAAAAAGAAATTAATGTTCACCCTGTTGGAAATGTAAAAACAAAATTCTCCCCCCCCCTCCTTAGTTTAAAGAGAAAAACTACAGCAACAGCCTGTTTAGGAAGTTACACTGGGAAGGTTACTGTGTCAACACCCTGCTGGATAGGGGCCAAGGCTGAGGCAAAACACTAACCCTATCTGCAAATGCCTCACAGACTACAATCAAGTACCCTGGGAGGGAAACAAAAGCGCACACAGAAGACCAGGAACCGGAAGGAAGGTTGCTGATGAACCCAAGACTCACCCCTCTCTGAAGGACAAGGTAGAAAGTAAGAGGAAGGAGCAGAGCGAAGCAGAGATACAGAGGGTTGAAAGTGAAGGCCAGTGAGTTGGCTCAATGGGTAAAGAGGTCTGTGGCCAAGCCCAAAGACAGGGACCAGAGTGGTGGAAAGGGAGAACCAACTCTTACAGGTTGTCCTCTGACCTCCACGCACATACTGTGGCACGTGGCATGCCCACACATACAGGTGCACACACATTTAAAAACAAAAAAAACGAAAGAAAAATGTACCCAAAATGTTAAATTTAGAAGCCTCACCAGAAGAGCATCTAGGTGACAGCTGGTGGAGGCCTTGGTGGCCACCCTGGGCAGACCTCATGCGGACGGTGCGTTTCAGGGTCACCGCATGCTTTATCCGGGAAAGGATTAAAGTGAAGCCGACTCGCTTGCTGTGGGACGGGCACCTGACTGAAGGACAGGGAGAGGTACGGGCTGCGAGCCTGATCCCTTCCTCTGCTCGCTCGTTTGTGTTTGTGTTGTTTTCATCCCTGGGATCCAGCTGGGGACCAAACTCAGGTCCCAAGGGTGGGGGAAGCCCACTCAGCCGTCTCTTCGGATCCCCCTTTTCTCCTTTCCATTCAGTCCAAGCCCACGGGATGGTGTTGCCCATGTTGGGGGGGGGTCCCGTCCCACCTCAAAAAATGGAATCCCCAAGCCCCTCACAGATATGCCAAAGGTTTGTGTCCAAGATCCTGTCAAGTTACAATCAACATAACCACCACAGAAGGGCTTAAAAAACGGTTTCTTGCCTGGCACTGTGGAGCACACTTTTATCACCACTGCTCAAGAGGCAGAAGCGGGGGAGGGGTCTCTATCAGTTCAAGGACCACTGGGACTACATAGAAATATCCCACCTCAAAAAAACCTCCAATAATAATAATAATAAACCATAATAATAAAACCATAATAAAACCATAATAATAATAATAATACAAAGATAAAAATAGCTTCTTTGCTGTCATCTTTCAACTAGGAGAGCTGGCAGAAGTCCATGGAACATCAGGGGCTCTAACGCTTTTCTCTGAACTGTTGAAAGCTCTGTGATTTTTTTTTTTTTTTAAGATTTATTTATTTATTATATGTAAGTACACTGTAGCTGTCTTCAGACACTCCAGAAGAGGGCGTCAGATCTTGTTACGGATGGTTATGAGCCACCATGTGGTTGCTGGGATTTGAACTCTGAACCTTCGGAAGAGCAGTCAGGTGCTCTTACCCACTGAGCCATCTCACCAGCCCCGAAAGCTCTGTGATTTTAAAAATAAACTCATCTTTTTTATCGGACATATTTATACGTGACCTATGTCCTAATATTTTATTAAAACTTACATCGGCATTCGTAACAGATTGGTGCGATTTGGGGGGTACATTTGTTAAGTGCGTGTGTGCATGAAGAGAGGGGTAGGGAAGTAATGGCTTCAGGCTGCAGGACCCAGCTCTGGCTGGAGAAATAAAAGGAACACAGAGGCCCCAGGAGCGAGTTCTCAGACTGCCGTGGAATCCACATACACAGCTGTGACTCAGGCTGAGCCAACCAGAGAGGTGTGACATTGAGCACTGTGCAGCCAGCTGCAGCTCTCACCTCTCTGTGCCCCTGTGCAGGCTGGGTTTATGTCAACTTGACAAGAGTCAGCTTAGAGGAGGAAGCCTCAATTTTAAAAATGCCTCCATGAGATCCAGCTGTAGGGCATCTTCTTAGTGATCAATGTGGGCAGGCCCAGCTCTTTGTGGGTAATGTCATGTGCCCGCCCCCAACCTTGAGTGGGCTGATTCAGACCTTGTATTTGCCAGTGGCTAGCCCACCCAGAGTGCAGTCTTCAGACCTAGGGAAAGTCTCCTGTCTGCCACAGCAAGAAGCTGCGACCTGCTGAACAGCCTGAGCTTGTCCTGAGGAGACCCTGACACATGGGGGATGGGCTTCTCCCCCTTTTAAGTATAGACTCAAAAGTAAATATTGAGCCTTGATGAGAGAGCTCTGTCTTGGCTCCTTATTTCTCTCACCATCCTTCCCATCCATCCCCAGCTTTCCTTTCAGGAACCCAGGAACCCATGGCCACTGGTGGCTACAATGCCATCCCTGGGCTGGTGGTCCTGGGTTCTATAAAAAAGCAGGCTGAGCAAGCCAGGAAACAGCATCCCTCCATAGCCCGCTGCTGAGTCAGCTCCGGCCTCCAGGCGCCTCCTCCCCGACACCCAGGCCTACTCCCCTGGCTCCGTGGTCTGTCTCCTGGCTCCGTGGTCTGTCTCCTGGCTCCGTGGTCTGTCTCCTGGCTCCGTGGTCTGTCTCCTGGCTCCGTGGTC
>NC_034601.1:84956792-84966438 GCF_900095145.1 Mus pahari | reverse complement strand
TCCGTGGTCTGTCTCCTGGCTCCGTGGTCTGTCTCCTGGCTCCGTGGTCTGTCTCCTGGCTCCGTGGTCTGTCTCCTGGCTCCGTGGTCTGTCTCTTGAACTGCAGAGACAGCTCCCTCCACCCAGGGAAGTGCAATGGATTGGGAGCTGGAAAGACTGAAGGTCCCCACTCCCCAAGGATGTTTAGCTTGGAAAAAAGGCCAATAGACGTGGAATTCTCTCCAGTACAGGCAGCTGCGTGGGGCTGTGGAGGGAAGAGCCTGCTGTGTGAGAGTCAGCAGCAGGCTCAGGTGGACCTACAAGTGCTTCCGGTCTTACGTATGCTCCAAGGGATGCGGGGACTCTACTCAAGGTGAACCAGGAGGCCAACCAGACAGACTCAGGCTACTGTCTGCTCTCCTCTGATCCAGGCTGGTTAACCTCACCGAGCCACGTGCACTTGCTCAGTTCCCAGTGTAAGACCCCAACTCAATTTGTTTCTTAGACCCCTAGAAACAAAAGCCCAGCAAAGAGTTCTTTGTTCTTTCTCCTTCAGCCTGAGTTACAGATGACCTCTGGTGGCTCATCTTAAACTCACCCTGGTGCCTCTTTGTGTAAGGGACTAAATATGTTTGCCAAAGACTGTCACCCTTCCGTAGGAGATGGGCTGTAATGCATCATCCCCACTCTTATGATGTTTACTCAGGTCCCCAAGAGATGAGCTGAAATGTTTACTTGGCTCCTCATTTTTTGTGAACTACCCCCCCTTCCTTTAAAAGCCCTCAACTGAAACGGCTCAGGGTCGATCTCCTATGAGCTCCTCCTCAGCATGCTGATTTTTCCCGATTAAACCTCATGCATATTGCATCAAGAATGGTTTCTCTCAAGTTATTGGGGCATCGTCTCATCCTGGGACTTGAGTGAGGGTCTCCCCAGAAACGGGGGTCTTTCACCAGCACTGGCCTGAGTTGGTAGCTAATTTGGGGGGTTGAGTTGGAGAGTTTTTAGATGCAATTAAGAGTTAAATCCCTGGAGGTTAATGGTACCCACTGCTTCTGCAGAGGATCCAAGTTTAGTTCCCAGTTTCCCACAAGGCAGCTCATAGCCACCTGTAATTCCTGTTCCAGGGGATCAGACTCCCTTTTCTGGCCTTCCTGGGCACCCATGTGGTTCACATACAACCATGCAGGTAAAACACTCATACATATCAAATATTCTTAAAAATGTAAATTCCTCAAGTCTGAACAAGCCATCTGCTGCAAGCAAGCATGGCGCTTTGGAACTGCTCCAGATGCTGAGGGCTGAATCCCTCCCATCCAGGCAGGAGCAGAGCCTGCAGCAGCCGCCTGTTCACCACCACCTTCCCAGGCCTGTGTACGACGCCCTTACCAACAGTTCTGTGGAGTCCCTCGGGTAGTTACATCTGGATGTGTTATGGAATTACTGAGGCCCAAGATCCCACTTGCCCTTCAGTGGGGTGTCCTCCAGTTACCGTGCAGCTCCCCCAAGGGTAGCAAGCTCTCAATGCTGGTTGTCCTGGAGCATCTGGGAGTGTGTGCTAACTGCCTGGCTCACCCACCCACAGTACCCAACTCTGAACGAGTGAAACACAGATCCACACAGGGACTGATGTTATCTTGTTTTCTGAGCCCATCCCACTGTGACCCAAAGGTACAGCCACCAGATCCACAACTCTAGGTGTCTTCGACAAGGGCAGGCTCAGATGGAGGGCCAAGCAAGGCAGCCATCAAGCCCTCTGAGCAGAGTCAGTGGGCACAGTGACCTCCAGTGGCCATCGGGAGCACTGCATGCTACCACTTGAATTTCTCATTTGTAGGACAGATGGCCCATCTTTTCTCCTAGCCCTCTCCTCTACAAGGTGGGTAGCATCCAAGCGTGTAAAGTCTGACAAGTGAAGGGGTTAAGGTGCACATCAGGTTTCCCAGTCTCAGAAACTCATCCAAAAGAGGCCTTTTGCCTAGCATAACACAGAGGCCCATGGGAAGGGGTGACTGAACAAGGACATGCAGGCTGCTACAGTAAAGGCAGCACACACACTTTTTCTATGTGAACCAATTCATGAGTGTTTATTTGGCCACCATCACCAGTCTCCGAGCTTTGGCCTTGCCTCCTCTGCACATGGGTGCCCTGCCATAGCAGGCTCAGGCAGTCTTGGAAGCGTCACCAGGGTCCAGGATTTGGGTATCTCCTTCATGTTCCTCAAGCCTGGGTCTCTTCAGTTCAGGAGGCTCCTCCTGCGGCTCCCCGGGAGCCTCTGAAACATTAACAGTAAGGTTAGCAAGCAGGGAGGACTTCTGTGAGTCAGGGTGACATGAAATACAGAGGCAAGAAGAGGTGCAAGTGGGGCTGGAGAGATGGCTCAGCGGTTAAGAGCACTGACTGATCTTCCAAAGGTCCTGAGTTCAAATCCCAGCAACCACATGGTGGCTCACAACCATCCATAGTGAGATCTGATGCCCTCTTCTGGTGTGTCTGAAGACAGCTACAGTGTATGATGACAGTTACAGTGTATTTATGTATAATAAATCTTTAAAAAAAAAGAACATTAAAAAAATTATAAAAAGAGGCACAAGAGGCCCAGTGGGATCCAGTACAGCTGTGAGGAACGGTCTACACAGCTGTGAGGAACGGTCTACACAGCTGTGAGGAACGGTCTACACGGCTGTGAGAAACGGTCTACACGGCTGTGAGGAACGGTCTACACGGCTGTGAGGAACGGTCTACACGGCTGTGAGGAACGGTCTACACGGCTGTGAGGAACGGTCTACACGGCTGAGAGGAACAATCTACACAGCCGGTTCTCAGCCAAGGTGACTGCATATCAGGGCAACATCTGTGACACGGGGGATGTGACAGCATAAGAGATACATCAGTGTGTAAGAAGTGGCTGTTCTTCCAAAGGACCTAAGTTCAATTCATGGCAGTTCACAACTCTCTGTAATTCCATTTCTAGGGGATCTGAAACCCTCATTCAGACATACACACAGGCAAAACACAATAATTAAAAATAAATAAATAAAAAATAAAAAAAGAGGTGGCATCAGGGATGCTATTAATCCCCCCACAACACTAATCACCTGCCCCAAACACAAGTTGTCATGAAGTGGAGAGACCCGTCCCTCCAGAAACCACGACTGCTCAGTGCACAGGATCACTTTTCTCCCTGGCAAGGCAAATTGCCACCAGTCTATCCAAAGGACGGTCCCCAAAAGACACACTCTGGCCTTCCCAGAACTGACCTACTCAGGAGTGTTAGCTTCCAGAAGAACACACTACACTCTTAACCTCTCCCTTACCCGGCTGGGCCTCTTCTGTGGAGGGGGCGGTCCCGCTACTGGGCAGCGGATTTGGCACAGTGTCTGTCTTCAGTGGTGTTAAGTTTATTCTCCTGGATTAAAAAGAGTAAAAGGTTGGACCACTCATTAGTGTCCGAGGAGCCGTTTAGGTGTGAAGCCAAGGTTCAAAGCCACAAAGAGCAAGCACTCATTTCCCTGCAGAGCATATCCCACATGGCGTTCAGTGTCCTCTACCTGCCCAGAAAGGACAGTGTGGAGGTGGGAGGCTCCGGATCACAGTGCACAGTCAACTGTCACCACACCCAGTCACACTCGGAAGCTGAGCTCTGCTTAGGAGGAGTCTGGTGCACACCTTGCTGAATGCAGACCCGAAACACACACGATCCCTTTTTAAATTTGGAGTTTAGCTTCCCAACAACCAGTTTTCTTTTTAAAGATTCAACTGTGGAGAACTTGGTAAATGGCTCAGAAGAACTCAAGAGAATTAACCGAACACCAAAAATATCTCAAAGATACCTTCCCACCCCTCAAAGAAATAGAATATTAAAAAAAAAACAAACAAACCACATTTTGAGCCAGGTGTGGTGGTGCATATCATTAGCCCCAGCACTTAGGGAGGCAGAGGCAGGCAGATCTCTGTGAGTTCAAGGTCAGTCTTGTCTACAGAATGAGTTCCAAAATAGCTACAGACACACACACACACACACACACACACACACACACACACACACACACACACTTACCTCCCCCTAAAAAAAAACCCAACAACAAAAAATCCCAAGCAAAACGCCCCATGGTGGTTGAGTGATGGCTTAGTAGTTAAGGGTGTTTGATGCTCGGCCAGAGGGCCTAAGTGCAGTTCCCAGGACTGTGAAGACGGCTCTAGGGAACCGACACCTTTTTCTGGCCTACAAAGGCACCTGTGTGTATGTGCACACATGCAAACACAACATTTTTTAAGAATGCATTCCTGGGCTGGAGAGATGGCTCAGTGGTTAAGAGCACTGACTGCTCTTCCAGAGGTCCTGAGTTCAATTCCCAGCAACCACATGGTGACTCACAACCATCTGATGCCCTCTTCTGGTGTGTGTGAAGACAGCCACAGTGTACTCATAATACATAAAATAAATCAATAATTCTTAAAAAAAAAAAAGAAAGAATTGTAATGTAAAATATCTGATATGCAGGATTATCTGGTAAGTGACATCTGTTGGGTCCTGACCAGAGTGAGAACCCCTGGTCTAGGGGATGATGTTAGGTCACCGAGGGTGCCCTTGAAGGAGACACAGGGACACGGGTCCCTTCTCAGTGCTACCCTCTGGCCCACAGAGTAAACAGCTTCCTTTACCACACACACCCACCACCCTGTAATACCCAGAGCAATGAGACAATCAACTGTGGACTGATGCTTTGGAACCTGTAAGCTAAAATAAGGCTTTCCTCCTTTTAGGTTGATTATGTCCGGCATTCGGTCACCGTGTCGGAAAGCCTCCTGAGGCAGGGCTTCCTTGATTTCCTACGTGCCAGGAGATGTCTGGTGCCACTGAGCTGAAGGGGGGGGGCACTTCCTGTCCTATAGACTTACAACCCAAGAGGACACAAACCCCTGCCAGACAATACTAGGGGACCAGGGCTCACAGAGACCAGGAAGAGAGAAGACACATTTAACTGGGTCTCAGGAATGTTCTAATGTCACCAGGAGTATCCAGAGCTTCCTTCCCCCAGGAAGCGGGTGTGGATATCTCAAAGGGCAGAGTGCTCTGGGAATGTGACAGGAGAGCTGGGAGACAAGACTAGAAGTCCCAGGCCCTGACAGCAGCCCACCTAGCACACAGAATCATGGGAAGATGTTAGGCTTCATCCCTAGGCAGGAACGCAGGTCCAGAGGAGGGAGGCGGAGCCTTCAATATTTGCTATGTTGGGGCCCATTTCACAGCGACACTCTTGTTTTATCAAATGCTCTTACCGGGGGGCTGGCTTGCCCCAAGTCTGCAGCGTGTTCAGCGTGACCCTGCGGGGTTGGGGGGCTTTCATGTTTTGACCAGCAGGCTGCAGGGTCTTCTCCTCAGAAGGCCGTGGCAAGGAGCTTTTGCCAGCCGGGATAGCTGAGGGACTGTCCTTGGTGGCAGACGGAGCTGGAGACTGTGTGGTTGGTGAGGGGGTGGTACAGGGACTGCTGGGGTCTGGGATTCTGTTACTGGGGGTTCCTTCGACTGATCTGGATCCCGGCGAAGATCCCTGGTGTGTCTGGTTCTTGGCTTTCTTGGCTGTGTCAGGAGTTCTTATGCTCAACACTGGCTTCTCTTTCAAAGGTGTGCCAAGTTCATCTTTCTCGAAGGTCACAAATGTGCAATAGCCGTCTGTGGAGGAAACGGCCAAGAAGGCCCCATCGCTGGACCTGTGTCCCCAGAACAAGAAAGAAGTCAGAGGTTTAACTGATGTCTATAGGGCGCACTTTACCCTTCCATGGCCAGCCAGGAAGCTGGCACCAACCACAGGCTTTGTTAGACTGGTCAGGGGATTGGCACGACAGACTGTTTGAGCGAGCACTTCAGACACCCAGTTTCCTTTCTCAATCCCACCTCAGTCCCCGAAGCCATCTTGATCTATGTACCTTTCTCTCAACTTCAATCTTTTCTTTCCCAACATAAAAGAGAAACTCGAGGCCAGTGAGACGACTCAGTTGGTACGGGTGTCTGTTGTTCAAGCCTGGTGACCAGAGCTCGACTCCTGGGAGCCATGTGAGGAGGCCAAGGAACCTACCCCACAGAGTTCTCCTCTGACCTCCGTGTGTGAACATATGTACCACCCACACACTAAATAAAAACATTCATAAAAGAAACTTAAAGAAAAACAAGGGACCTACAGAGCTATTTCAGTTGGTAGAGCTCTTACCTAGTGTGCACGGGACCCTGGGTTCAGTGCCAAGCGTGAACTGGGCATATGAATACACAAAAGATCCCAGGTTCAGTGCTAAGCGTGAACTGGGCATGTTGGTGCACACAAGGCCCCAGGTTCAGTGCCACACGTGCACTGGGCATGTTGGTATATACCTCTCTTTGCACATGGGAAGTCGGACAGTCAGGATTGCAAGGTCATCTCACGCACACGGTAACATTGAGGCCACCCTAAGCTACATAGGACTCAGGTGAGTGGACAACCTTGCTAGAGTACCGTTGAGCCCAAGGCAATGGCGTCTGCAGGGACCAAAGGCATCAGAGAAACAGCTGTGTCAAGCAATACTGGCAGGTAAGGTCTTTGACCAAAATGTCACCTGGGCCTCCCTGAACCTCACTGGGATTTGCTTTTTTGCTTCACCCCACAGAACAATGCACATGGCACCAGAACTGACTGCTCAGCAGGTCAAAGCGTTCTGTGTACAAGCCTGCTGACCTGAGTTCAGATCTCTGGAACCTTCAGTGAGAGGAGAGGACAGACTCCTAGAAGCTGTCCTCTGACATTTCCATAAATGCTGTGATACATGTGTGCTCAAGCACGCACGCACACACACACACACACACACACACACACACCACACACACACCACACAGACAGAGGCTTCCATTTTAATAAAAGTTCATTCGTGGAAATAAGACCAGATCTGAGATCTATAGAAACAAACTATTCCCTGGCTCAGAGGTCTAGCCTCCGTACCCATGTCTGTTACTCACCAGGAAATGTCACTCAAGGTATGGTAATGGATGTTAGACACATAGCCAAATGGGAAAGACTGCTGTGTGTCATACAGCAATACAGAGTCCTCGGAAGCCACCGCGAACACCATACGGTAGGGCAGGCTCACCAGCTCGGGGCTGGGCTCCTCTGATGCTTTCTCTGTAAAGGGGGGAACAAGCTGAGTGAAGTCACAAAACCAAAGGAGAGAACCAGTCTCCCCAAATTCTCTCCTCCGGGGGAGGAAACGCCACGTCACTAAAAGCCAGTTTGCTGTAAACCATGAAGAATTCAGCCCCTGGGCTGGCAAGATGGATCTGCAGGTAAAGGCACCGATGCCAAGCGTGCTAACATGACTTTGATTCACAGGACCCACGTGTGGAAGCACTGAGGGCTGTAAGTTACCCTCTGACCTGCACACATGCAATGAATTCACAAGCACAACCCCAACACACACACCTGCACGTAATAATAAGATTAAAAAAAAATACAGAATTCAAGCTGGTGTCACACACCTTTAATCCCAGTCCTCAGGAAGCAGAGGCAGGCAGATCTCTGTGAGTTTGAGGCCAGCCTGGTCTACAGAGCGAGTTCCAGGACAGGGCTGTTATACAGAGGAAACCGTCTCAAAAAGCAAAAGTCAGTTCTCACATTTACACCGGCATGAAAAAGTCAGTTCTCACATTTACACAGGCATGAAAAAGTCAAAGTCAGTTCTCACATTTACACAGGCATGAAAAAGTCAAAGTCAGTTCTCACATTTACACAGGCAATGAGAGGCCTCACCAACAATCAAGGACTTCTGAGTGCCAGGAACTAAGTAAGGTTTGCTGACAGGAAAATGGTTTCATTTAGGAACACTATCAAGTGATACTTTGTTTTTTGTAGGAGGGTGTGTGTGTGTGTGTGTGTGTGTGTGTGTGTGTGTGTGTGCTTCTCATTCTTTAGCCCAGGCTGGCCTCCTGGGCCGGCCCCCCAAGTGCTGGGATAACAGGTGTGATCACCAACTGATGTTTTCAGAGCTCTGTTGAGTTACTGATGTCATTTACATTAAGGATTTAAAGGTTTAAAGTAGTGTCTGCTTCTATCGTGGAGAACACGGGGACCAGATTTCCGTTGCCTACACTGGTCACACAGTGATCCTGAGAAGGGGCTGGAAGGCCCGGGAGGTGTTGGGGAAGAGATTCCAGGCGTGGCCTAGAAGACTCCCCGCTGAAAGGCTGGGAGCCCTTATAGCTCAGGAAGATCAGGCTGTGGGTGAGTTGTCAGCTTACTGCTGACTGGATCTGGCTGAGGAAGGAGGAGGCAGCCAGCATCGACAGGTCCAGGAGGCACCTCATAGCCCCCGGTGACATAGGTTTATATGCGGAAGGCCTTGCCTCAGAGTAAGGGATTTGGTTTTTTTGTTTGTTTTGTAGAACATGATTTTAATATTTTCAACTGTTGATATTCAACAAACAGAATAGTTATTTTAAGATATACTTCATTGTCATGTCTCCCCTTTCATTTCTGATTTTATTAGTCTGGATACAGTCTCTGTGCCCTCTGGCTAGTCTGGCTAAGGGGTGACCTTGTTGATTTTCTCAAAGAACCAGCTTTGTTGATTCTGTGCATAGTTCTTTCTATTTGGTATGATTATTTCCTGCTGTCTACTCCTCTTGTGTGTATTTGCTTCTTTTTGTTCTAGAGCTTTCAGGTGTGCTGTCAAGCTGCTAGTGTAAGCTCTCTTCAGTTTCTTTTTGGAGGCACTGAGAGCTGTGAAGTTTTCCTCCAACCACTGCTTTCATTGTGTCCCACAAGTTTTGGTATGTGTCTTCATTTTCATTAAAATCTAAAAAGTCTTTACTTTCTTTTTTTATTTCTTCCTTGACCAAGTTATCATTGAGTAGAGCCTTGTTCAGCTTCCATGTGCATGTGTGCTTTCCATTGTTTTCGTTGGTATTTAAGACCAGCCTTAGTCCGTAATGATCTGATAGGGTGTATGGGATTATTTCAATCTTCTTGTATCTGTTGAAGCCTGTTTTGTGACCAGTTATATGGTCAATTTTGGAGAAGGTACCATGAGGTGCTAAGAAGGTATATTTTTTTTTTGCTTTAGGATGAAATGTTCTATAAATATGTTTGATACATTTGGTTCATAACTTGCATTAGTTTCACTGTGTGTCTGTTTAGTTTATGGTTCCATGAATTGTTCACTGCTGAGAGTGGGGTGTTGAAGTCTCCACTATTATTGTGTGAAGTGTGATATGTGCTTTGAGCTTTAGTAAAGTTTCTTTTATAAATGTGGGTGCCCTTGCATTTGAAGCATAGATGTTCAGAATTGAGAGTTCATCTTTGTTGAGAGTTGATTTTATTCAGTATTAGAATGGCTACTCCAGCTGGTTTCTTGGGACCATTTGCTTGGAAAAATTGTTTTCCAACCTTTTACTCTGAGGTATTGTCTGTCTTTGTCACTAAGGTGCATTTCCTGTATGCAACAAAATGCTGGGTCCTGTTTATGTATCCAGTCTGTTTATGTCTTTTTTGGGGAATTGAGTCCATTGATGTTAAGAGATATTAAGGAAAAGTGATTGTTACTTCCTGTTATTTTTGTTGTTAGAGGTGGAATTATGTTTGTGTGGCTATCTTCTTTTGGGTTTGTTGAAAGATTACTTTCTTGCTTTTTCTAGGGTATAGTT
>NC_034601.1:84922033-84955912 GCF_900095145.1 Mus pahari | reverse complement strand
ATTTCTTTAAGGGAGTTATTTATGTCCTTCTTAATGTCCTCTATCGTCATCATGAGAAGTGATTTTAGATCTGAATCTTGCTTTTCCAGTGTGATGGTGTATCCAGGACTTGCTACAGTGGGAGAATTGGTTTCTGTTACTTATGTTCGCCATCTGATTATTCCTAGTGCTACCTGCCCTCGATATATCTGACTAGAGTCTGGCCTTCCTGTGATCCTGGTTGTGTCAGGTCTCCTCAGAGTTCAGCTGTCTCTGTGATCCTGAGATCCTGGGTGTGTCAGAGCTCCTGGGAATAAACCTGCCTCTGGGACCCTGAGATCCTGGTGTGCCCAAGCTCCTGGGATCCTGTGGTCCTGAGTGTCTTAGAGCATCTGGCAGTGGAGCTTTTACTGGGTGTTGTGGGACTGGCTGCGGAGTTAGCGCCCAATGTCTGCTCAGGCACCTCTGATCCTATGATCCTGAGTGTGTTAGAGCCTGGGAGTGGAGCTTCCTCTGGGTGTTGTGGGACTCAGAGTGTAAGGTTTGTGATGCATCAGATGCTGTCTGGTCCTACCTATTGAACCTTAAAAGCAACATAACTGCATCTCAGCCCAAGCCTCAAGAACATCAACAAGAACAGAAAACCCAGCGTTGGTTGAGGTAAACAGACACAAAAGGAAGATGGAGGGATGAAGACAAGTCAGTCGGCAAGGTACTGGCTTATCGTGCAAGACTCTGGGCTTAATCCTCAGCACCACTTAAAACTGGGTGTGGTGGTGCATGACCCCACTGTCAGGTCATCCTCTGATACATGACAGTTAAGTCTGACATCAACTTAGACTACATGACTGTGAGGGTTTGTATATGCTTAGCTCAGGGGGTGACACTATTAGAAGGTGTGGCCCTGTTGGAGTAGGTGTGACACTGTGAGTGTGGGTTTTAATACCCTAGTCTTAGCTGCCTAGAAGCCAGTCTTCTGCTAGCAGCCTTTAGATGAAGATGTAGAACTCTCAGCTCTTCCTGCACCATGCCTGCCTGGATGTTGCCATGCTTACCACCATGATGATAATGGACTGAACCTCTGAACCTGTAATCCAGCCCCAATTACATGTTTTCCTTTATAAGACTTGCCTTAGTCATGGTATCTGTTCACAGCAGTAAAACCTAACTAAGACAATGACTCTGCCCCAAAAAGCTACATAACAAAAAGCCTAGTGGAAAAATAAGATAATACTAATGTACTTTCTAATATTGCTGGAGATGAGAAAGTTGTACTCTGGACAATGAGAGAAAAGACACACTATACATCATAGGACACTACATATGAATTTGCATGTCAAAAAGGCTAAGGGAAGAACTCAATGTTTTCACAGCAAATATTACATTATATACACACCAAACATCACACGGCACTTCCAGAAATACAAAATTTTTACAAGATATAATGAACAAAATTAAAAACCTGAGCCAAATCCACATACTTTCCCCCACAGGACCCCACCCACATAGAGAAGTTCTGATGGTACCTGTTTCTGCCACTGGCCTCAATTCAAAGTAGACAGGACAGCAGCGGACAGCAAGAGTCGCTTTCCCAGGGCACGGAAGATGGGCGATTGGCCTGCAAGGGTGAGTGCAGGTTAGCAACAGACACAGATGCTCCTTAGAGGCCAAAAGGGCAGGATGGGGCCATCCCTGTATCTGTGTACCTTTTCAGGTGCTTTCTGGAGAACACATAAGTGGTGTTTGTCACATTCTCACCAGACTCCATACATCCAGCTGCAGAGCAGGGGAGGGAGGGAAGAAAGAGCCACCGTCACACAGTTTGCCAGCAAAAGCTCGCAAGCCTTCCGGTCCAGCTTGCTAAACATCCTCCCTTCATGTGGTAACTCTGACAGGGCATCTGTGACAGAGACAAACACAAATGCTCCCTCTTTGTGGTCCCACTCTCTGCTCTACTTGTACCTGCCTGATGGCCCCAAGCCAGGAGCTTTGCACTTGTAAAATCCTGTGCTGGAGAAGATAGACAAATCTAGCATGTGAGATCTCCAAGTCTGTTCCCAGCACTCAGACCTTGGCTGTCCATCTCTCTGAGCCAGCCTTCGAGTTGTCAGGAGACCTAGCCCACGCTGCAGCCTCCTGCAGGACCTGTCACATGGTATAAAACACATACTACCTTTTTTTCTCTCTAAGATTTATTTATTTTGATGTGAGCACACTGTTGCTGTCTTCAGACACACCGGAAGAAGGCATCGGATCCCACTACAGATGGTTGTGAGCCACCATGTGGTTGCTGGGAATTAAACTCAGGACCTCTGGAAGAGCAGTCAATGCTCTTAACCACTAAGCCATCTCTCCAGCCCCCTATGCATGCCACCTTAACATGTGACAATTCTGGAACTGCAAGGGAGTTCTACTCGTGCTTTGTCGATACAGCTATCCAAGGGCCACCCCTCCCCACTACCCCACCGTCACAAGCCAAGGCTGGTTCTGTCTCCCTGGGCACACGAGGCACACACACTCCCACATACTGGCATTTTCAGTGCATTTGTTGTAAGAAAAGAGAGTTGCACGTTCCCTATTTGCTTGTTCTGTCAACAGCTCATAAAAGCCAGCCTGTGCAGTGCTAAGCCCCTCTGTTCGGGTCACTCTGTAACATTTACTAGCAGTAACCACTGTCCTCAGACAAGAAGCACTGATCTGGGAGCTTGAGGGATTTTGGGTTGGGTGGAGAGGTTGGCTGGTTTTATTTGGTTTTGATTTGTTTGTCTGCGCTAGGGTTTCATACATCCCAGGCTGGTCTCGAACTCACTACAGAACCAAGGTTCTCCCACCTCCACCTGCCAAGTGTTGGAGTACAGCCAATTGCCACCACGTGTAGCTGACATAATCACTGAGAAATGCCTGTGATTTCCTTGCTAAGGAATTGTGTCTCAGCTGTTGGGCACAGGGATTGGATGGCGTTACCAGGCTGCATTCTAAACAAGCCGCATTCCCAAGTCGCAACACCCCACCTGCTGCTCAGCTGAGATGGGAAGTGTTGCTTTTTTTCAACCTGAACAGAATAGCAACATCTAAGTTGTCACACAGTTCAGTTCTGCATTTGCCTGTTCCTGGATGCAATCTGTACCTTGCTTTCACTGATTGATTTATCTGTGGTGCTAGGGGTTGACCCCAGAGCCTTACACACCTGGGACATCAACTGACTTATGAGCGTCATCTATTTTCTTGCAGGTTTTTGTCTTTTGTGTTTTGTTTTCTTGCCAACTGAGAGGGCCGCTGTATAGGATACATTGTACCAACGGCATCAGGTGGTACTTCCATCATGTGTCTACTGATTTAGTCTGCTACACCTTTGCCATATGAAAGCTTTACATTCCCAGCCAGGCCTGGGCTGCACACCTGTAATCCCAGCCTTCAGGAAACAGGGATAAGGGATCACAAGTTCAGGATTATCTTCAGCTACATAAGTTCAGCACCAGCCCTAGTGAGACCATGACTCAGAACAAACGGGATGTAGTCGGTTGGTACAAGGCTTGCACCACCACTCCGCTCACACCTGCAGGAGCTGATGTGAACAGAGACGTCCCTGTGGTACCATCACACCCCTATGTCACATGCCGTGAGACACACCTGGAGTGAGGAGAAAAGATCCATCTGGAGTAAAACTGAGCCTTCGGAAGAACGACTTCATGCTGTCATCGTGAAACATCCGGAAACTTCTTGCCTGTGGTAACAGAGCTCCAAGTCATCTGAAAGCCTCACTCTCCACAAGGCTCAGCACTTAGAACTGGCATGCCAACAAGGTAGTCTAAGGAGAAGCCTCATCAGTTGGCCCATAGGTCGGGTGAGTGCCATGATTCAGCGGCAAGGACAATCCCAAGACTCACCAGATCTCAAATGGCAAGATATTTTATGTTGGGCTGCAAAAGGCACCTGTTGATCTGAGTTCCTAGGACCCATGCAGTGCACTAAGGGAACTGACTCCTGACCTTCATAAGTACACTGTAACACGTGTGTACACTGGTCACACCCGCTTCCCACAGTTCCTGTATGCGTACTCACACTCGAACAAACACGCACACACACATTCTTGCACACACACTCACACATGTGCCCAAACATGAATACCACACGCACATATGCATACATACACACATGCCAAAGGCACACTCGTGTGGGCACACACACACAGCACATATGTATACCCATGAAATAATAATAAGTATTTCCTACCTCTCCTTCAGGACCTTGTCCAGAGAGCATCTTTGAAATGTTGAAAGCCACACGCTTTTTCTGGGTATTATAGACCCGCAGCACCCTGAAGAAAGAGCAGTCTGAGTCCCATCCCAGCACGGGAACTGGGTCTCACACAGTAACCACCTACTGCGAGACTGCAGCTAGTCTCCTTGAGTCAAGTGTGATTCAGTTTATTTGACGTTAAAGCTCTTCCCACCAGTGGCTAAGAGCATGCACTGCTCTTGTAGGGAAGCCCAGTGAGTTCCCAGCACTGACAGCTCACAACTCTAGCCCCAGGGAATCCACTGCCCTCTTCTGGCCTCTGAGAGCACCAGGCACACACCTGGTACAAAGACACACATACAGGCAAACACAGAGTTCTTTCTACATCAATTCACCCATCCGATAAAGAGTCACTGGTGTCAGCTCTGCACACGGCACCTGGCCTAATTAGTCTCTAATGCCTGTCTTGGCAGAACAAGCAGAGCAGAACAAAAAAGCCAAAGCTGGACTATCCATCCCTTAGTAAGGTTGCGATAAAACATTTGCAAAAAACGTTCGTGTTAACTTACGAACCTGTCACAACTCAGGGTGGCAATATATTGACCCAAAGGGTCCCAGGTTACTCCTTGCACATAACTTTTATGCTCGTTGAAAATGGAAATCTTCTGTCCTACAAAGAAGCAAGAGAACGTTATTATCAAGACTTCCAGGAAGCACGCTGCAGGAAACACAGCTATGGTACTGTCTCCTAGTTCCTTCCAGCCCGCCATTCTGCAAGCAACCCCACAGGAGCTGTGTTCCAAACCACACTCCACACAGCCCCGCACCCCTGCAGCACTCAAGGTAGCCAGGCGTGTAGAGCAAGCAGGAGGCTGTGCAGTTCGAGAAAGTAGGCACAATATCAGAGCCCTCAGCTTAGTTCTCTGGGTTGGGTAGTATGGTGGTTTGAAAGAAAATGGCCCCACAGGCTCCAAGGAAGTTGGCACTACCAGGAGGTGTGGCCATGTTAAAGTAGGTGTGGTCTCATTGGAGGAACTGTAGACACAGTGAACTGTAGTTCACTCCCTGCTGCCTAAGGATCTAGAGGTAGAGCTCTCAGCAACCTCTCCAGCACCATGCCTGCCTGTACACTGCAATGCTTTCCTCCATGATGATAACAGACTGAACCTCTGAACTGTAAGCCAGCGCTAATTAAATATTGTCCATTATAAGAGTTGCCTTGGTCATGCTATCTCCTCACAATAGCAACCCTGAGAAGGTAAGATGGGGGTGGGAGGGATGACATACACAGCAAGAGAGAATCCCTCACTCCCAGCTTAGACCCTGGATGGTGGCAACGCTGAACTGCTGAGGTGAGAGGGAGGAGTCAGAAACAAGATGAAAGGAAAAAGAGGCACGGCAGTCAGAGAGCTCTGCAGGCAAAGAGCAGGCCAAGACCAGCCAGCTGGGAAACGATCTGTGCTTCAAAGGGCAAGCTGAAGCCAGATGTGGTAGTGCACACCCGTGACACTGGCGAAGAGGAGGTGGGGGAATCCAGGGTTCAGGGACAGCCCTGGTTACAAAGAGCTTCAAGGCAAACAAGCTGGAGTTTGGAAAATTATGAGAGAATAAAGAGTGACAAGTTAGGTCACTAACAGACATGGAAGGATGGACAGGTGAGGCCTGAGCTAAGCAGGCTAACAAAGGCTCTCAGCAGGGAAGTCAGCCTTAACTATCTATGTATACACGCACACATCTCATCTCGTAGCCCAGGCTAGCCTAGAATTCACTCTACAGTCCAAGCTGGCTTGGAACTCACCATGTAGATCAGGTAGGACTCAATTCTCCTGCCTCCTGAGTGCAGGGAGTACCGAGTATCGGCATGAACTATGTCTGGCTGTATTCGCTGACTTCTGCGTTTGAATTATTCTTTGCAACCTTTGGTCTGGGATTCTTTGCTGGGATTCCTCACCACTGCGTAACCACACCCTGCCCCTTTCAAGGAAGAAGATTTCTCTTATCGTTTTCCAGAGGCCTGCTCGTACCTGGTCTCTCTCTTCTCCCGTCTAAATGAGGTTGGTGTTCAGCACAAAGTGCCCCCATCCATCAGCTTGTCACACACAGTCGTCAGTCGGATACAGACGCAACAGGAAGGACTTAGACCTGAATTCATCTCCAAGTACAGACTTCTCTACAACAAGCACCAACTTGAACTTCTATCCTTTAACTTCATGCCTGGTTAGCCTGGTTAGGAGGCAGCTTCTAGACCATACAGAACTACTGACTGAACTATCCATTTAACTTCATGCCTGTTTCGCTGGTTAGGAGGCAGCTTCTAGACCATACAGAACTACTGACTAGCCCCGAAATTCACAGGCTATTCAGACTAGAACACTTCACTCAAACTAAGCAATATTCAGTAATTTAAATTACCATTCAAAGGCCTCAGAACAAAAGAGCAAGCCAAACGCCCTGGGTTCAGTCCATGAAAGGGTGAGAGAGAAGACGCTCTCCTCCATTTTCCCAACTCTTTCACCCCCTTCTCTTCTTCACTCAATCCACTGCCACCCCAATTCCACACCCACCGTCCCCCAGCACTGCTATCAGTGACCCACAGCCCAGGGGACATGCCTTAACCTAATTCCTATGTGCTGCCCTCCTTAACCCACCTGAGGGTTTCCAGGAAGTTGGCTCGGAATAAGGAAGGTTGGATTGAAAAGCGGGCTCAAGGGGGCCCATGCAGGTCTCATGCAAGCCCGCCCATGCAGGTCCCGTGTAAGCTAAGTCAAGGGAGGAACATGAGGAAGGACAGGGCTGGCAAGCACAAGAGTCTGAGAAGCAGCTCTGAGGCCAGGGCCGGGAAACCTAAAGGTGGAAACCAACCCGGATCTCAGGCAGGGGTTTGTCAGGGTCAGATGAAGAAAGGGGTCAGAGAGAGACAGTGGCTTAGGATCACACGGAGAGGCAAGCTACACAGAAACAATATGCTCAAGGGAGCATGGTGGTCTGAGTGAGGATGGCCCCCATAACTGGAGTGCTTAGTCCCCAGGTGGCTCAAACTGTTTGAGAAGGATTAGGAGGCGTGGCCTTGTTGGAGGAAGGGTCACCAGGGGTGGATAATTTTGAAGCTTTAAAAGCTTGGGCCATTTGCCATTCCCAGTAAGTGCACTCCCCGTCTCTGCCTCATGGCTCTCAGGCACTGTTCCTACACCATGCCTGCCTGCCTAACACCATTCGGCATGATGCTCACAGACTCTAACCCTCAAAAACTCAGCAGCAAATTAAACACCTCGTGGTTTGAATATGCGAGGCCCACAGGAAGTGGCACTATCAGGAGGTGTGGCTTTGTTGCAGGAAGTATGTCACTGTGGGGGTGGGCTTTGGGATCCTATGATGCTGCTCTTCTCTACTTCCTGGTGTCCCTTTAGTCTTTAACCCACACATTTTGTATCTTTGCTTTCTAAGCTTGCTACACTTGATCAAAACGTTCCTCCTAAGAGTGAACCACAGGAGAGAGTCTAAATTGAGTTGATTTAAGACTTTTTCTGTCAATGCAATTAATCTGATGAATCTCTTTGTCTTAGCCTCAAGTAGACTCTTTGAACAAGGGCAAAAAGCAGTCCAAATAGTCTTCACCGAAATATCAGAAGAGTCTCCAGGCATACACTAAAGTTCTCTGAGGCATCTAGAGCCAGGACCCCACAGTTTGAATCACCCTCAGCACCACTGCCTTCCATAGTCCTACTAGGATGTCCATTAAGTCCCACTACAAGCACTCCACTGCGTTCCAAATCCAAAGTCCCCAGACCCACATTCTTCCAGACAAAAGCAAGGCCAGGCCTGTCAGAGTAATATCCAAATCCCTGGTACCAACTTCTCTCTTAGTTAGGGTCTTACTGCTGTGAACAGACACCATGACCAAGGCAACTCTTATAAGGACAACATTTAATTGGGGCTGGCTTACAGGTTCAGAGGTTCAGTTCATCATCATCATGGTGGGAAGCATGGCAGCATGCAGGCAGATGTGGTGCTGGAGGAGCTGAGAGTTCTACATCTTGGTCCAAAAGAAGCCAGAAGGAGACTGTCTTCTGCAGGCAGCCAGGTGGAGGGCCCCTTCTGCACTGGGCAGAACCTGAGCATAGGAAGGACCTCAAAGCCCACCTCCTCAGTGACGCACTTCCTCCTACAAGGCCACGCCTCCTAACAGTGCTACTTCCCATGGGACAAGCACACTCAAACCACCTTGTACGTCCTTTTATAAGTTTCTTCAGTGATGGAGGCTTATCGCAGTCATAGAAAAGTAACCAAGACACGGGCTAATAGACCAGGAACTACGACCCCAGGACTTGAGTTTCTCAAGTAAAGACGTTGGAAGGTAGAAAGAGACAAGAGCAGGACTCATCCCTTGGGTGACCCTGGCAGAATGAAATGATGAAGATCTGGGCAGTGCCTGAATTTCAGCCTCTGCCAAAACAGCTCCCGACTCAGCATCCCCAACCTGATACCTCCTTCCTCCCGTAGTAGCAGAAATAAACCACTTGGTTTGGAGCTCATCAGGTCAGAGCACTAACTGCTCTCACAAAGGACCCAAGCTTGGTGGTTCCTAAACAACTGCCTGTAACTCCGGCTCCAGGGGGTCAGGCAACCCGTCCTGGATTTCAGGGGAACTACATGCATGTGTACATACATATACACATAACATTAATGAAATACATATACAGCTCACCTTTAATGACATCCCATATGATCACCGTGTTATCCACAGAGGCAGAGGCCATCAAATTCCCATCGGTTGCCCAGCAAATATCATACACATCTTCTAAGTGGCCCCTAGAGCCCAAGGACAGAAGGAAGAACATTATTACTGCAAAAAGAGAAAAGCTACCAAAAAGTTCAAAGTCACTGGGCAGTGGTGGTGCATGCCCTAAGGAGGCAGAGGCAGAGGCAGAAGGATTTCTGAGTTTGAGGCCAGCCTGGTCTACAGAGTGAGTTCCAGGACAGCCAGGGCTACACAGAGAAACCCTGTCTTGAAAAACAGGGGGGAAAAAAAAGTTCCAAGTCCAGAGCCACACATTGGAATTCGACTCTAGGAATCTTCCATGGAGCTGGGTCAGCCCTGGTTACAAACAGCTGTTCTCAAAGACATCTGTATCTAACATGAATCAAAGGGCATCACAAGCCCACACTGATAATCCAAGCACTAGGAAACCGAGGAACATTCAAGGCCAGCCTGGGCTACACAGCTAGACTGGCCTGGTGCAAAAACCAGATGGGGGAAGACCTGATTCTTTTTTACCAAGGAAACTTCATAATAGAAAGAAAAAAAAAAATCTATTTTTATAAATGTTTTTATTGTCTTATAAAGTAGGCAAAGGCTTTAAGTTAGGTACATAAACTATTAAGGTATTCAGGCTGTAAAGAAGAGTCACTTGGGGGCTGGAACTTAATCACAGTTCCGGCTCATCCAGAGAAGTCAGGTTTTGTTCTCGGGTAGCACAGAACCCGTGACTGTAGTTCCGAGAGATCTGCTGCCCTCTCCTGACCTCAGGAGGCACTCACATACACAATACTCTCAGTCATAATCTAAACAATCATAAATTAGAATAACCAGAATATACCTTCAATTAAAAATGAATTGCGGCCACAGTCCCTCCCCTGTTACCTTAGGGTCTTTACCACAGTCCAGTTCTCCTTATTCAGCTGAGCCTCGTCTTCATCCTGAAAGGTGGTCTGCTCCGGCTCCTTGCTGTCATTCATCTTCCACAACAGAATGACGGCATCTGTGAGGTAAATCAGTATAGCATGAACCAGGCCCTCCCATACCCTCCTTCATGTCTGGAGTTCTAGGGTGTTCTGTATGTTTTTATGTTGCTCAATGGACTCTCTGGCCATGAAGAGTCACTCATATCCAAGAATATGGATAGGTGGTGCATGGTGGTACCTGCCTGTAATCCAGCCCTGGGGAGCCTGAGGCAGGTGGATCCGAAGTGCAAGGTTAGATGGTGAGTTTGAGGTTAGCCTGGGCTACATGAGACCCTACCTCAGGGAAACACAAAGAATTTGAACAGGGCTACTAAATCTCCCTACTTCACCAGTGCGTCGTAACAGATCCCGTCAAGAATCACCACACATGTAAGTAAGCTTCCGGGAAACTAGAGAGATTGCCTTATAGAGGGCTGGCCAAGAGGAGGAAAGGTCAGGGTCTGCATACTGTGCCTGCAGAGCTCCATCTTGATGCGCACCCACTTCACAGTGTACCTGTGAGGACTGAGTGTGGGACTCTTCATGAAGCACCTATGGCTCAGTGCCCTGAACACAGTAAGCCACACATGCATGCACATGGTATGTGTGTACAATGTATGCATGTACACAGACACTCACACCCCACATATTCTGGGCATTAGGGCCTAGAACACAACTATTCCTCTTTTTACAAACAAAAACACATTTAAACACTGGTGCACAATACAAATCAATCTACCCCAAACAGGCACAGATTCTGAGAACATTCCTGAAGCCCATTAATTACACAGAGTAATGCAGTGCTGACTCTGACAGCAGACAAGCCCCTGGGATGCTGACAGATCTACCACACCCAACCAGCCTGCAGGCAACAAACGGAGAAAGAACTATTTTCAGATCTGAGTTTAATGGGTGTCCTTCATCTTCCATCTCTGACGCACTCTCCCAAAATGCTACGTGTGAAGGGAGCAGAAAGGCAGCCAGGGAAATCCCGAGACACAATCGGCTCGGATCTCACTGTCCGATTTCCTTTCCTTGAAAGGAATGTTACTATTTAGCCTCACCTGGTCTTGAATTCTCAGTACTCCTGTCTCAGCCTCCAACATGCTGTGATCACTGGACCATGTCACCCCAGCTCAAATGTCATTACTAGACAGGAGATTCATGTCAGGTTTAAGGATTGTTAAGGACAGTACTTACCGTCTCCTCCAGATGCTAAAATCTCCCCAGTTGGAGAAAAGCGTACAACATTGACGGCTTTGGTGTGTCGAGCGAGATTGGAGAGAAATTCCACAATGGCTTTCCCATCTGGCCCCCTCTCCACCTTCCAGATCTGTCAACAGCAAAGCATACATTGCAGAGACACACTAGCCACCTCCCAACTCCCTCCCAGGAGACAACTACTTATCTTCTGGCAGAAAATGCAATTTCTTTTTTGAAACTTTGTAAATCAAAGGAAGTATTAGCAGAGATGCGCACCATCAGTCCCCATGTCTATTCCCCTCTTCCAGTTCTTTATAGAGTAAATGGGCGAAGCACAAAGCACAGGAGCTATGCTCAGTATTTCTATTTTGAAACAAGGTTTCACCTAGCCCAGGCTGGCCTCAAACCCACTACTGTTGAGAACCTCAAACTTCAGATCTGTACCGTATGGGTTTTGGGGATATGTGCCTGGTACCACAGAGCTCTTCCTAGTTTAGTATTCTAAAATACTGAGAACCCACTTGTAACAATATAGCAAATTGCCGGGCTGTGGTGGTGTAAGCCTTTATTCCCAGCACTTGGCAGGCAGAGGGTTCGAGACCAGCCTGGTCTACAGAGTGAGTTCCCTGACAGCCAGGGCTACACAGAGAGAACCTGTCTTGAAAAAACAAACAAACAAAAACAATGTAGCAAATGTTAACAAAGCTAATCTTCCCAGCATTCCTTGCTTTCCCCAGGCCTCAGAACTTAGTATACTGGACGAGGTGGCAAACCAACTTGAGTTGCTGCCTTCCGTTTTAAACAGAGGAATGAAAACTTGAGCTCCACGTAGAACCTCCCCGTATCCTCCCGCCTGTCCATTTACCCTGACGGCGGTGTCCACCCCCGCGGATGCCAGCCTGTGGATCTTCCAGGTTGCTCCATGCTGGAAGTCCAGGCTGTACACTGGCTCCTTGTTGTGCCAGGCGATTTCACACGTGATCACTTTCATCCTGCAGAGTCTCCTCCAGGCAAGGGGAGGCTGGAAAAGTTAGCAAAGAGTTAAACAGCGACCCTGGAACCAAGGGCGAACCGGGGAAAGAGCGCAGAAGCTATTAGCGACGCCAATGGCTCAGGCGTCTGCCATCTTCAGCTAAACTGCTCCCGCAGGCAGAGACTTCCACCAGTGTACGGTTCCGGAAGAGAAAGAAACCAAACACCCCAGACGGAGGCGAGGCCGGGCAGCACAGAGCATCGTGTCGAGGTGGGGTCCCAGGGACCGGTACCGGAGTAAAGGCAGCCATCCCGGGGAGCAGCAAGGGAGGAGTTCACGGGGAGGGGCGCGGGTTCGGGCCGCGCAGCCCGGCCTGGCGGAAGGAGCGCGAGTCCCGGTCCCGGTGGGGACTGTGGCCTGGGACGAACTAGCTTCTGCCTGCGCCCGGGCTGAGATCAGGACCCGCGGACCCGGCGAGCAGCTGCAGCCCAACCCAGGTCAGAAGCGCGGAAACCCGGTATCAGCAAACCTACCTGCAGGGACTCGGTCCACTCGGAGCCGCCACAGCCCGCAGCTTCCCGCGCGCCGCAGGCCACGCCTGCAGTCACGCCCTAGGGCGGGGCTTCAGTGCGTCCCGCCTCCGCATGGGCGTGGCTGAAACAAGACAAAGTCTCTGGCTGGAGGGTCCAGGGCATCCCGGCTCCGCGTGAGCAGCACTCTCCCGGCAGCGTGGCTTCCGGTGGGCGGAGCTCTGGGGCTCTTCTCTTTCCCGTGGGCGGGGCTGTCACGGCCCGTAGCTCCTACTAGGCGGGACTGGGAGTCCAGGCTGGTCCAGCGTTGGCTTGTTGTGAGATGTCTTACTTACCACGGGTTATTGTCACATGCTCAGCCGACGTATCTGCCGGCCTGGAATTTACAGTCAAGAAAGAAAAGCGGGGCTAGAGACGCAGGCGGCTGATAGCCAGCAGCAGTGGTTCTGTCACCAGCCCCTGCCAGTGATCTTAGCACTCCAGGGGACCCAAAGCAGAAGGTTATCCTCAACTACAGAGTTTTCCAGGCCAGCCTGAACTACTTAAGACTAAACAAAAACAAAATATATAACATTTCCATTTATAGGACAGATGGGAAACTTTGGGACTCATCTAATATAACCAAATAAGAGTGACCTAGGCAGTGAATATTTGAGAGCTGTCCTGCCCCACCAAATATCTCAAAATAGCTCTGGAGTTTCAAAATGTCAATAAAATGGCAATGTCTTGGCCCTCTCTTAGTGATGTGACAGATGCCGAGAATGGTGGTAATCCCAACACTCTGGAGGTGGAAACAGTAAGATGATCAGGAGTTCAAGGTCATCCTTAACTACACAGCAAGTTTGAGGCCAGCCTGGGCTACATGAATGTGTAGGAACTCCCATTCCAATTATGTAATGGTTAATTTATCCGCCATGACCCTTCTCAATAATGTCGCTTATTTTTAAGATTCTTGTCTCCTATGGTTTTGACTTCTTACAGGCCAGCATATGAAAGTTAAGGTTTTTTTGTTTTTGGTTTTTGGTTTTTTGGTTTTTCGAGACAGGGTTTCTCTGTGTAGCCCTGGCTGTCCTGGAACTCACTCTGTAGACCAGGTTGGCCTCAAACTCAAAAATCTGCCTGCCTCTGCCTCCCAAGTGCTGGGATTAAAGGCATGCGCTACCACTGCCCAGCAAAAGTTAGGTTTTTATAAAGAATTGATCTCAAGAGCTGGAGAGGACTCAGCATGTAAGAGCACTGGCTGCAGCCAAAAAAAAAAAAAAAAAAAAAAAAAGAGAGAGAACACTGGTCAAGGCCCTGGGTTCAGTTTACAGCACCCACATGATGGATCATGACATATTCCAGGTGACCCAACACCCTTTTCTGACCTCCAACAGCACCAGGCACATATATGGTGCATATACATACATATATACAAACATATGGTGATGGTTTGTATATATGCTTTGCCCATGGAGTGGCACTATTAGAAGGTGTGGCTTTGTTGGAGTAGGTGTGTCACTGTGGGTGTGGGTTATAAGACCCTCATCCTAGCTGCCTGGAAGTCAGTCTTCTCCTAGCAGCCTTCAGATCAAGATATGGAACACTCAGCTCTTCCTGCACCATGCCTGCCTGGACGCTGCCATGCTTACCACAGTAATGATAATGGACTGAACCTCTGAACCTATAAGCCAGACCCAATTAAATGTTATCCTTTATAAGACTTGCCTTGGTTATGGTGTCTCTTTATAGCAATTAAATCCTAAAACACATACATACAGGCAAAACCCAGACACATAAAATTTAAAAATCTAAAAAATAAATAAATAAATGAAAAATAAAAAATAAACAGGGCTGGTGAGATGATTCAGCAGGTAAGAGCACTCACTGCTCTTCTGAAGGTCCAGATTTCAAATCCCAGCAACCACATGGTGTCTCACAACCACCTGTAATGAGATCTGATGCCCTCTTCTGGTGCATCTGAAGTCAGCTACAGTGTGTTTATATATAATAATAAATCTTTGGGCCAGAACAGCGAGAAGAGGTCCTAAAAATTCAATTCCCAACAATCACATGAAGGCTCACAACCATCTGTACAGCTACAGTGTACTCACATACATTTATGCTTTCTTTTTTGGAGACAAGGTCTCTTGTATTCCAACCCATTATATAGCTCTCAAACTCATGATATCACCTCATCTGAAATTGACCTTAAGTTTCTGCTTCTTCTGCCTACTACTTCGAGTGCTGGAATTACAGCATGTACCACCATGTCTGATTTATACACTGCAGATTTATACATCAGGGCCTTGTGCTTGCTTCCTGAGTTGAACTACATCCTGGCCCCAAGTTATACCTTCTACATTAAGAATACAGAATATGTTTACAACAAAATTAGAATATACAAGATAGAAAGACTCTGCAGGCCAGGCGTGGTGGCGCACGCCTTTAATCCCAGCACTCGAGGACAGCCAGGGCTATACAGAGAAACCCTTTTTTGTTTGTTTGTTTGTTTGAGACAGGGTTTCTCTGTGTAGCCCTGGCTATTCTGGAACTCACTCTGTAGACCAGGCTGGCCTCAAACTCAGAAATTCGCCTGCCTCTGCCTCTCGAGTGCTGGGATTAAAGGCATGCGCCACCATGCCCGGCCCAAGCCATTTCTATCTGAATTATTAACATGGGTCACATGGCTTCCTGGTTTGCACTTGAGGAATGTATTCTTAGAGTTGTGCATTAAGACTCCATTTCTTTATCAGGAGCTCAATGCTCTGAAAAGCCCAAGGGTTCATCAATTTTTCAGTCCTCATGGAAAAGTGGTTTGTCAGCTGCCAGTTCTGCTAATATGCTTGTGCTCCAAATGTCAACCCAACAGTGTGACCAGTTAATCTCAGCAGTATTGCTGGAGATCATGCCATAGCTACTGCCTCATGTGTATGTGTAGATGTATATATGTGTGCATATGTATATCCAAGTGTATATACATATACAGACACATTTATGTATATACACACACTAGAATATATAAAATATACTCCTATACATAGTATATTAGTGTATATGCACACACATATATATATATATGTACTCTAATATATACATACACACATACATATGTATGTATATATTCCAGAACTAATAGGTTCTTTCCAGGAGTTCTAGAACAAAAAAACAAGATGTGCCCACTTGTGTAGTAGTGGTACCAGTTCTATTTGGGCAACCATCACAAAAAGATGTGCCCGTGTTTTAGTTACTTTTCTATTGCTAGCAAGAGACACCATGACTAAGAGCTAACTGGGAATGGTGTGGGTTCTTGAATACTGTTTAGCTGAACTGATCATGTAAAACTGTCTTATATTTGTTTTTGTACCCACAAATGCTACTCTTGGCTGCCTTAAGGAATTCTCTTTCCAACAATTGGTAGTGAATGCAGAATCAAGCCTCTACAAAGTTCAAAATCAGTGGCAGATGAGTGACCTGCCCTAAGCCAGGCATCTATGCTGTCCCCTCTACAGCTTAGGGAATGTTGCAGGGGTGGGGAACGGAGTGTCAGTGCTGGGTGGTAAGTGCTGTGAATCGTCATCTCCTGAGCATGGCAAAGACACCGTGGTCACCAGCGCTATAACAAGTGTGCACAAGAACAGGACAGTCAGTAGTCAAGCGGGGTCGGGTTGGAGTGGAGGCTCTGCAGGTACCATGCTTGCCTGCTGGACTATTTATTACTGTCAGGGAAAGAGGAAACCGTTACTTTTGGTTGGATAGTCCCAATTCAACACACAGATGGCCCTGGAGAGCTTAAATTCATCACAACACAAAACTAAAATGTGATCCCAGGAAAGGAGGTGGTAGGGCTGAAGTGGACTTGATGAGGACAGCAAGAAGATGAAAACAATCAGAATCATTACACACAGGTATGACACTGCCAACAAAATTAGTTACGCAAGCTCAGTTTCATTTGTTATCAATCACAAGTGTGAAGTTTTAAAGTCTCTGTGAAAAGCTCTTCTAGGATGACAAAAGACACACCCTGACAGAGTGGCATACTTTTTGCCTTTGTCTCTGTGTGTACACATGTATGTGCATTTATATGGCGGTTGGAGGACATCGTCAGTGTTGTTCCTGAAGGGCTGACCACCTCCCTCCAGTCCCCCTCTCACACAGGACCTCTCATCACCCTGGAATTCCAATAGGCTGTGCTGACTGTGCATGGGCTTCCAAGGACGAGGTGTCACACCATACCTGGAGTGCAAATTACTTATGACAAATGAAGAGCCCATGAACTGACAGGACAGGGGACTGATTATTTCTTGAAGCCCACGGAAAGGAATGCAGTAGATACAATCTTGTATAAGCACATCCTTTTGTTATTTTTTACATTATTTTTATTATTATTTTGGGTTTTTCTGTATAGCCCTGGCTGTACTGGAACTTGCTCTGTAGACCAGGCTGGTCTCACCACCGAGGTCCAGCATGCACACACATCTTGAAGATGGACTTCATTTAGATGATAAAATTTTTCTAGTAGACAAACCCCAGAGTTTCAATACTACAATCTCCTTGGCTTTTGATGTTTTGTTTTGATGGCCACTTTACCATGCTTTGTGTCCACCCTTACACAGAACCCTAGGACTATCTACAATTTTTTTTTTTTTTACTTTATTTTGGAGTCCTGCTTAATTATCAGCAGGTTACAAAAGATACTGGGTTATGGTTGTAGTGACAATTTGACTTTACAATTACTTTACAATTCCCCAATCAACTTCAAGACAAGAGCCATAAAATTAACAATGTAACCAAGAAACTTAATTCTGAGAAGCAAAGGATGTAGTTACACTTTCCTTTCCACCAAGCTGAAATTCTCGATTTTGGGAAATGTGGTTCAACCATCTGCCCTCCCCGCCTCCCCTTTTAAAAAAAAAAAAAAGAAAGAAAAAAAGAAAAACAAAAACAAATTCAAGGATATAGGAATTCACCTCAGGAATTCAGAGACTCTCATGTCAATGAATTCATCTATGAGCTAAAATAAGTGTTTTTCCACATAGCTGCCTGGATGCACAAGGTTTTGGTTTCATTACAGCAGCAAAGCGACCCAAGAGTAAAGAGCAGGCAAAGAAAAACCCAGAAGTACTGCCAGACAGTAGAGGTGCACGCCTTTAATCCCAGGCAGGTTGGAGGCCAGCCTGGTCTACATGGTGAGTTCCAGGACAGCCAGGGCTGTTACACAAACAGTCTCAGGAAACAAAACAAAACAAAACATGAAACAAAACAGAAGGCAACACTTCCATCTAAGGAAAAGCACACAAATTAGAGAACCACTCATGTACTTGCTATCCCAAGAAATATAAATCACTGCAACATTCTTTGAATATCATCCAGTAAAATGTACACACACTAACCTTATCAGTATTCCCTGCAAAGAATCTACACTGCAGATGTATTTGAAAAGGAAATGTGGTATTTGTTCATTTGCAGGGTCTTTCTGACACATTAAAAGACAAAGTGGGGCTGGAGAGATGGCTCAGTGGTTAAGAGCACTGACTGCTCTTCCAGAGGTCCTGAGTTCAATTCCTAGCAACCACATGGTGGCTCACAACCATCTATAATGAGATCCGATGCCCTCTTCTGGTGTGTCTGAAGACAGTGCACTCGCATACATTAAATAAATCTTAAACAAACAAACAAACAAGACAAAGCATATGCATGGCTGTTTCCAACCCCTACACAGCAATGGAAAACAACAATGAAGACACATTGTATTCCAAGGCCTCTTGTTGTCTGTCAGTGGAGTGATGGGTGTCTTGAACCTTCTCAAGAAGTGATGCACAACTGTTACCAACCTTACTGAAAATCTTGTGTATACCGAGACACATATGCAGCAAGCATATTAATGTGTCTATTTCCACAGCCACCTTGGGAACTTAATGGCAGCTGCCCTCAGAGCATGAGTCTTCGCACCATACCGTCACTCCACCACAATTCCCACCGGAGAATACTTGTCTCCTCTTCCTTGCTTGGTCCTTGAGTGTAGTGTTTGGGAACACTCATCAGAGCTATGGCACAATGGCTCATCACTGGTGGCAGCTGTAATTAACTGGGCAACTGTTTAAAATATGCTTTCATTGCTAGACACTATATTGGATTGCACACACCTATAATCCCACTCATGAGGCAGTGAGGTGAATCGCCACATGGTTCTAAGACAGACTGGCCTACATAATGAGTTCTAGATCAATCAGGGACACAAATGTAAAACAAACAAAACCCCTGTTACTGGGTACAGCCCCCAAAGACTGATTGCAAACTTACCCCTGGAAGTTCCAAACCCTCCCCAGAGGATTCCACCATGCAGCCAGCACTACAGTTCCCAGTGCAGGTCACTTTTAGGTATATCCAACAAGGCCAACTCGCGACAGCCATTACTACTGTGGTCAGCACAGGACTTGAGGCTGCTCTGTATAAACCGTGTGGTTCTTGTGTGTGAACTCCATGGATGATGTCATGCCACAATGTCAGAAGGCTGGCTGTGCCTGAAATGTTCAAGGACAGAAGGGAGCTGAGGTCCAAAAGGAGGATAGACACATGGATATGCAACACCACTTCTATTCTGTGTGGTCACACCTGTCACTCTGCAGCTGGCCAAAGTGGGTCGTTTGTAAGACTCTTGTCTGGCAACCTTCCACAGGTTCTCTGTTGTTTTAACTTGTGCACTGGAACAGGAAGACCATTCCTCTAGCGCCATTAAGGTGCACGCCATTGTCTTCCATCACCGTTCAGCCTCTTGTTAACCAGGGCAAAAATGTGAAAACACTTCAAAGAACCAGTTTTGTGAACAAATTATTTTAGGAATTCTATGACTGATTTCTCATTAAGTCACATCATGGCCATATAAAATACATCTTAAAGGGCCTAGACGACCAAAAATCTTCCAAGAACCTTTGTGTAAACCTCAAACATCCGGAAACCTCCATGACTTACATAGATGCTGTTATCCAAACAAGATGCACAGCGTACACACCTTCATACTGGGCTGGGCATGAGGCTCAGGGGTAGAGTACAGAGCTCCAGATCTGTCTCCAGGACCCTCAAAAACAAGGATTTTTACTCTTGTACTGGCTAGTTTTGTGTCAACTTGACACAGCTGGAGTTATCACAGAGAAAGGAGCTTCAGTTGGGGAAATGCCTCCACGAGATCCAGCTGTAAGGCATTTTCTCAATTAGTGATGGGGGGGGGGGAGGTCCCCTTGTGGGTGGGACCATCTCTGGGCTGGTAGTCTTGGNTTCTATAAGAGAGCAGGCTGAGCAAGCCAGTAGAGACAAGCCAGTAAAGAACATCCCTCCATGGCTTCTGCATCAGCTCCTGCTTTCTGACCTGCTTGAGTTCCAGTCCTGCATCCTTTGGTGATGAACAGCAATGTGGAAATGTAAGCTGAATAAGCCCCTTCCTCCCCAATTTGCTTCTTGGTCATGATGTTTATAGAAACCCTGACTAAGACAACTCAAGAGCAGTGAGCCTGGCCTTCATGATGGAGTCTTAAGACTTCAGAGAGTAGTGCATTCTACAGTGAACTAAAGTCAAACACTGGATGTGAACTGTGAGGATCTGCCATTACATTAGCACAACTGAAGAGAAAATCAGCTTCGTAAGAAAAGTAACTTTCCGTCACCTTTATCAAGTAAATAAAAACAAGAACTTCATTTATTTGCAATTTCTAGAAGGTAATATACATTAAGATTCAATTTCGTATACAACAGATGTGTAGTTAACCACACACAAAATGAATATGTACTGAATTTTCAGAAACAAAAGTTAAAATAAATAGCAACAATAAAACTTTGGAAAAAATAACACATTTTTAGTTGTGGAAAATATGATTCTTAATTATATACAGTTACATATATAATAAAAAGCCACCTCTTTTCAGATTGCACAAAACTTGGGACCAGTAAAAGCATATTTTACAGCATGTGGCATTATGATCCCAGGCCCATTTATGATTAACTCCAGGCTAAAAAACACTTACATTCATAATACAGTAAGAGATATGCAGTTTGAGAAAGACTACCTTCTCAGCTTACATTAACCTGCAGTAACCCTACAAAGGCTAGTCAGGAAATTTCACAAAAAGAAATCTCAAATAATTATTGCGCCCACTTCATGCTGAATCAACAGCCAAAAATGGGCTTCAAAGTAAACATGGTTGTCACTGGATATTTTTAACACTTTAAAAGATCTTTTCTTTGTCCTGGAAAACACTTTTTACTTGACAATTAGCAATCTCACAAGAAAAAGCCAGGCAAACTCAGCTAGCTTTGGCTTTTCTATGAATAGAATTACGTCAGAGACAAGATCTCATAGAAAACACCAGTAATGCTCAATCCCCTTACTCCTAGCAGACCCTACTAGGAGCGCCATGACATCATTCCAAAACTGTCTTATGCTCATTTAAGGAAACAACAGTAGCAACATATCCATTTACATACACTGTGGCACAGCCCTCGATTTTGAGAAAAATACATTTAGGGAGCCAGAAAAATTGCACAAACTGTATTGTAACAACCTGAAAAGCTCTTGGTGAAAAACACCAGTCTCTAGGGCAATAAAAAAATATGTGTGGACTTAATACAAATATTTACATTTAGAACAGAGGCTACGTTCGCTATTATGCTGCTCAGTCCCAGCAGTTCACAGGTTATGTCAAGAGTTGTGTGTCCACAGTGCCTGGGACACTCGAATGCATAGAACACAGGAGGGTGCTGCTCTCCAGTCTGTGACCTCGCACACGTTACATGAGAGCTGAAACCATCACCAGACGTCTGCACTTAAGTACTGCTGATCTCGCTCATCTGCTCCACCACTTGTCCTAGTATCTCATCGACTACGTCAACGTCATAATTGACCTGCTGAAGATCCAGATCAGGCACGATCATAGCCAGCAGCTGTCCTACGTTGACTCGAAGAGAACGAAGTTTGAGGCTGCAAACACAGACATTGGCTGATCAGGTGAGTATTACAATATAAATGACTTCTCTTATGGAACTTAAAAGTGAAAAGATAAAAATGTCTGTGGAATAAAATAAAGTGAAAAGAGCCCCTCCCCCACCTAAAGAACTGGATTTCATTAACAGCCAATTGATTCATTAGATGCTAGACTAGGTCCAAGAACAAGTTTTATAAAACTCATGGTTCAACATATAAATTAGATGTTACCTCCCACTTTCACTCACCCAGACACACAGCAGGGCAACAGTGACAATGCTCATCAAGAGCAGCTTTGGACCTGAACTTCCTGCTGATGAAAATAAACTGAATTGTTCCTTAATTATGGCTTTTAGAGACAGAGTTTCTCTGTGTAGCCCTGGCTGTCCTGGAACTTGCTCTGTAGACCAGGCTGCCCTCGAACTCAGAGATCCATCTGCCTCTGCCTCCCAAGTGCTGGGATTAAAAGTGTGCACCACCACCTCCCAGTTCCTTAATTATGAATAAGAGGATAAAAATTTCTGTCGAGTAAGTTTCCAAAACTTTGGCTTGAGCAATGTTAAGGAGGCTGTGTTAAACTGTGAGATTTCTCTAAACCCCTCTGTCCTAGTAGACTTTATTGTCAGGTTGACAGGACTAGAATAACCCGAGAGAAGCTTTCATGGTTCAAGCTGGTCTCTAGGAGTCAGGAAGTGAGCAGCGGTCAGCCCTCTTCCACACTTCCTGCCTCGAGCCCCTGCTTTCACTTCTCTCACTGGGGCCTGGGGCCTGGAAGCATGGGCCAAAGAAACCTTCTCCTCCCCAAGCTGCTTTTGGTCAGAGAGAGACAATGAAGATAGGTAATGACTTGTTTGTTTAGACTTGTAGCTCTTACACAGGACCTAGGTTACATTCCCAGCCCCCACAGAGTAAATAGTTAAGACAGCATACCAAAAAGAAAGCCTTCACCAACCCCACGCTCTTACGCAGGTAATAGGCTGTGCTAACAGTATGTCCTGGTCCTCATCGGTTATTCATAGTAGATTAAATATTACACACATACACACACACACACACACACACACACACGGGGAGGGCGGGGAAGTGAGTCCTATGTTAGTCACGGTGAAATTTAGCCCACTTTCAGAGATTAAGCCCAGTTTTTTCACTTTTTACCTATATAATCCAAACCATTTTCTAACCCTTAACTTAGCAACTTGAAGCAATGATGTGTTCCGTCTCTCAGTCTTCCTCATTAGAAGCTCTGCTGGGACCAAAATTCCCACGAGAGACTTTTTGAGAATAGTTTTTTCTACTGAGCATGTGTGAGCCAAGGTCACCTGTGCTCTGCTAACTACAGCCCAGCAGAAACCTTCAGTACCTTTCCCCATCCACATAATTGACAGGTTCCTCCGCATTGCTTGAAGTGGAAACATCTGCTCCTGCCTGTTGACCTGTGGCTTTCAGCTGCTCGACTTCAGTCTTGAGCTCTTCACACTGAGAATGCATGTGTGACTTCTCTATTTCCAATAACTGAACCTGACAAAAAGAAAACTTGGTAAGCACAAAATTTAAAAATATAATCCAAGTGCAAGTTTGAGGTAAGAAATGTAAAGACCTACCCTGATAAAGTTATTAGCTTCCAAAACACACTGAATGTACACATTTACCAGCAATGTTTGTGTTTCCTTTCTCTTACACCTGGAAATTCAGGCCTTGCCCTTGTTGGGGCCCTATCTATCAGTGAGCTCCATCCCAGCCCTTAGCAACTTTCCATTAGACATGCTTCATTTACATAGATTCATTTCTTCATCATTTTGTAGTGAGGACAAAGTGTTAGTTACCATTTAACAGACTAAGTGGACCTAGAATGTGAATACTAAGGGACCAATGCTCTCATTTTATCCATGTAATATTATTAAAGTTACAACCAAAGCTTGTACCAACTTGCTTATGTCTGGTCATTTAACACAAGATAATCTATCATTAAGCTTTGTATATATAGGGCTGGAGAGAGAGCTCACTGAGGATCCTGCAACTATTGCAGTTCTAGTTCCAGGGGAACCCACATCCTCTTTCTGGCCATCCTGGGCACCAGGCATGGATAAGATACAGGCATGTATGCAGGGAAAACATCTAAATGCATAAAATAATTAAACTTAAAAACTATACCTTTACACTGGGTGTGGTGATACACATTTAATCCCAGCATTTAATAGGCAGAGGCAGGTGGTTCTGCGTTTGAGGCCAGCCTGCTCTAAGCATCATGTTCCAGTCCAGCCAGGGCTACACAGTAAGATTCTATCTTAAAAACAAAACACTTTGCAATAAATCTGAAGTAGGACACATTCACAGGCTACGGTTCACACCCTCGTGTCTGCTTTTCTTCGTCAGAAGGAAACCCCTTAAGCCGTTAAGTATGTTTCCCAGGCTCTGATTAGGCCAACAGAATACAAAGAGCCTTCTGTCCTGTAGCCTGAAGGCTCCATCTATCTCAGATGACAGCTGTACTAAAGAGCCAACCAAGAGTACAGGAGCCTGTCTGGAAGGTGCAGGGGCCACTTCATTTGAACCGTATCCCCATGAGGATACACCTGGCTGCCGCATGCTTACTAAGACGTACGCATACTGGCCTCACAGGCTAAGCTCTTACAATACTGAGTATAAGTTATTCACTTTCCAGCAACATCTTGTTCACTACAGCATACTCATTCACCATACCCAGCCATTTCCCATTGTTTTCTAGTACTCTCAAACCATTTTTTGGACAGGATCGAGGGAGGAGTGGCAAGGAGGGGAGATAGTCTTACATAACCAACCCAGGCCAGCCTCAAACTTACCATGAATTAAGGATGACCTAGAACTTATGTTTGACTCTATATCCCAAGTGCTGGGACTATAGGCATTTACCACCACACTTGGTTTAATGATCGTAGAGGTCTTCTAAGCACTGCTGCTATCAGAGAGGTCCACGTCCAATGTTTTAGGTAGGTGCTAGGGTCTGAACTCAAGACCCCACACATGCAAGACAAAGGCTTTATTCATCACGCAAAAGCCATCTTATCGGGACCAATTTTAGACACTTTTAAAAGAATCAAAAACGCAGCAGGAGTCCTACTTCCCAGTTAAGAACCAAAGGTGTACGGGACATTCAATAAACACAATTATTACCCTGTGAAACTTCGCGCCAACCTGCCCCGGGCAACTCACCTCGTTCCTGTACTGGTCCCTCTCAATGGTGCACTTGTCCAGCTGCCTGAACACATCGTCAAGCTGCACGGCCATCTCGTCCACCTCGCTTTTGCTCTCAGTGCAGGAAGACTGGCTGCACTCACTCTTCACGTGCTGCAGTGCACTGCACTGTTTCTTCAGTCTTTCTATCTCCTCCAGTGCTTGCTGGTACTGAGATCCCACATGGTCTGGGCTCTCAGACTGACCATTAACACTTTCAAGTAGAAACACTGCGTCAGTTTCGGTAGACTGGTGGCACGTCTCCTTCTTCACGCACTTGTCGTTCATCTCCAATAGTCTTTGCTGTAACACCTGTATCTGATCAGTAAACATCTGGCACTGTCTCTTGTAATCATCTCTTTCTTGTGTGACTATAAGCAGCTCACTTCTCAGTTCCTGTAACTGATGGCCAGTAGCATCTACCGACTCGGCCGAAGTCTCCTGCACTTTTGCTTCAGTACCGACACAGGACAGGGTGGTCATGCCGTTCCTCACACCCATGTCCTCTTCCACACTTTCTTCCTTTTTCACGATCAGGCCTGGTGCTTCGGTCTGAGTGGAGACGGCAGTGCTTGGGTCACCCCTGGAGGTGGAGGTGCTTGTGGAACTGGCCTGGACACAAGGTTTAGGACTGCTTACAAGGTCAACCTGAATGCCGCTCTGCTCAGTGTGGCTCTGTTCTGACTTGACTTCAATATCTGATCTAACTTCAAGATCTACTGCAGGCTTGGGGGTACTATTTTCTTCTAAAATGATGACATCTTCATCATCATCATTTTTGTAAGATGAATTTTCAATTGGAGGATTACTTACTCTCCGAGTCTTTGCATTCAGAATTGATGAATGAACACCAAGTTTCCGCTTCATGCTGGGAAAAAAAATGTATATGTAAAATAAGTTTATAAAGCACAGGCAAGACACAGAACCACTTTTCTTGTTTCTGTGACAAAATATCTGGGGGGAAAAAAAAGGTAATCTAATGACGGAAGGGTCCAACTGGCTCACAGGGACTAGAAGACAAGTGATGCCTGCCTCTGCTTGGAAAAAGCCAACTTTCCTATTTTCCTTTGGGCCCCCAAAAAACCTTACAGGAAATCACCTGAGTGCTGACTCATTCCTTGTTTGCAACCACTCACAGGAGAATGGAATTAACATCAAATATAATTAGCCCCAGGGCTATGTGCAACTGAAATGTGCAGATGGAACCCCTCAGATGTTGGCAAAACAGGTAGGAAACGGGTCCTGGCTACACACTCACTGATCGTGCCCAGAGATGGACCTCCTCTTCAAAGTTTCACGGTCTCCTGAAGCAGTGTCATTAAGGACCAAGTGCTCAAACACAAGAACCCAGAGGGGAGAACTCACATCCAGAACACAGGTACTAGCACAATTTCAATCACTATCTTGAAATTGTAAGAAACACCCATGCTTACTTTTTTTCAATAATCACACTGTTTAGTGCTAACAATGAATTGAACATACAAATTATCTTCTCCTTTTACTATTAGGAAATAATTAAGATTGAAATATCTTCCTTTCCTGGTTTTTTTTCTTTACATAGTTCTATCCTGTAGACCATACTGGCCTGAACTCCAATATCTGCCTGACTTTACCTCCTGAGTGCTGGGATTAAAGGCATTCCACTCCCATTTGGCTGACTACTGAGATCTCTCTGGAGTATCAACTCTCTACACTGACAAACATCTCTTATATGTGGTTTCCAAGCCCTATAATAAATACACACTGTCTTAGTCAGGGTTTCTATTCCTGCACAAACATCATGACCAAGAAGCAAGTTGGGGAGGAAAGGTTTTTTTTTTGTTTTGTTTTTTGTTTTTCTGTTTGTTTGTTTTCCTGAGACAGGGTTTCTCTGTGTAGCCTTGGCTGTCCTGGAACTCACTTTGTAGACCAGGCTGGCCTCAAACTCAGAAATCTGCCTGTCTCTGCCTCTGCCGGGATTAAAGGCGTGAGCCACCACGCCGGACTTGAGAAAGGGGTTTATTCAGCTTACACTTCCACATTGCTGCTGTTCATCACCAAAGGAAGTCAGGACACAAACTAACACAGAGCAGGAGGCAGGAGCTGATGCAGAGGCCATGGAGGGATGTTGCTTACTGGCTTGCTTTCCTTGGCTTGCTCAGCTTGCTTTCTTATAGAACCCAGGACTACCAACCCAGGGATGGCACCACACACAAGGGGCCCTCCCCTCTTGAACCTCTTTTCTCTGTGATAACTCCAGCCTGTGTCAAGCTGACACACAAAACCAGTGAGTATGCAAACAAAATGTCAGCCTGAACTCAGACCTTTTCTTGAAACTGTGAGGAAATGGCAATGACAATTTCATGTATCATAATTTTTCTCCAACAGCCATCAAAGGCAAACAGTATTTTCTATTGTTTTGTGTTGAAGGTTAGGCTGATCCAAGATTTTCCCTAAGGCTCTGATGCATTGAGAAGTAATAGAGTTCTCTGTCTAAAACCAGGAATATGCTTGGCAAAGCTGATGATGACATGAAGCCAGGGCCTTGGGAAGCTGTGGATCCTGAAAACACAACCCTTCCTTCTTCCCATCGGACAGGCCATGGCCTTCAGTGCCCAGGCTGCCATGTGCTCTGCCTGCGATGGTCTGGAAAGTCATGTGTTCGCTGCGTTCATCAGCTTCCAGCTGACTTTGTCCCACTTTCCCTTTCAGGAAAACTTTCGTAGAAGACGCTGTGCTTCCCAACAACCTTGTTTAGCATAAAACAGAGCTTGTGTACCTGACCTCCTCATCTTCTCATGTGTGTCCATCTCCCACTTGGGACCGATCGTTGAAGAATCTCTCGCTAGTATAGGTCAATTTCATATAAAACAACTTTCTCTGAATGGCAGACTGTCTTGAGGCTGGGGAGATAGCTCGGGAAGTCAGAGTGCTTGCGATTTAAGAGAGGACCCGAGTCCAAATCCCTAGGGCTCATGGGGAGAAGCTGAGCAGGCGTTTGCAACTGCACTACTGTATGGTGGAGACAGACTAGGAACTCACTGACCAGCCACCTAAAAGAGCAAGACTCAGTTCAGCAAGAGAGCCTGTCTTAAGAGCATCAAGTAGCCAGTTATAGCAGAGGATGCCTGATGTCCTCTCTGGCCTCTAAAGGTGTGTGGACATATACAGACCTGCATACAAACAGCTTCATTTTCTTTATTTTTCTCGGGATCACAGGTGTGAACCATCACACTCAACTCTATGAAGTTTAGGGACTGAACCTGTGGCTTTGTAAATCCTAGGCAGGCACTCCACCAATTGAGCTACATCATCAGGCCCATAGTTACTAAATTTTCATAATTTCCTAGTGTAAATTTCTTGTTTTCTATTAATTTCTTATCGATAATAAACAAAATTATTTATACTGTGTATGGGTTGGGGAAACACATATGTGCAAAGGTTCAAGCACATCCTCAGGCCTGGCAAGCATCTTCCCTAAGTGGCCTCTCAAGCACAATCACGTATCTTTATTTAATGTAATCAATTAGTTTAGTTCCCCTTGAACAAAGGTCTCACACATTCTGTTCAGGCTAGTCCTGAATTTGCTATGTAGGCAAGAATCAACTTGAACTTCTGGTCTTCCTGCCTCCGTTTCCTAAGAGCTGACACCTGGTTTTACATACTGCTGGGAACTGAGTCCCGTCCAGGTCACTGCCCTACCAACCAAACCCACCTCAGTTCTACTCTGAGAAAGTGAAGGCTATACAATCTCTCAGAAAGCCTGGCCCTTTCACCTCCCGGTGTCCAGCAGTCTGAGGACTGGCTCCCCAAGGTCCTAGACTCGCGTCTCACGTGTGTGCTTCTAACACCTCTGAGTGGGTCACCACTTAGCTCTTCATCACAAAACATCCCCTGACTAAGTTAGGGATAACTAACAAAATCCATGGTCCATGTCTGTCTTTCTCTATTCCTGTTCCATCTACTCATCAAAATATATTACATGCTCAGAGTGTGATGTGGGCTATGTGAACAAGTTCATGATTCTTGTAAGATGCTGTGATCAACCCAGCAAGAGGTAGAGATTTGATCAAACCACATAATACATCATACACACACATACATATGCACCATGTGTACATAAAACCTTGTTGTTTTCTGCCAAACAACAGAGTCTTGTAGGCTGGACGTGAACTCTCACTAGTAAGTGTGAACTTGAACTCTGGACTCCTCCACGTCCTGGAGACCAAGGTTACCTTATGTGCTAGTATTCCCCCCACTCAGTCCACGGTTTTAGCTAATTTAAATACACGGTCAAAAAAGGTAGGGGGAAAATCCTGGACACCTTTCACATTCACATGAACTGTAATTGTATAATTGCTGGAGAAGAATCATATACAGGTCCATGCGTATTCTACGAATAAAGGTTATTTTCACCACTAACCTATTGTTCTCAGGTTCAGATGTGGGTGAAACAAGGTGGTTATTTATAATCCTTGCTGCAAAGGGACTCGTGACTTCAGAAAGATGTGGTCTTGGAACACTCTCCTTCACAGGGGAGAAGCTCTGACTTGAAACACTTGACTGATACAATAGCTCATGATTAATCTGTTGGAGGAAAAAAAATGGATCTTAGAGGAACTAATATTCTTAATGTAACACTTGCCAAACACAAGATACATGCAATCTCTTTCTTTGTACCCCAGAGAATACTGAAAATTACCCAAAGCATGTGGATTTCTTTTGCTAATTTGGGATGGGCAAATGGACCCGTGAACTGAACCAGCCTGCACTCAACGGTAGCATGGTTTTGCAAGTTGTTATTAACAGACGTGTTCAGTTTTGTGTGTGTGCACGTGTGAATGCTGGCGTGTGTGCATGTGTGGACTCACGCTGTGGAAGGCAAAGGCCAATACTACCCTACCTTTCTTCCTCACTCACTTTCCACCTCATGTTTTGATATAGGGTCTTGCTGAACCTGAAGCTTGCCCATTGGGCTAGGATGGCTGGCTACTACAACTTCAGGAATATAATTATCTGTCTGAGCCTTCCAAGCACTGGGATTACAAACAGTCACTATAAGCATGGGGTGCTAGAGTCTCAGCCTATGCACTTTTGCCAACTGAGCCTTGTCCAGCCCCCAACATTACATTCTTAAAGAAGATGCATAAAACAAACCCGAACGACAGCCCACAAGTGCAAAACAGATTCACCACACTGTGACCCTAATATACACATGACTTAGAAGATCTGTTTACACCCATAATACTACACTAAAAAGCACTGTAAATGCAGTTATAAATAAGCCTATATATCCACAGGCAGAACAAAACTTCCTGCCCAAGAAATAGTCACACTTAGCCAAAGAATCCTACCCATTCTATCACAGCATATCAAGCAGCCTGGCCTCTACCTCAGGATTCCTGTGTCAGTCTTCCTAATGTATGAAAACCCACATACAGCTCTGTAATGACAGCATCCTTTTAAAGCCCAGCTGCCCTTATACAGACCGGTAGAGCCAACCAAAGAAAACTAACCCACAGGGCTAAGTTAGGAGCAAATTTGTTCTCTCCCCCGCCCTGGACCATGTCCCACTCATGGCTGTACACACCACAGATATGCACTGCCTTTATTTCAGCATGTCTGAGTTTCTGGTAAGATTCTTAATTGCTGTCTTACCTCAACAACAGCCCAACAAACATTGACTCAACAGTCTAAGAAGTTGTTGGGCTAGGGAGACTTGGGGAAAAGAGCAAGAATGGGTACCAAAAAAAAACAAAAAACAAAAAACAAAAAAAACAGAAAAGAAAAGTAAGAGAGACAGAATGTAAATTCAATAAGTCCTTTCAATTCAGCATCAGTTAAACCAAAGTTTTCGTTACCCGGGGGAGTATTCGAGGGAGTATTTCCGGTTGTCTGATCCTGAATTTCTCCTTGCTCCTTTAAAAGAAAGATAAAAATGAGCACCTTGATATTTACCTGCTTATCATTTTACATGCTATTTTCAAGGGCTGCATGTGTTGCACACTGCACATGACTCAAACATCTATAATTAACTAGCTTCGGTTCCATCATCATCACTGTGAGCATTTAGACTATGGAGTAGCCCCACCATACACATTCTCTCCTTTAATTTAAAAAAGAAAAAAAAATCTTAGTGAACACCCAATCTCTGCCTGAGCCACAGGTCATGAACAAGGACAGCAAAGGCTTTCATTACTTCCAAAGCCACGGCTAAAGCTAAGTACATGCAACATGGACAGCTGGGTTATGGCTAAGTCAGTGAGGGGCTCGCTGAGCAGACATGAGGACCCAAGTTCTGATGCCCTAGAATCTAAGCAAAAGTTGGTCTTGACAACATGAGGAAGGCCAGCACTGGTGTGGTGGGGCCTGGAGCATCTCTAGCATTCACTGGCAGGCCAGCGAAGTTCTACCTTCACTTAGTTAGAAACACTGCCTCAAAAAAAAAAAAGACCAGGGAGAGCCAGGTGTGGTGGTCTCCACCTTTAATCCCACTACTTGGGAGGCAGAGGCGGGAGTATTTCTGTGAGTCTGAGGATAGGCTGGGGGCTGGTGAGATGGCTCAGTGGGTAAAAACACTGACTGTTCTGAAGGTCCTGAGTTCAAATCCCAGCAACCACATGGTAGCTCACAACCATTTGTAATGAGATCTGATCTTGTATGTCTGAAGACAGCTACAGTGTACTTAATTATAATAATAAATATTTGGGCCAGAACGAGCAGGGACTAAGTGAGCAAGGCCGACCTAAAATTCTCAACCACCACATGAAAGCTCACAACCATCTGAATAGCTACAGTGTACCCATCTACATAAAAGAAAGAAAGCAAGCTTAAAAAAATAAATAAATAAAAGCAAGTTCTAGGACAGCAAGAGCTACACAGTAACACCATCTCTCAAGAGGGGAGGGAGGGAGGGGAGGAGGGACTGTGCGGGGGAGAGCGCAAGCATGCACACATACACGCAAATGAGTAAGAGAGATGAGAGTGACCCATGGTCTCCACATAGACATACAAACATACATGTAACACAATGTAATACAAAACATAGCAGAACTACATGAGAAGCCCTTAGCCTTCTATGTTCAGTGTATTAGAGTAACCCTACCCTCACCTATCCCACCTCCGTTTCCTATTTATCACTAGAGACACAATTTAAGCTATCCAAACGGCTGTAGCACCTGGAAAGATTTATTACAGCAACGCCCTCTGGCACAGCCACATCACTGGCAATGGCAGAGTCACATGGCCAGCACAGCTACTGACACAGTCCCAGCAGTGCTGAGGCGGACACTGTGGTTGTCGTCACTCTGTCTCTCACTTTGGGTTTTAGGTCTCTTCATAATGCATTCTTAGGAACTTTTTACATTTATGTCTTTTCCCGAGAAAATCATGTCTGAGTCTATTTAGGAAATCCTAAATATAACTTTATGTGGTCCCTATTTGGAAGTCTTCCTATGCCCTGGAGATCGTTAAGCACAGGTAAGCACATAGCTAGAAATCTCTTTAGGAGGCCATTACTCCAGGGTCTTCATGGGGTATCCACCCCTAAGCAAACTCAGCCAATATAATTGTTGCACAGTAAACAGAGACAACTGACAAACTCTGACTGGCCAGGAAAATAGGTTACAGATTCAAGGGCATTTACAATATGCTTAGAGCTCTCTGAAAACGTAGTTTCAGGCAGCTGAGAGCCACTGCGTGGTCAAATCTGGATCCTCTGGGAAAACAGCCAGTGCCTTTTAACCTCTGGGCCCAGGCTCCTCAATTTGTCACTGTACACATTACCTTTTCTGTCAAGACTAAGTTCATTAACACAAGTGTCTATGCACAGGTCACTTAATAGGACTCAGGCGGTGAAATATGTGAAGCTAGGACAGCCATCAGAGCAGGTGGTACCTGTGCTGGACACACAGGACACTGGACAAGCCTTGTTCATGGTCTGGGCATCAATTTTCACCATACTTGCACAATACTCACGTCTTTTTATAGGTTTTTTCATAAGTAGGATGCACTAAATCCTCATCTTCAGGTTCTTCTGGAACTTCACAATTTCTAGACAGAAAAAAATCACATGGAAATAACATATCACAAATACTGTTCAAACACCCCCAATAGTACTTTCTGCCTTTCCAGAAAGGGTGCCACCAACTATATGGTACCTGAACTGTGGGTCAGGGTTATTGGAGCAATACCATTTTTCTGGAAGCTGATCTATTCCATCTGGTAACTTTCGCCACTTTAGACAAGCGTCACATTGAACCCATGTCTGATCAGGACGCTTCCTTAAAAAACAAAAAACAAAAACAAAAACAAAATAGTCAAGTTATTAACTCTGGAATTATCAACTCTGGAGTATTTTCTTTATTTACTAAGTTGTTTCCACACTAAATATCTGCTTATTTCCAATCCTGAAAATTGTGTGATTAAACTGCATTTACTGTAATGCAAAATTAAGTTTTCAAATATTGGTAACTTTCAGGAGGTTAAGTCTCATACCAATTTGAATAGAACAATTTAAAAGTCTTTAATCCTAGCACTTGGAAGGCAGAGAGGGATGTCTGTACGTTCTAGGCCACCCAGACCTACACTGAGACCTTGCCTTTAAAGGGGTTAGGAGTAGGGGAGAATGTACTCTTTTAACCCTAGCACTTAAGAGGCGGAGGCAGGTGGATCCGAGTTCAAGGACAGCCTGGTCTATAGACAAAGTTCCAGCATAGCCATGGTTACACGAGAAACACTGTCTTGAAAATCAGAGGTGGGGAGTGGGAGAGGGAAGGACAGAAAATTGTCGTAGAAAGAAGTTATGTATACCTAGCTAGAGAGGCAGCTCACTGGGTAAGAGCATGCGCTGCTTTCTAGAGGACCCAGGTAAAAGTCCCACCACACTCACAACTATCTACAACTCCACTTCCAGGGATCTGACAGCCAGGTGGATGCCAGACACTCATGAGATACACAGCAGGCAATACACCCACACACTTAAGTAGGAAATTAAAAAAAGGGCCGGGCGTGGTGGCGCATGCCTTTAATCCCAGCACTCGGGAGGCAGAGGCAGGCGGATTTCTGAGTTCGAGGCCAGCCTGGTCTACAGA
>NC_034601.1:84916918-84922018 GCF_900095145.1 Mus pahari | reverse complement strand
GGCCAGCCTGGTCTACAGAGTGAGTTCCATGTCAGCCAGGGCTATACAGAGAAACCCTGTCTCAAAAAACAAAAAAACAAACAAAAAACAAAAAACAAAAAGAAAGAAAAAGAAATTATGAAGACTCATTGTACATAAGATTTTTCTCTTTGAGACAGGGTTTCAACTATAGACTGAATCAAACTTTTTTTTTTTTCTCCTTTTTTTTTGGATTCCTGTGTCAGGTCTCATTATGTGTAGGCTTGGCTGGCCTGGAATTTGCTATGGGGACCAGGCTGGCCTCCAAATTATAGATCCACCTACCTCAGACTCCTGAATACTAGAATCAAAGGTATATGTCACCATGCCCAGATAGTTTCCAATTCTTCATCCTACAGTCTCTGCCTGCTACCTGACTCAACAGTAACTTATTCTTTGTCTTTGTATGTTTGCATGCATGTATACTTGTGCTTATGAAGGCCAGAGGTTAGCCTCCAGCATCTTTCTTTAACAACACTATACACTATGTCTCTTGAGGCAGGTTCTCTCACTGGCCTAGAAGTCACCACACAGGCAAGGTTGGCTGAGCAGCCAGCCCAACCAAGCAGGCATTACAAGTGTATGACCCCATGCCCAGCATCTCACCTGGATCCTAGAGCCCTCCCACTTGTTAGAGAGCACCTTTTGGGTGAGCTATGTCTCTATTCCCCCCTGAGTAACTTTCTCAGTGCAGTTTTAAAACAGTTATGAGTGAGGCACTTGGGAGGCAAAGGCAGGAGTTCAAGTTCAGACCCAGAGTAAACTTACTGAGACTCTCTTGCAAACCACACAAAACAAGAGCTGGACTACACTTCAGAAGCATGCTTGCTTAACAGTGGACCCAGGGTAAAACTTAAGAGGGACTCTGTATAAACAAGGCCTTATTAACACAAAACCTCAAATGAACTCAAAGTTTACAATGCAAGAAGTAAAGGCAACAACCCTGGTTTCCTGAGATCTCTGAATTAACTTTTGCTGGCAGTTTTTCATGTTTATAAAGGCACAGGCCCAGCACCTTGGTTATTGCTGCGTCGGGACTTTCCTCAGTGCTCACTCACACAGGTGTCAGTGTGCTGTGGCTACGTGCCACTATGTGTCCTAATGAGCACGTGCCGGGCAGCACACTGTGTGAGTCTTCCTCACTTCTTACTTTCTTGTTTCACTTTACGTGTATGAGAGTTTTGTCTGCATGTCCTGTGCCACGGGAAGGTGAGAAGGTTCAGATCCCCTGGCCTGCAGCTAGACTGTTGCTGAGCCACCAGGTGGCACTGGGAGTCAAATGTCCCCTGAAACAGTTACAGCCTCTTAGCAATCTTATCCAATGCCCTTGTCTAGTTTCTGCTAGCAACAGGCACACAGGTAGAGTACAGAGTATACATGCAGCCAACACCATACACACTGAAAAAAAAAAAAAAACAAGATGAAATAAACAATATTAACAAACATCAACTCACTAATTTGGAGTGTGTGGATTCACTTTTTAGCATGACCCTGAGCTCGTGGAAGGCCACAGCAGTACCATCATCTCTAACGATATGTGATAATTCAGTGCTCAGTACTTACTGTATGTCTTCAACTGGCAAGTTTAGAGGATATTCTGCATTTTTTTTCACTTTCATTTCATTCCAATAATCATTCAGCTTTTCTCCTAGTGCTAGTATTGTAAGCCTTTAAAAAAATTATAACATTAATTCAAGAAAAAATAAAATATCAATTCAAGGTCAATTTTTAAAAGGTAAAGATAAAACAAAGAACTCTAGTAATGATTAAAAGAATATGTGAGAATGGAAAAATTTCCAACTGTATGGCTAATAAATAACATTCAAGCATGCTACTTTTCTTATATTAATTTTCTTTTCTGTAAAGACCATTTTAAGTTCCTAGACTTACTTATCTAGAAGGTAAGGAGTGAGCAGAAACAAAAGAAAAGGAATGGAGAGTGACCTAGAGGTACAGGTCAGCTCCACTGCACTTGTCCAGCATGTATGAGGCAACCAGAAGAAAGGGCAGGAAGGACATCGGGTCCCCTGCTGACGTGTAGGCTACCAACTCCTGAGAGGCCAGAGGCTCCTTGCTAATCACTCACAGCCCGATGGCTGCTGCTGCCACTTAAAGTTTTTTTGAGACAGGTCTTTCTATATGGTCCTAGTTATTCAAGAAGTTACTATGTAGAACAGATTAGCCTCAAACTCACAGAGATCTGCCCACTTCAGCCTTCCGAGTGCTGGGATTAAGGGCATGTGCCAGCATGCCCTGCCAACATCAGATTTTAAAGTCAATGTGATGTTCAAAATTTAAAAAAAAAAAAACCTAGATCTTCTGTTGTGCAATGGTGACACATGCCATTAATCCTAGCACTTGGGAGGCAGAGGCAGATTTCCATGTGTTCCAAGGCCAGCGTGGTCTACAGAGCAAGTTCCAGAGCAGCAGGGGCTACACAGAGAAAAGGAAAAAAAAAAAAGAAGAAGAAAAAGAAAGAAGGAGGGAGGAGGAGGAAGAAGGAGGAAGAGGAGAAGAAAGACCAAAAATCCCCAGACTGGATTGTCATATTAAGTCTGGCAGGTTAGTATTACAGACAACAATCACAATGTGACTCACTTCTACTTAATTCCTGGAGTTTTACTTTGATCCCCCCAGGACGTCCTTTTATAAAACTACACGCTGATGTCCAGACGACAACTCATCTTCCTTCCTAATGCAACATTTTTTGATTCTTCCTAATCTTTTTATCATCACACATCAGGCTGGAACCCCTGCCCATCCCTTGCACAAGCTGGGAAACCCTGTGTGCCCTCATTCCCGGTCCCTGTACTCGCAGAGACACGACCACACACACCACACATACACATACATGCACACACATTGTCTGCTTGGAGAAAAACTCTAGGTTCATGTCATCAGTTCCCAGCAACCCAGCCGAGAGTGCCCGCGCAGGGGTTCAGTTTTTGATCACGTATGGACACAACCCCAGCTCCTACCTGGCATGTCATCGCTCCTTGCCTAGGTGCTATAAATCCCCTTTGCTTTATCCTGAATGTGTGACCTCCACCTGTAAGATGAGTGAACCCACCTGAGAGCTGTCTCCTAATAAACCTGCCTTTATCTACTTTTAATCTGGTCTAATCTGGCCTACATCTGTGTCAGTGAGGGAGAGAAATGACTCTCAATATGCAACTACCTTAATTTCTCCTGAGAATATACCCAGAGTGCGAACAAGAGGATGCACATTAATATACAGCTTTAGTTAACAAACTATTGGTTTTCAAAAACTAGCCCATAATCTGCACGGGTATCAGGGATATACTTTACTCACACCTAGCAGGCCCTTTTTATTTTGGAGGGTTTGGTTTTTGTCTGTTTCTGGTCCTGTATAAACCCCTGCCTAGCTGGCTGGGGTGTCAGTAGTGGGACACCTGCCCCATGAGAGGGAACCCTTGAGCTCTAGCTCCAGAACTGCCACAGACAGCATTTCTGTAGAAATCGTCATTCTCCCACGGCACTATAATCTCTGAGATACCATACCATCAGATGCATAAATGGCTATGAAAGACCATCTGTCTATCCTTACATAAAATAGACTCAGTATACATTTAGTGTAATCTAACAATGATTAAATACTATAAAGTGGGGAAAAAACAATAAACATTCAAAGTTAGTCCACCTGCTTTCTATTGCAGGGACTGTCTGTCCTAGGCGGACACTAACTTACATGAGGTTTGAATTTCATCCTACAATGTTCTGTGGCTTGGTTAATAGGTCTCCGTATTTTCCGACCACAGATACTCCATACAGGTGATTTCCCCCCCTTTATTAGTTGTATTATTTAAGCTGGGGTGCCATACCTCAGTCTACAGACCAGAGGGTTTGACACTCAATTCTCCTGCCCTACTTTGCTTTCCACCACTGGGATTATAGGTCTTAAGTCAGCAGCCCAGCTCTGACTGGAAAAAGTTACTTTTCTTTCCAGTCTTTCAATCTGTACACTATGTGTTCTCATGTGCATATTATGTGTGTGTTGTAACAAATGCTGAAGTCAGAGGACAACTTTCAGGAGTTCTCTCTTCTGTTCCCAACTTTATCATGGGCTCTGGGGATCAAAGCAAGCATGTTACCCACAGAGTCACTTGGCCAGCCACTGCCTCAGGAACAATGGAATAGCCGCCACTCTCATTCTCTCTTACTTTTAGAGGAAGCCTACCAATAATTACCATTAGAAATGATGCCCACTTGCCTTTTATAAACTGTTTAACATGTCCCTCAATTGATAATTATAAAGGTCCCTTTAAAAACCTCACAAGTGGGGATTGAGTGCGGTAATAGACACCTTAGATTCCCGTATTCAGGAGGCAGAGGCAGGCAGATCTTTGTGAGTTTGAGGCCAAGCCAATCTCATAGCAAGTTCCAGGCCAGCCAGAGCTAAACAGTAAGGGTCTATCTCAATCAAGCAAACCAATCAAGCAAAGGTTGGAGGAATCTCAGTGAGTAAGAACACTGGGTATTCATCCAGAGGACCCACGTTTGATTCTTGGTACCTACATGGTGACTCACAACCATCTGTAACATTAGTTCCAGGAGGTCCATAGCCATCTGCAGACTTCCACAGGTATTATAATGCACACAAGGGTACACAGACATAGATGTAGGCAAAACACCCATGCACATAAAATTAACAAATAAAAAAAAACCAAAACCCAGAACAAAACCTTCACAGATGGGTACAGAACTTTAACTGTATCTTTCTGTGTTTATGAAGATGCCTGGTATTTCTACTTTTCTTTCAATCAATGATGCTGGTTTTTCAATACTTGAAACTATCTAAGAGGCCTCCAATATGACTCAGAAAGTACAGGTGTTTGTCTCCAGTCAGATGACCTGAGTGTGATAACTGACTCTCTGACTTCACAGACACTCAAAATAAACAAAATGAAACAAACTTAACCTGTATATCTGTGAGTTCAAGGCCAGCCTGATCTACAAGCTCCAGGACAGCAGGGACTACAGAGACTCTGTCTCAAAACCAAACACAAAATAGCGGACAGAGGGGTCATCTCAGCCTTTCCCATCAGATATGGGGACAGAGGC
>NC_034601.1:84900259-84916043 GCF_900095145.1 Mus pahari | reverse complement strand
TCATCTCAGCCTTTCCCATCAGACATGGGGACAGAGGCGTCATCTCAGCCTTTCCCATCAGACATGGGGACAGAGGCGTCATCTCAGCCTTTTCCAAAAGACATGGGGACAGAGGTGTCATCTCAGCCTTTTCCATCAGACATGGGGACAGAGGCGTCATCTCAGCCTTCTCCATCAGACATGGGGACAGAGGCTTCATCTCAGCCTTTTCCATCAGACATGGCGCCTCAGGGCCGAGTCTATCTGGATGGGTTCCAGTCTTGTTCTGGTCCAGCATTTCCTTACTATCCTCACTCCTTGCTTTTGGAGTAATAATGTCTATTCCAAGCCATTCTTGGGAATATGCAGCTCACTGTTTTATGTTACAGGGGTTACAGTTATGAGACTGCCTTGAGTCTCACAAGAGACTTTGCACTTTTGAACTGTGTTCAGAGTATGAAAGACTGAGGATTCTTAAAGTTGGACTGAACATATTCTGCATTAGGGTCATGTCCCTATGTGGTCTTGGAGGAGCTGTGTCACTCTGGGGTGGCTTTGAGGTGTCAGAAGCTCACACCATTCTCAGCTTTCTCTCTCTGGCTTGCACTTGTAGACCAAGATGGAAGCTCTCAGCCACGGTTCCTGTGTCATGCCTACCTGCCACCAGGCTCCTATTGGTGATGGTCACATACTCACCCTCTGAAAAATAAGCTCCAAGTTAAATGCTTTCTTTTCTAAGTTGCCTTGGTCACACTGTTGTATCATAGCAATTAAAAAAAAAAAAAAAATCCAGAAAGAAACTCTATGGATCTGAAGAGATGGTTCAGAAGTTAAGAGAACTTATAACTTATTGCTCTTGCATATGACATCTGTTCAGTTCCCAGCACATGTCTTACAACCTCCTGAAACTTCGGCTCCAGGGGACCCAACACCTTTTCTGAACATCTGCATTCACATATGCTAGGACCCACACTTAGATGCATACATATAATACATACTTTAAAAAAAGAGACTCTTTAATACAAAATAAGGAGTGGTGAAGCCCTATACTACAAAACTTCAAAACAGTGAGTGGCTCATCCAGAAAAAGAGAACTGACTTCTTCCATCTCACAAGTTGTCATGCATCCCACCATGATCAGAGTAACACAATTCTGGTTTCCCAATGTGATCTATTACTCTTGAGTCACAACAGAGCAAATTCCTGCCTGAATGGTGCTGGGGTACCCACCTGTAGTCACAGCACTCAGGAGGTATAGATAGGCAAGATGCTCAGACGTTCAAGGCAGCATAGACTAGAGCTGGGTCAAAACCAGTCTATGCTACACAAGAGCCCATCTCAAATATGTCCTCGGGCTAAAGGAATGGAGGGATGACTAGTCTAGCCATCTTATTAACACATTTCCTAAGAGCATTAGTGACTTAAATGGGCAACATACCTGTACTCATTAGTGTAGTCAAAATCTTGCTTATTATGAGTTGGCTTAAGGAAATTACATTCTATAATTCCAACCACTCCAACACCCATGTTGTTTGCCTGAAATATATATAATAAAACAGCATTTTAGACATCAAAAATGATACTTGCTATACCCTTCAACAAAGATTTACATCATAAACTTACTGTGCCATACTTCATTTTATATGACTCCCATGAAATTTCCGGGTAAGTGCTTAGATTTTTTTTTTAATAAGTTAATTCCTAAATATATTAGTTTCTTCCAAATACATTTTACATGTGTTTAGCTGAGAAGGGAGCGTCCCCTGCAATGTGTGAGTCAGTTAGCCACCCCATGTGAACAGTCCTGAGAAGCAGCATCACTCCCCCTGCCACCTCTGACCAGCACACAATGGACGCTTGCAGCTGCAGTCTAAACAAATCCACAGAGCCGTGCTATGCACAACTCACAAGACATGCTATAAGAAACTGAGGCCGGGTGGTGGTGGCGCACACCTTTAATCCCAGCACTTGGGAGGCAGAGACGGGCGGATTTCTGAGTTCAAGGCCAGCCTGGTCTACAAAGTGAGCTCCAGGACAGTCAGAGCTATACAGAGAAACCCTGTCTAGAAAAAAACAAAACAAAAAAACAAAATAACAACAATAAAAAAACAAAAAAAAACAAAACACAACAACAACAAACTGAGAATATGAGGAAAACAAAAACCAAAACACATGGGGAAAAAAGAAAGAGAATCCATCTAGCCCTAAACTCTTTAACATACACTCACCTTGGCAGTGCATACTAAAGTAGAAGGGCACACAGACTAACATGGGCCCTGTGCAAGGAGGAGGCGAGAATTCACTCAAGTGCTTCATATTTAAAATCAAACAACAAACCTTGTACCAGGACAAGTACTTATTCTCATAATTGCCACCCAGTATCTGGAAAACACAGATACTCTAACATATACAAAACAAACTACATGGTGGGTTATGACTAACAACCTAAAATACTTTACAACAACAAAAGTTACTTTAAAGGGCAATAGTAATCCGAGGGCCAGAAACACAGGTTGGTGAACAGGCTCCTGCTCCCAAGCCTGCCAACTTGAGGCCTCATGAGGGAGAGAGAAGGGGGGGCAGTGGTAACCTTTTGGGTACTGGTTTTCAGGCTGGTTTTGTAAGCACTAATAAAAACAGCGATGTACTTCTGTACCTCAGAACTACCCTTCCCACTAAGTCTTGAGCAAGCTATATATGTACCAGCCCCAATTTCCAAACCTGTAAGGTAAAATAAGTTCACTCTCTCCTTTAGTAGGACAGACTACTGGGAATCAAATGAGAAATGAATGCTTTTAAAAGATTGATGCCTACCCAGATGTGATGGCACACACCTTAATACCAGCATTCGGAAGGCAAAGGTCAGTAGATCTATTTACTGGAATTAATTCCAGACCACTCTAAGCTACATAGTGAATTCCAGCAGAGCCAGGGCTGTATAAAGAGACCCTGTCTCAAAAACACAAACACCCCTTCCCACCTTCAAAAAAGGACACCAAAAAAGTCATGAGCAAAAGAAAACAAAACAAAAAAACCCACATCAAAGTGACCTCTGACCTAATACACTATCCGCTGCTAAAAATATTTCAAATATAAATCTTACCTTTAACTGACATCCTACTTTTTCATAAGCCTTGATGAGTCTGTTTTTGTGATACATCATTATGCCATAGTGATCTTTATTTCTGCAGTTGAATCCAAAAGTAATTCTCACTGTTCTAGTCTTAAAAAATATTAAGGAAAATTCCGAGTGCAATAGTTCATTCCCTTCCAAAGACCCTGTCTACATTACTAATAAATCCCAACATACAGGGGCTAGATAGATGATCTTGTCTTAGATACAATTTGATTCTCAGCTCACAACCATCTCAGTACAGAGGATCTGACAGACTCTACTGGTCTCCTTGGGCACCAGGTACCCAAATGGTACAAATACATATAAAGGCAAAACACTCATACACATAAAACAAAAATAAATATTTTTAAAAAGGACTTGGAATCAGCCAGTGTCCTGAATCACACCTAAAGTACATGTAGAGAAGCAATCTGGAGACTGGAACTCTATGAGAGAGGGCTGGTGAGATAGAGCAGAGGATAAAGATGCTGGCCAGTATGTTGACAAACTGAGTTTAATCCCTGGGACTCACATGGTGAAAGGACTCCTGCAAGTTGTTCTCTGATCTACATACATACACACACACACACACACACACACACACACACAAATGAAATTTTAAAAAATGTTATAAGGATAAAAAGGAAAATAGCAAATGATTTTGAATATGCTTTGCTATGTTTACATATTATAAATAAAGGATACTAAAAATTTAGGTCGGTAAACATCACGTTCAATGTAGGCAAGACTCTTTGAAACTAGTTGTGTCTTCACTTTCTGTCCACGTATGATGATCTGCATTCTTGGTTTAAGGTATAAGATACTGCAGTAAGCCTGCAAAGAAACAGAGCAAATGTGTCCTTTCTTAAGAACTATTCACAAGTTTGTTTAACATTACTCAAAGATACTAATTTAAAAAGTACATCCTTTGTAACAAACCATAATTCCTTAATAAACTAGTAGTCTATAGAGATAGGGGCATAGTTCAGAGGTAAACATGGTATTAGGTCCTAGATTTAGGACTGAGGTAATAACAGCACAAAATTAAGTAGTTATTCTGATTTTTAGAAAAAACTTAGTTTCTCAAAATAGCATAATCTACCTAAAAGTCAACATACAGCTAAAGGAGGCTTTGACCTCCCCTGCTTCTGCCTCCCTGAGGTGAGCATCCCAGGTGGGCCCCACCACACCTACTACAGCTCTCAGAGCTGAAGTGGGAGGATCTCCTTGTCTCAAAAAAGTATTAAAAAAAAAAACCCTCAATTGTTGGAACGAGTTCAGGAATGTTGTGAGAATTCTGAGTGCTTGTAAGAACTCAAGAAAACAAGAGCCTTGTAACCCCAGTTTCTTTAAAACATGGACTTGTTCTTGGAACACATTCTGTGCTCTTATACCTGGGAACTTCTGTAGTAGAGTTTACCTCAGATTACCATTATTGATTGCTATTGTTATTCAATTTAATGTTTAACTGCCCTTCATATGCATGCCTTCATGGAAAAACATGTTTTTGCCACGAGCAGCTTCTTCTTTTGGTTGTATACAACTTGAACTCATGAGAACTTTGCTCACAACCCTTAGAATATAAATTGTCTGAGGCGCTGAATAATGCTGGCAATTGCATAAGACTTTAGTTTGCTTTTTGTTGGCTCTATTGTCCCAGGTCCCACTACTTGACACTCAATGATACTAGGACCACTGTGAAGTACCATACATATTACATAAGTTTTTACAAAATGTACACAGGAACCTGGCAAGAAAGTGGAGGAAGGAGGGTCTGAACTGTGAGGTGTCGGGGTGGGAGGGATCTGAGAAAATAAAGCTGGGGTCAGGAAAATTATACAAGCTGATGGCTCATGTTAGCAAGTTTATTACCAGCACAGGATCGTATATATCCTGGCAGAGAAAATGGGACAGAGTCAGCAGGAAGCTCATCAATAATGCTGTGCGAAGGGAACAAAGAGATCAGTGTGTCACAGACTAGCTTTCAGTGGCTTTGACACTGACAGCCATAGCCTTTGGCACTGGGGGGGGGGGTGTCAAAGTTTCATGGGAGAGTCAAAGTTTATAATCTAAAGACAAACAAACAATTTATTAGGCAAGAACTAACAAGCAATTTCAAATTCAAACAAGAGACTATTATAAGCTGGGCAAGGTTTTTCCTTGGTAAGTCTTGCCTTAACTTATTCCTATGCAGTTGATAACACCCTTGCACCCTCATCTTTTTCATCCATGATCTTAAGTGCTAGATCACAGGACTGTGCTAACATACCAGACTCAAAGTATGTTTTCATTTCTTTTCTTTTGAGAAGGAATTTTTTTGTTGTTGTTGTTTTGTTTTTCGAGACAGGGTTTCTCTGTAGCCCTGGCTGTCCTGGAACTCACTTTGTAGACCAGGCTGGCCTCGAACTCAGAAATCCGTCTGCCTCTGCCTCCCGAGTGCTGGGATTAAAGGCGTGCGCCACCACACCTGGCTGGGAAGGAATTTTTAAAACAGGGTCTCACTTTATATCCCAGGCTAGCCTCAAGCCTCTTTCTTGCCTGAGCTGTCCAGAGTGCTGAAAAAAAGATGTGAGTCACTATGCTCTGCTTGTCTTCATTTAACATGGGGGTAACATGCCTGTGACCCCAGTAACTAGAAAGCGGAGACAGGAAGACTGAGATGTAAGACAAGTCTAGGCTATGCAGGAAGACCTTATCTCAGAAAGATAAAGATAACTTCAGAAAGCTGACCAACATTACACTAATATGTCCCTCCCTCTCCCTCCCCATTGCTATGAGAGATCTCTGAAGGAAATGTGTTGAGTAACTCAGATGGATAAAAAGACTCAGCAGAGAAGCAAAATCTGACATTTCTTACTTTTCCCCTGTCTCCTGATTTCAAGGTATGATGTCCTTTCTAAGACTCACTCATGGTCTTGTAAAACACCACATCACACTGTGTGCTACAGCTGCACTGCCACTGTCTGTTCTCATGCCTGGTACCTGCTCATACTTAGGCATGACTAACAACAGTGACATATCCCAGTAACAGGATGTGATAAGAAATAGTATACATTTGCTATTGCAATTACTCAGACCTTAGACAAAGTTGCATTATCAAACTTGTAAACATTATGTTCAAACTGTCAACTAAACATGATTGAGAATCACCTTGGAAACAATCGCTAGGAGTGTCTCTGGGGGATTTTATAGATTAGGTTAATTATATTGGGAAGACCCACTCTAAAAGTAGGTAACACCATTCCCTAGGTTGGGGTCCGAAGCTACATAAAAGGAGACAATTAGCTGAGCAAAGGCAGTCCTCACTCTGTGCCCTCTGAGGACACAATGTGACTATCAGCTGCCATCCCTCCTATTACACACACCTTAGAACTGAAGCCAAAAATAAACCCACCTGCTTATCCTTGTCTGCTGGGAGACAACTAATACACTTTATCTTATAAGCATAACCTATTTCTAAATCAAGAGATACTTACCACAAAATGTCATTACTGTATATTATCTAGCTTTAGACAAATCAAGGATAACCAGGTCTGTCTCCTAGAACACTGTAATTTTAAAGCACTGAGTATGATGTTCAGTGACTTCATTAACCAGTATGGTTACCATAAAATGCACTGATTCCTCGATTCAAATAAACTAAGTGCAGACTGGAAATGCAAACGCACTGTAAGAACTGAAGTCTTCAGAATCACAGCAAGGCCCTCTCCCGCCCTGCTCTCAGGATCTCATGCAACCAAGGCTACCCTCAAACTCTCCAGGTAGGCCAGGGTGAACTTGAACTCTAGACCCTTTGGCCTCCACCCCCATCACCCCATTCTAGGATGTCCAGTTTATGTGGTACTAAGGATCAAACCCAGGGCCTTGTGCATGCTAGCAAGCACTGTACCAACTAAGCTATATACCAACCCACCTACTAAAGGACAATTTTCTTAGCAAATAAAACAGCAATGAGTTGTTTAGTAGGCTGATTTATGTTTAACACACCTCCAGTCAGAGACCATTGGAGGGTTTACAACCCAAGTGGATAACACAAGCCTGCTAACAGTTCTTGTACTTCTTCTTTTTTTTTTTTTAAAGATTTATTTATTTATGATATGTAAGTACACTGTAGCTGTCTTCAGACACCCCAGAAGAAGGCATCAGATCACATTACAGATGGTTGTGAGCTACCATGTGGTTGCTGGGATTTGAACTCAGGACCTTCAGAAGAGCAGTCAGTGCTCTTAACCACTGAGCTATCTCTCCAGCCCAGTTCTTGTACTTCTTGATAGCTTATTTCCAACAACAGCTAGTACATACCCTTAAGGAATAGTCACTCTCAGGGGCAATTTGGTCCATTCTTTCTTGTTTCTTGTACCCTTTCCTCCCTGCAGTCTCATCTAAATCCTCAGGAATTCTGATGTCATATTTATCCTTTTCAAAATCAAATTCTGTTGCATTTTTGTAACTGTAAGAAAAAAATTAGAAAAGGAAAATTTAACTTCACATAAAGAAAAATAAGCAAATACAAAGTGGTAGGGAAACTGATGGATGAGCAAGCAAACCATAGGCAAGGGGTCAAAAGGCAAGAACAAACCCATCAAAGCCACATGAAAAGCACTCAGGAAGATCCAGGACAACGGCATCGCCTGTGTCAGCACCCATGCCTATCGGCATCATAAAATGGTGCCGCTCCTCTGCAGAGTCTGCCTAACAATACAGCACCACAGAGCCTACAAACGACACCCCTGGGCAGTCCCAAGAGACGCACACTTGCAGCAATGTTTGCAGCAATATTTTTTGGGTTTTTGGTTTGGTTTGGTTTTTTGAAACAGGGTTTTGCTGTAGCCCTGGCTATCCTAAAACTCATTCTTTAGATTAAGGTGGCCTCAAGCCCAAGAGATTTGCTTGCTTCTACCTCCCGAGAGCTGGGATTCCGGGAAAGGTACGCACCACCGCCAACTTCCGGCACACAGCAGTATCTCTAGCAGTGCCAGGTGACAAACCACACATGCTCTTTAACAGGTGAGATGGCAAACAATGGAGCTGAACTCACAATGGAATGTCAGCATGAAAAACAGGACACTACTATACTGATAAACACCAAGACCTGGAAACACCAGTATGGATCCCAGGAATTCCACATCTGGAATTATCTTTTAGGTAACTTTTTGAAACCATAAGATCAAGCAATGGGTCAAGGTCAGAGGTTGCCAGGACTAGAGAAGCACACCACAGAAGCAAGTGTGGGCACAGTGCACTGTGTGCTTCTGTACTGAGCCAAGTACGTGCACTGTACTGCACTGCACCAAGGAAAGTACCTGGCACATTGACACCCAGAGGAAACTGACTAAGGGTAACGAGAGCTGGAGTGCACACAGGTAACCAGTTACTGCAAAACAAACTAGAATCTGACTGAAGAGAAAGAAAATAACCAGGAGGGACAAGGAGATAAATGCAAGCAAAAGGGAAGAGAGTATTAAAAGAAAACAAAAACAAACAAACAAAAAACCGTAACTCTAAAATGCTTTAGTTTTAATCCTTTTACTGCTTTTTTCTATGGTTCAATGAATTATGTGTTTCACTATTAATATTTATTTTAAAACTCTTAATTGCAAAAGATTGTACCCAAAGACAGAGAATTATTAATTTTAGTTTTAACTATTTACTTATTTATCCATTTATTTAGTGTGTGTGTGTGTGTGTGTGAGAGAGAGAGAGAGAGAGAGAGAGAGAGAGAGAGAGAGAGAGAGAGAGAGAGCAGACTCTGAAAGGCTCACCCCCTCTCCCACAAGGGTCTGAGGAGGGCGGGCTTGAACTCCACTATCAGGCTGGGCTGCAATCGTAGCTTTATTCACTGAGCCGTCTCCAACTCAAGAACCATAAACGTTAAGCAAGGCAAAACTCTCACTACATTATTTACTGGATTGGTAGCTCATGCAGCCTCATTTTCAGCAGCCAGAGTTTCTAGTATCTCTTAGGTAGGCTGTTTTTGGTTTGAGCCTGGGAACTGAATGACAGGACTAAGAAACTGCCAGAGCAATTGAAGTGACTCTTCGAAGGCAAAGTGGGCTTACTGCCAACGAATGTTTTCTGCATTCACTTCTATTCTGTGTAACAAGGTTAAACATGATGCAACCAACCATACTACGCATAAACTTTACTTCCCAAATGGTCAACTACCAACAGGTCTTCATTTACCTTCTGAGATTCCAAATGATGATTCTTGTCCCCTTCTTACCCATAATAGCATTGAGTTCTGCCAGTAATTTCTGTTCTGTAGAAAACAGAGAATGTTCCAGAATTGCTGCTAGGCTTGCTTTTGATTCTGTTAAATTAATCATCTGACGTATGTCCTTAGTTAAAGATTGAAATCAACAAGTTTTATATAATTGTAATACAGAAACCAACTTTAATAACTTCAATAGAAACCAATTCCTAAATATTTTTAAGTCTTAAAACAGTAACGTAAATTCAAATGAACAAAAGGAAAGATAAGGAATGAGCATGTTATAGGAGAGACACCTGCTGGGCTGAGGGGAGAGGGCTATGAGTTTAAGGCAACCTTACCTCAAGGCGTTACCTCAGTGCTATAGGTCAATGAGTTTCTAAAGCCATCTCACTTTTCACTGTTACTAGGAAAACTTTTGAAATAGGCCAACATAGTCTTTATTAATTCACAATAAGCTTGAAATAAGGAACAGTATGGTAAGCAAAGTGGCCCACACTTACAATCCTTGCTGCGTAAGAGGCTAAGGCCTGCCACATTCTACCACATTCTGAAATCATCTCTAAGAAAAAGGAGGCCTATGGAGTTAAGTCTCTGCTCTGTGGTACTGCAAATCAAACCCAGGCCCTCATATGTATCAGAACAGAACTCTACTACAGACTTCATCTCCAGCCCTGATAAAAAGGAACACAGCTAGGCACGGTGGCACTCAGGAGGAAGAGGGAGAGGCAGGCAATCTCTGACTTTCAGACCAGCCAGGGCTACCTAGTGAGACCAACCAACCAATTAAAAAAATAAAAATAAAGACACAACCATAACCACATTATGTTAAAGATTTCCATTGTACATTTCCAGGAAAAGAAAGAAAAACAAACCCTCAACTTTAGGCACAGAGTAAAGGAAGTATATACAGAAATTGTTTTGGAATATATATGATTTAAAAAAGAAAAACAAACAACCCCAAGATTTTGGGGGCTGGAGTTTATTTAGTTCAGTGCTTAAGAGCACTTGCTGCTCTTGCAGAGGAGGTTCGATTCCTAGCACCCACAGGGCAGCTCACAGCCAAGGGAAGCTAGGAGTGGTGGTATAGACCCTTAATTCCAGCACTTGGAAGGCAGAGGCCATCTTGGTCTATGTAGCAAGTTCTAGGCCAGGTGAGGTTAGGTTGCAGGGCTAGATATTGAGACTCTATCTCAAAAAGAAAAAGAAAGTTGTCAAGGATTCAAAGAAATTGGAACTTTTGTGCTCTGCTGTATCAAAGTAGTTGGTAGCTGCAATATGGCTCAGCAGATAAAAATCTGCCAAACATCCAGCCTGAAGGCCTGAGTTCAATCCCTGGGACCCACATGGTAGGGGGAGAACTGACTCCTAACGTCATGCATGGCACATGTGGGTAGAACAAGGGGAACCAACACCTTTTGATCTCTGCAGATACCACAAATGTACATATCTACAATGCAGACAAAACCCTATACAGATAAAATAATAATTTTAAAAACAAGGAAAGTTTGAATGAGTGTGGTGTTGTATGCTCTTGCTTGGATGGGATGGAAAGTCAGTAGTCTGCAGGCAAGCCTGAGTGTAACATGAAGGAACCCTTCCTAACACAAGAGAAGACAGGGCAAGACAAGAAAGGAAGGAAATAAAAAGCAATGTTCCATTGTTTTGCTTCTCTGCAGCATTCATTCCAAAATCAAAAGGATATGGTGTTTGTTGAATGTCACGATCGGGACAACAACATGCTCTGCCTTTATGACTTCCAGGTAAGTCTGAGACAAGAAGCCCACACTCATGGTTTCTCCATTTTTGGTAAAAACCATTGCATCTTTGCCCAGTCGCATAGAACCTGACTTGAAGCCATTTCCGTACAATCCAACTGGGACATGACCATTCATGGTGACTTTGTCACTGAAGCCAAAGCTAAAAAGAAAGAATTAAACAATAAATATTCATATTCTTTCATATTTAAAATTAAGTATTAAAATTTAATAAATTTAATAAGTGTAGTACCAAGTAAAAAGCCTGGTTTAAATGGTGACTCCACCCATCCTGGGAGTGTGGTCTTGGGCACATTACTGTGACCTCCCTTGATGTCTTTTCACATCTCTGAGAGGAATGCATTTCAGGCACTTCCACCAGCTCAGCACCTGGAATGTCTGGCTAAACGTCTGGGTTATTTCTTGCGGTAGGCGTAAGTACCATTTCCTCTAGATCTGAACAATTCTCATGTTCTACACAAGACTGGCATGTAATGATGGGGTCAATCTGACTATTTGGCAGCATAAGAAACGTTTAGGAGACAACTGAAGGCTTCTGCATCTAGACTTTCCCTCTGCTTTACCGTACACTTCAGTACCCACTGCAGTCACGCCTGATGACTTTATGCCTCTTCAGTCTCTTTAAAGACAACTCCCCATCTCCAATAGTAAATCCCATTAGAAACACAAGTTAAGCCTAATTTATACTAAGTAAAAATAGCTATTATACAACCCCAAAGGGATGCTGGAATTTTAGATAAGGCAGATATGGGCAGGGATGCTGAGCACAGTGGGGATATGAAGTGGTATACTGGTATACATAGTCTAGCTGTAGAAAATAACAGAAGACCTAACCACACTGTAAGCATAGCATTTCATGTTTTAAAGACAAAGCTTAAGGCTATGAAATGATTTTTTTGCATGACACAGGATAATTTTCAAGACAGAAGTCATCATTCCCCAAACTGCAACACATTTTTACCTTAGCATTTTATGTAACTTATCTGCTGTCATTCCGTTGCCATTATCAGTGAATGTCAAGCATATATGCTCACTAATCACTGTTTTATCAATCCAGATCTGTTTAGCATTCACATCAGGATCGTAAGCATTATCTGGAAGACAGGGTGTTGAGAAATTCTGAGTCTGCATTTAAAGACACTGTAATTAGAACAATGTGTAACAAGCAACAGAACAGCATTAGTACTTTAAAAGCTCTAATTGTTAGGAATTCCTATGGTTTGAAAACAAGAGAATAAACTGCCTTCATTGACTGCATCCCCTTAGTTTTCTCCAGGCCTTTCATTTCCTAGGAGAAAAGACACCAGTACCCACCACACACAAGTGTGCAGCCCACTGCTCACTCACACTCACAGAGGTGATTACAGACCAGCCTGTCTACAGGGAAGTGAGAACTGAGTGTCAGATCTCTGCTGGCTGACCCAGGAGCTAAGTAACAGCTAACAGAAGAGAGAAGGCGGCATCACTTTCCTCTGAGCCACACACAGAGTCGCCTCCTACAAATAGCTGCGATCCTTTTCAGGTCCTTCCAGCTTTATGACTCTATCACTATACACTTCCCATCTAACAAACACCTTTAACATCCTTGTTTAGACACTCATTTCTCTCCAAACAGACATAAAAGAATATATTTAAAAATGAAAAAGGGTTGGAGGGGACAGGTGAGATGGTTCAGCAGGTAAGAGCACTGACTGCTCTTCCAAAGGTCCTGAGTTCAAATCCCAGCAACCACATGGTGGCTCACAACCATCTGTAATGGGATCTAATGCCCTCTTCTGGTATGTCAGAGGACAGCAACAGTGTACTCATATACATAAAATAAATAAATAAATCTTTTTTTTTTTTTTTTAAGATTTATTTATTTACTATATGTAAGTACACTGTAGCTATCTTCAGATAGTCCAGAAAAGGGCATCAGATCTTGTTACAGATGGTTGTGAGCCATCATGTGGTTGCTGGATTTGAACTCCAGACCTTCAAAAGAGCAGTCGGGTGCTCTTACCCACTGAGCCATCTCACCAGCCCAAATAAATCTTTTTTTAAAAAGTGAAAAAAATTTAACTGTTATCAGTAATAAAATCAACTTGTGATTTATTCAAGATCCATCTGAATGCCCTTAATTGAAATACTTTGAAATATTTATTAGAAATAAATTAAATTATAAATTAACTTACAATTAATCTTTTCTAACCACCTCAGAAAAGATAAAAAGTATTTCATTAAGAACTTAAGTTGGGGGCTCCTCTTCTGGAGTGTCTGAAGACAGCTACAGTGTACTTACATATAATAAATAAATCTTAAAAAAAAAAACAAAAACCAAAAAACTTAAGTTGGGCTGGGCAGTGGTGGCACACGCCTTTAATCCCAGCACTTGGAAGGCAGAGGCAGGTGGATTTCTGAGTTTGAGGTCAGCCTGGTCTACAGAGTGAGTTCCAGGACAGCCGGAGCTATGCAGAGAAACCCTGTCTCGAAAAACCAAAAAGAACTTAAGTTGGGGCAGGAGAGAAGGCTTGGCAGTCAAGAGCATTAGAGCATTAGACGCTCTTTCAGAGGACCCGGGTTCAATTCCCAGCATCCACATGGCAGCTCACAACTGTCTCTAACTCCAGTTCCAGAGGATCCAACATTCTCTCAGAGACATCTATGCAGGTAAAACAACAGTGCACATAAAATAAAAAAATAAACCAATTAAAAAAAAAAAAAAAAAAAGAAACTTAAATTTGGTATTACCATAAGGAAAACCATTGTTAAGCATGGGAATCTCTGCTCGGCTGCCAGCAAACACAAAGAAATATGAGAATACCTATAGGGTCATACATAGCACACCCATTATAGATTTGGGAGACGAAAAATTAAAATCACCCGAATGTTTGCTAGCTCTGACTTTACAAGAACTTTAGTATGCCAAAGAAAAGGAGCTCCTGCAAGCCAGGCATGATGGCTCACATTGCAACCCCAGCCTAGAGAAGCTGAGGACGAAGGCTTACTGTGGGCTCCAGGCCAGCCTAGGCTAGAGGGAGACCCTTCCTTAATAAACAAAAACTCAAAAACTCCCTCCTCCCCCTCCTGCTTCCTTTGATAAAGAGCCCATCTTAAAGCCATGCTTTGTCCCAGCTCTCAGGAGGCAGAGGCAGGCACATCTCTGAGTTTAGCCTGGTCTTATCTACAATGTGAGTTCCAAGACATCCAGGGCTACACAGAAACCCTGACTCAAAAAACTAAGAAGACTCATTCTAAAATATATACGGAAATTCATGAGAATAAAAGTTCCCCCTTTGAGCTGGAAATAGTTCAGAGGTTAAGAACACTGGCTGTTCTTCCAGAGGTCCTGAGTTCAATTCCCAGCAACCACATGGTGGTTCATAACCATCTATAATGAAATCTTGTGCTCTCTTCTGGCCCTCTTCTGGGGTGAGCTTTGAGGTTGAAAAAGTCCACACCATTCTCCCATTCTCAATGAGTCAGTCTGTCTGTCTCTCCAGGCAGAACATTGTATACATAATAAATACATCTCTTTTAACAAATCCCCTTTTTAAAACATATTCCTAAATTGAAGTAAATATCTTTCGTAAGAAGAAAATCATGACCTCATGATACAAATCTGAACATAACTTACATATTATCATGCTCAGTAGATAATTAAGGATCTCATTCCCTTAGAGGAAACAAGTAACTATCATAAATGTGATACCACCTGAAAGATGAAACCACTCTGTATGTTACACACAGTACTGTAAAGTGTAATTCTCATTTTTTTTTACTTTCATAAGAATATAAATATTTTCACCATAAGTGCTATGTCAACTTAGCAAATTAAGTGCTAAAAGCAACGAAGCATTGGAGTAATAGGAAAGGCTGAGGAGTAATTCACCTGAAACCAACTTAACTAACATCTAAGTAAGCATTTACACTGTTACTCAGGGTACACTTTGAAAAAGCATAATTGCATATTATTTTTCAGAAGTTAACTAAAATTACAATTAAGAGATAGAATGAAACAACAATGTACATACCTATTAATTCAGCAACTGCACTGAACGGCCAAGTATGACTAGTAGAATTTGTATGTAAAAACTTCGGGCAAAGCTGAAACAAATCAACAATTCATAAAAATTAATTCAGCCCTTAATTATAAGCACAAGACCCCCCCAAAAAAAAAAACAAAAACAAAAAACAAAAAAACCTGTGTTAAACAACAATGATGCCAAATAAAAAATGTCTGATTGCTTGCTCCAAGAAGATAAAACCTAGAGGCTTCCTGGAAGATAAGGCTGGGGAAATAACTCAATGATGTTCACATGGAGTCCTGCTTAAAACCCTGTCTCCTGATGTCCACAATGCAGAGCTTGCCTAATTCCCAATTCCCTTGTAAGACTTGTTTTTTTAAATGGCCCAACCAAGACCCTAAGGGCCCACAAACATCATTGCCTAAATCTTTACTTTGAGACAAAGTACAAAGTACAAAGAAGGTACTTGGCCATCAGTGTACTAGGCCTAACAACCTTACTAGCTTTGCTGGTTGCCTCTCAGAGACTAAATATCCGACATCTCAAGTTGGATTTACTCTCTATTCCAAGTTTACTACAGTCAAACAGTGGCCTGTGTACATCCATGACCTCTTCAAAGAATCTCAAATATTACTTCCAACAACAAATGAAGGTTTTTAAGTTTTCCAAAGGTTTTTTTTTTTTTTTTTTTTTT
>NC_034601.1:84876620-84899508 GCF_900095145.1 Mus pahari | reverse complement strand
TGGCTGTCCTGGAACTCCCTTTGTAGACCAGGCTGGCCTCGAACTCAGAAATCCGCCTGCCTCTGCCTCCCAAGTGCTGGGATTAAAGGCATGCGTCACCACGCCCGGCCAATATAGCAAATTTTAGAACTATGTATGTATGTAGAGGAATTTTAATCCAGCAACATGGCTGCCCTAGCAAGGGGTCACATCCAACCAAAGATATGATCCAGCCAGAATACAGACACACCCTGAATTACACTATGATCTGGCTGGAATACAGACACATGCTTAGTACACATCTTTAATCCCTAACACTGAAGGTAAGGTTAGTTTGTAGAAGGAAGCAGCCATGTTTTTTGAAAGTGGCGTCTAATTGAGGGACAAAGTGACAAATCAGAGAAAGGTCTGTCAGAGATAGGATACTCTCAACTCACATGAGAACAGCAGAGGGAGAGAGAGACTACATAAAGAGGAGAGAAAGTGAGAAAAAGGTGTGCGGTGTGTGTGCCCATGATGTGTGTATGTGTCTGTGGTGTGTGTGGTATGGCAGTTTCACAGAGACAGTTCTACAGAGATAGGTTACAGAGAGGACAAGCCAGAGAACAAGAAGGAGATTAGGACAGATGTCAAAGTTAGTATGAGGACAGGCAGAACAATTCAGTCAAAGCCAAGAGCAGCCAGAATGAATCAGTCAGCCTGGAAGATTATATTGTACAGAGGTGGGAAGCCGCTAGGCCTAGACTTAGGGATAGTTAGAAAAAGAGAAGGAAATGCCCAAGCCATGTATTTGCACAGGTTGGGTCCAGCTCTTATCTCATCACCTCAGCTGAAGAAATGAAAGTGACATAACTGCACATCTAAGGACACCAGCAACATAAGAAACAGCCCTCACCCCAAAGGGGTAAGAGACACTTCACTCTAGAGCCAAATGTTCAAGAGTAGCAACAATCTGATGAAATTTCTAGAGTAGCAGAGCAAAGGGGCCCAAAGATCATGGCTTTTGGGTACACTAGCTGGTAGGTTACAGTAAAGCCAGGAAAATGCTGTTTTCAGCCTCACATGCTTTGGACAGCATTCCTTGACCTTGACCTTGGCTGAAAGAAACATTTACCCAATGCTCAAAGACCTTAAGCCACAGGAGAGGGCATTAATGGCTATTAAAGGGCCAAAGTTGTCTTAAGGTAACTTGGCTCTGAACTCTGAATCTACATCACTAATGTCAATTGGCCTTTGAAGTTCCAGCTTTTCTCAGGAAATCCCAATCACAACACAAATGACAGTGAAAACCCTGGAGACATACACTGGTGGCAGGGTCCAATAACACTTAAACCAGAGCTTGGTTCTCAGGGTCACCACATTGGTCAGTTTCTATAAAAATGTTTTTATTCCCCTGATACAACTGCTGTCTGAGGCTTACTGCCTCTGTCTGCTAACCTAGGCCCAGTCCTGGAAGCTTCTTGCCGACATACATTCTAACCTAGGCTGACAATGCTCTCAGACTCTGACTTACTACCACTGAGTAAGCTCACCCTTCCTAGTTCTTCCTGAGCTCTGGCTGACTGGATTAATTCAGTTGTTCTGGCTCAAAACTCCTCTTCATTTTTGGTGTTTTTTTTTAAAAAAACTCCTCTTCAAGATGACTCAAAACTGGCTTCTTTCTGCTTCTCACTGAATTGTCCTGCTTGATCTCAAAGTAACTCTAGCAATTTGTTCTAATCTTTTGGCTCCTTCTAATTCTCTGGCTCGTTCGGTCTTTATTTGTATCTAGCTTGTTCTCTCTTCAACCTGTCTCTGTACAACTCTACTGATATCTGCCACTGAATTCCATGAACTGACTGAACAGAACTCAGAAATCTGCATGCCTCTTATCACCTGAGTACTGGGATTAAAGGCGTGTACCTCCATGCCTGGACCTCAGCTTTTCTTTACCTGAATGCTGCTCTATACAAGGCTGACCTTGAACTCAGAGCCCTGCTTGCCTCTGACCCCTTGAATTAATGGCTCATCTGTATCCAGCAGATAACACAGACCTAGAAGATTTTTTGGATGTGATTTTTTGTCATAGCAGTCATGTTCTGAATTAAAATTCCTTGAGAAGCCCCTAAGTTGTAACTCCAGCTCTAGGTAAAGCAATCGCCTTTTCTGGCTTCCACAGGCATCTGCACGCGCGCAAACACACTCACACATTCATTCATATTCTCTCTCTCTCTCTCTCTCTCTCTCTCTCTCTCTCTCTCCCTCCCTCCCTCCCTCCATCAAAAATAAAAAAATACAAATAAAAACTCTAAACAGTCACAGGAGGCTAGCTAGATGTACATGGCTTTTATTCCAGCTCCTGGAAGGTAGAGAATCTCTGTCAGTCTGAGGCCATCTTGGTCTATTGTAGCAAATGAGGCTACAGGGCAAAATATTGAGACTGTCTCAAAAGAGAAAGCATTCAAAGAAATTAGAACTTTTGTGCTCTGTTCTATCAAAGTAGTTGGTAGCCTGAAGGCCTGAGTTCAGTTCCTGGGACCCACATGGTAGGGGGGAAAACTGACTCCTAATCTCTGTTCTCTCATGGCACATGTATGCACACCCTCTACGCCACAAATAAGTAAGTAAGTACATAAGTAAGTAAGTAAGTAAGTAAGAAAGAAAGAAAGAAAGAAAGAAAGAAAGAAAGAAAGAAAGAAAGAAAGAAAGGAAGGAAGGAAAAAGAAAAATGAAGAAAGCTGTCAGACCAAAATAAAACGAGGTAAAGCCACATAGGGAGGGAGGATCCTTGAAAATATTTTCCAGGTAACAGAAACCACCACAGAAGACCGCAAAACCCATAGCTCATATACAGATTCAAAGCAGTTTTACAGCATCTATCACTGGTCCAGAAACTCACTGATCATCCTTGAGCTGACGGTACCGTGTTCCTTGCATCCTCCAGACAACTGTTTCAAAACACAACCCTTACCCACTTTTGGCGTGCTTGTCTTCCTTTGCCCTCTATGTCCATGATGGCTACTGTATTCTGCCTGGGTTTCCCTGCCATTGCAATCTGCTGTGCTGGAGAGCCACCCTGTATTATTTAGGCTAACACTTGCTGGGATGCAACATGTACAGCCGCTATGGAACACAGCATGAAGATTCCTCAAAAACTTAAAGGGCTGGCGAGATGGCTCAGCAAGTAAGAGCACTTCCGAAGGTCCCGAGTTCAAATCCCAGCAACCACATGGTGGCTCACAACTACCCATGAGATCTGATGCCAGCACTAGTATAGTTACATATAATAAAAACAAACAAACAAAAAAAAACCTTAAAGCACAATTCTGTCATGGGTAAGAAAATCACAGTCCTCATTCCCACCAGAGCCTTGGGTACAGCGTTTATGTATCACCATAATCATTTCTGTCAGGACTGAGGCCAGGAGGGCAGGCCAAGCCTCTGCTGTCAGCCACTCAGTGCTTACTAAGGAGTAAATCCACACAGTCCAAACAGTAACCTAACAGAAATTAGACAAGTCCCCACACCTTTATCCAGGCAGGGAATCCCACCTGATAAACGCTGGGTGTGTTCTGAACACAGCTGGAAAAAGACCTCTATGATCTTGTGAAAATGTGAATGATCTACTGATCAGTATGGAGGAAAATAAAATAAAATAAAATCAATGACTAACTCCAGGGAAAGTAAAAAGCTGTATAGAAAATGTATTCACAGTACCATGCCAGGCATATCTGAGAATAAAAGAAAACAAGCCAACTCCAACAAAAATAAGTAAATGAAGTAATATCATGCCTCAGGAGTGGGTGAACAGTGAACCTGTATCAGCTGGAGGCACAAGGATCTGAGGGTGGAGAAAAGCCACCAAACAACAGAAGAAAATGAGATGTGTTTATTTAGCACTCTGCACTCCATCTCAGACCTCCTAAATGATTCTAAAATGTGTGTATAACAGTCTAGAGATGACACACTGAAGAATGTTGCCCTTCCATGTCCAACGTCCTGGAACTCACTCTGTAGACCAGGCTGGCTTTGAACTCAAGAGATTTGCCTGCCCCTACCTCCCAAGAGTTAAGATCAGAAGTGTGTGCCACCACTGCCCAGCTTAGTTCTATGGCCTTAGTTCTTTCTATGGCTTGTTCATGTCTTAGCTTCTCCCCTACTCCAAGCAGGTCGCAGTTATATGTAAACTGCACACGGTGTGTCCAATAAAACTATGGAAACTAAAATTCATGTCACATGTTCTACAACTTTTTTTCGGACATTCGGAATGCTCATTTTTAGATCATAGGTCATAACACAAACAGGTGCCAGACTGGATCTGGTTCATAAGGTAAAAGTTTCAAATAGTCACAAACCCAAAGCAGACAGGTGAAAGACAATTCTGAGGTTCCAAACAGCCACTGTTCTCCAGAAAAGCCAAACTGTCCTCTAACCCTGTGGGAGCCGTAGTCAGCAGTAACTGGACATCGCGACAGCAATGGGGAAGAACCCAGGGTCTCCAGAACACCGCCTGCCAACACTGCCAACTGAAAGGAATTTGGTCTGCTTGCTTCCTCGTTTCGATCTTTCTTTTTGAGACAGGGTTTCACTGTCACCCTAGCTTGCCTCTGCCTCCTGAGTGCTAACTTTCAGCGACAGGCCAAGCTTTTCTGTTCCTTTAGGATGGACAGTTCTAGAGTCTTTCCCACACCAGTGCTCTATCACTAAGCTATATGCCCAGTCCTCTTTCTCATATTTGAGACAGGGTCTTACTAAGTTATCCAGGCTGGCCTTGAATTTGTTATCCTCCAGTCTTAGCCTCACGAGTGCCCTGTATCACTTCAATCCTTTTGTGGTGGGTTTGTGGGGCTTAACACAAAAGTGAAGGGGACAGGCTAACTTGAGAGTATCTTCACCCTCAACCTCACTCGCCTTATTTTTGAGACAGGGTCTCCCACTAAATCTGGCGCTCACTAGGCTGTCTAGACTGGCTGGCTAATGAAATCCAGTTACCTCCCTAGTGCTGAGTTAGACTATAGACACTTTCCCGGGGACTGGGGACCTGACCTAAGGTCTTCATGATTTCACAGTGTGCACTTTACCAAACTGAACTGTTTTCCTGGCCCTTCAACTTTGAAGAATCAGAGAATGCAAAAATGTAAGGAGGGAAAAGGGTGAAACTCAGATGCAGAACCAATTAGACATGTAATTCACCCATTTCTACTGATCAGGACTCAACCTGGGAGTTCTCTTAAGAAAGGGTCAAGAAAATGGTCTAAACTGGCCTGGAACTCTTGATCCTCCTACTTCACCTTTCTTAGTGCTGGGCTTATATTACGCCTTAACACTTGGATGTAGCTTTTTAAAGAAATAGCATTTGTATTTTATTTTTGGCACTGTAGTAGCACCAAGGGCCTAGGACACGCTAAGTATGTGCTATATTACACTGGGATATATCCCTGACCCAAAATAGAGATTTCAAATACCTGTGGCAATACCTAAGGCTAATTGTCATGGATGGAAGTTCTCCAAAGCTTCATCTGTATTGAGGATCCTGTATATGTTTGGCTAACCAGAACATCATGATTGAGAAATGGAATGTTGTAAGACAGCCAAAATTCTCTTGAGCTATCTTTAGTGCCCTCAAGTGCTGGGGTTGAACTTGGGCCCCAGACGTGGTGGCAGGTACTCTCCCACTGAAACACAACCCAGTCCTCTTTCCTTTCTATTTTGAGACAGGTTGTCTAGGCTGGCCTTGAACTCACTCTGTAGCTCAGGCAGGCCTTGAATTTGTAGTCCTACTACCTCAACCTCCACAGTCGATGAAATTACAGATGTACTACAAGGCCTGACTTCTTAGTCCCTCTTAGAGCTACTTACCATCAACTCTGTATTTGACCTAATATCCCTTTACTAGGTACAACTCTCAATGTGTTGTTAAGCCCAGCAGAGATCTGCAGCAGAGGTCTGCCTGCTCTGCTGCCTGCCCTGCCAGCCAATACTTAAGCAAATATTCTCATCTATGGGTTTATTCTGTTGTATGATTTAGGAGCTTCCATAAGGTTGGGGATACAGCAACATTTGCCTGGCAATCAGGAAGTCAGCCCCTTGTTGGATAACCCAAGACACACACACCACCCCACACCACCCCCATTACTCACAGGAATCTAAATCCTGTTCCAGAACCTTAGTCACTCATAATTGACACAGGATAATTTCTATCATTTCCCTGGGAATAAGAAGTCTTTTGGCTCCAGAGTGGCAAGTGTTACTCTATCCAGATTCACCCAGTTGGGGAGCAGAAGAATGCTAAAACCCAGCGGAAAGAAAGAATAAAGTTACTCTCCTTTAACTACTGAACACCATTAGTCAAACATACCAATCACTTAAAAGTCCCTCACAAATCAGTACTATCCTCTCTCAAAAGAAAAGACTGTAAGAATGACTAGACTACAGGCTTTAGAGAGGTGACTCAGTGCTAAGAGCACACATTGCTCTTACAGAGGACCAGGATTCAGTTCCCAGCACCCCATGGGGCAACTCATACCTAGCAGGGAGGGATCTTAAGTCCCCATCTTCAGGTGCATAAGACACACAGGTGGTCAGCATGCATACACATACATACAGGCAAACCACTCACAAACATAAATTAAGTAAGTGTGAGGGGGAAAAACCGTACTAACAGGCAATTTAAAACAAAAATAACAAAAAAAATGTGGAGAATGCTCAACTTCACAAAAAAGGCAGAAGCAATAAAACTAGGTAACAACACTTCATGCACACTTGGGGCTCTCACATCCCATCAGAAGGACATCACCTAATGAATGGACGGAGACTTGCATCCTTGAAGAGAGCCTACGGGAGGTGCTTTAACCTCCGGAAATCCTTACCACTCGCCAATGAAATTACATAACACTGTAGTACCGCTTTTTTTGCCTTTGAGACAGGACTTCCCCCTGTCTCCCTAAATTGTCCTAGAATTTGCCTGCTTCGGTCACCCGAGCGCTGGGGATGACAGGCATGGGCCACCGCAGCCATCCTTCAAACATCGACCTCCTCCTCTTCCGAGGAAGTACTTTCCCCGCTTAAGACCTCAGGGCCGGCGGAGAATAAAACTTTGCAGGAATCATCAGGTGAAGCCACGCCCACACTGTTTTGGACCCGAAAGTCTAAGTCGTTTGCTGTGACCACTCCCAGCCGCCTCCAAAGGGTTTGTCAGCGACGGGCTCGGCCCGAAGAGGCAGGGGCATGCCAAGCGAGCGGGGGAGAGGAGTCCTGGCCTCCGCTCCTCCGAGCCGGGGCCGACGGGGACCGACGCGTGCGGGAACCGCGCCGCCCCGCAGCCCACGCCGCCCCGGCGAGGCCCGGCGGCTGCTCCCGGGGCTGGCGGGCCGCGGAGGAGGGCGCGGCTCCCACCACGGCTGTCGCGCGCCGCAGGGCCGGAGGGAGGGAGGCGGCCTCGGCGCGCCCCGAGCGCACCGGCCGCGCGTTACGGCGGCTCCTCCGAGCGGGGAGACATGGCGGCGGAGCCTCGGCCCGGCCGCGACCTCCCGGCCGCCGCGCCGGGCCCGCGAGTCGCCGCCGCCCGCTGCCACCCCCTGGCTGGCCCGCCCGCCCGCCCTCCTGGGACCCGGCCCGCTCCTCCCCTCGCGGCTGCTCACCGCGCTGAGGCGGATCCCGGTGGGTGGCTGCGCCGCCATCTTGAGTGAGCTACAAAGCCAGGACCGGCCTCGGCCGCAGCCCGACTGGGAGGCTACGAGTCCGTCGCGGGGTTCGATGCCCCGCCCACTTCCGGGGCGGAGTCGGCGCCGCCAGGCCACACCCACTCATTTCCGCCTCGGGCAAAGGCGAATTAGGATTCTAGGCGGAGACTTGCCCGAGCGGGCCTGACCTGCTGCGCGCGCAGGACCCAGGCGTAGGGCGCATGCGTAGGCGAGCGGGCGGGCGCGAACTCCTCGCCGCGCGTAGCTGGACCTTGCGATTGAAGATTGGCGCGAAGGATGATGTTTGTGTAGAAGCTAGACAAACTCGGATGAGAATCGCACTGCAAAAGTGTATTCCATGGCCGCTAGTAATGATGTTACTGGAATCTTACAAGACAAAATGAAGAAAATAATTACTTTTTGGGTTTGCCTGAAAATCATCAGCTTTTATCCTGGTAGTGGTGGCGTACGGACACGTGAATTCAGCGTGTGTCGAGCCCGGTACTGCAGTGAGTAGGATGCAGAAATTAGTCAAGAAAGGGATGCTAAATAGTACAAGTAAAGAGAAGGTTAAAAGATTTGCAAGAGTATTTACTGCAGTCTTATGAAAGTCATTTTATTTGTAAAAGTTCAGTTCAGCCGGACAGTGGTGGCGCACGCCTTTAATCCCAGCACTCAGGAGGCAGAGGCAGAGGGATTTCTGAGTTCGAGGCCAGCCTGGTCTACAGAGTGAGTTCCAGGACAGCCAGGGCTACACAGAGAAACCCTGTCTCGAAAAACAACAACAACAAAAAACAAAAACAAAAACAGTTCATCTTCTGCTGATAAACAGTTTAGTGTTCTTTATTACAGACCGCTGTCTACTAAACACTGCAGTAGGGGATCCTCTCCTTTTCCTAGACTTCAACTGTGTTTTCTCTTCATATTCCAACGGTGTTTTTTCCTCATACTTTAACTGTAGGCTTGTAAATACTTAAATACTTTTAAATTAGTAAGGAGATGTAAAATTAAAACAAAACCCATGATATTCACTGTCCCCTTTGTTTTCCACAGTTGGATAAGTTATAGAAATCACCTAAAAGTGCTCATCTGTGATTCTCTGGGCTGCTTTCAGACTGTGTTGTTAGGTACATAGTCTTTCATCACTGTTTACGACAGTCTGTGAGGTGATGGTGCCAAGAGGCACAAGATAAGCAAAGCTGGTGTCTAGTCTTGCAGAACAGGTGGCTGTCAAGACAGTTGAACAGTGATGGCGGGTCAGTGAGCTGTGCAGCCAACCTAGGGAGTGCTGCAACCCAGGCTGCACAAATTCTCCGCTGCACTTCAATTAGCTTAGTCTAGAAACTCCCCTGTGGATTTGTCCAGAGGTTTGTTCCCATGGCGATTCTAAACCTTGTCAAGTTGACAGGATTAACAAGCAGGTCAGCCTTGTTTTCCTGTTTCATTCGAGTCTGGTTGTCTTTTGGGGGAAAACAGTCCCTAGGGTGGGACAAATGCTTGTTCATCACAGAAGGGGATTCCCCACGGGATGCAGCTGAGGAAAGTCTGACTCACCTACATTTTCTTGAGATCCACATAATCGCTTTGTTTTTCTTTTTGAAAGAGTCTCAGCCGGGCGTGGTAGCGCACGCCTTGATCCCACCACTTGGGAGGCAGAGGCAGGTGGGTTTCTGAGTTTGAGGCCAGCCTGGTCTACAGAGTGAGTTCCAGGACAGCCAGGGTTATACAGAGAAACCCTGTTTCAAAAAAACAAAAAACAAAAAAACAAAAAAAACAAAAACAAAACCAGTTTTGAGAGGTTGGCGAGATGGCTTAGTGGTTAAGAGCACCGAGTGCACTTCCAGAGGTCCTGAGTTCAATTCCTAGTAATCACATGGTGGCTCACAACTATCTGTAATGGGATCTGATGTCCTCTTCTGGTGTGTCTGAAGACAGGAACAGTGTACTCACATAAAATAAATAAATAAATCTTTAAAAAAAAAAACAAAAATAGAGTTTCAGTGTAGTCATGCTTTAAGCTCTGCTGTATGCACGGGATTGAGTTACTATTCCCCCTCAAATTGTGCTGTGCTTAAATGGCCTACAATAAATTTCCTGGTGTCAGACTCTGGAGTGTGAACAGCAGCTACTGAGTGGGACATCCATTTCCCCTCTTACTGACTGACTGACTGCTGGCTGTGGTGCTTGCAGAGACGCCACGAGCATGCCATCATATGGAACAGACTATGACAGCAGACAGACATGGCATGGCACAAGCATAAGGCAGAGAAAAAGAGCTAACTGGGAAATGGTGTGGACTTTTAAAACCCCAAAGTCTGCCCCACCCCTGCTGCCCAGTGACATACCTCCTCCAACAAGGCCACACCTCCCCATCCTTCCCAAACATTTCCACCAACTGGAAGCCCAGTATTCAGATATATGAGCCTACTACTCTTATTTCAACCACAATTCAGTTCTTTCCTTCCACCACGTGGGTCCTGGGATAAATGTAGGCCATCAAATTTGTTGGCAAGTATCCTTACCTGCTGAGCTGTCTTACTTCTTGTGGGAAGCGGGTGTGGCTGTGGCTGCGGGCCTTGTGAGCCAAGACAGCACCCTGGTTCACTGCCAAACCCCATGATTCCTTGCTTGATTACCAAAAACCTGATTATGCGCACCTGAGTGATTACACACTGTCCGCCTGACATATAGTGTCATGCAGCTTAATATTGAGTCACTGGCCTTTCAACACCCACCCTGTCTGCGTGCATGGCTCACGTATAGAATGTGCTGAATGCTGATTGAATGATGAGTGATGAGAGACGAGTGCAGAGGGTAGAAGGGTATAAATTGAGCGATCCCAGAATAAAGTGAGAGAGCTGAGTGGGTGAACCTGAGGAGCGGGGGTGAAGCTGAGAAGCAGAGGGAATCTGAGAGAGCTGAGTGTGTGAAGCTGAGAAGCAGAGGTGAAGCTGAGAAGCAGAGGGAAGCTGAGAAGCTGGGTAGTAACTGAGAAGCAGAGGTGAAGCTGAGAAGCAGAGGGAATCTGAGAGAGCTGAGTGTGTGAAACTGAGAAGCAGGAGGTGAAGCTGAGAAGCTCAGGGGAGCTGAGAAGAAGCAGTGAAGCTGAGAAGCAGAGGGGAGAAGCTGAGAAGCAGAGAGAGAAGCTGAGAAGCAGAGGGAGAAGCTGAGAAGCAGAGAGAGAAGCTGAACTGCTGTAGAGATCTAGGGTGAGCTGTAGAGAGAATAAAGGAAGCTGCAGCGGGAAGCTGTGAAAGCTGCTCAAACCCTGCTTTTGCATAAGGGTTGTCTTTGCCCCACCTCTGCAGGATGGAGGTCGGGGCGCACGGCAACTTCTTACTGGCCCAGTTGCCTTGGACTTAGGTCCAAAGAAGCAGGCACACCTAGCAATGGAGCTGCATGGCAGAAATGGGTGAGGCGTCAGAGAAAGAGCAAGGATGTTATGAGGGTTCACTTATTAAGAAAGGAAAGCCCTTCCAAGAATGGGGTGGACTACTGTGGTGGTACAAATGAAAATGCCCCCGCATGTCATTAAAGAGTGGCCTTTTTGGAGTGTATCACTGGGGGTGGACTTTCAGGTCGCAGATGTTCAAGCCAAGCCAGTGTTCGACTCTCTTCCTGCTGCCTGTGGATCCAGATGCAGAGCTCTCAGGTACTCTCCAGCACCATGTCTGCCCGCATGCTGCCATTCTTGGTGCCATGACAATGAACTGAACCTGCAAGCTAGTCTTAATTAAATGTTTTCATTGGTAGGAGTTGTTGTGACCATGGCTTGTATTCTCAGCAATAAAACCCTAAGACAACTATAGAGAGAAAGCAAAAAGCTCTGAGACAGGAGACCTGTGACCCTTACAGCACATTTGCAGAGCACCTATCCCCGGATGTTACAACGCCCAGGTGAGGAAGGTATTCTGTCACTTTTCCTACATGCACTTTTATTTGTATGCAAGAATGTTTGTCTGCATGTATATATTTGCAATTTGTGAATGTCTAGTACCTCGGGAGGTCAGGAAAGTATGTTGGGTCTCCTGGACTGAAGTTATATTTCTGAGCTGCCATACCCTAGTCTGTCTGCTGCAAGGCAGCAAATACTCTTGACAGCTGAGCCATCTCTCCAGCCCTCCTCTGTTCTCACTGACACAGCTCCTTTCAGTGTCTCCGACTTGGCTCTGTCACAGAAGGCGTTTCTTCGGTGAGGAGATGCTCTGCTCCTTCATATCTCCTCAAGAAAGAAGATAGGATTGGGTTAGGGACCAGGGTCAGGCAGAGCCCACTGAGTCTTCACTAGTACACAGATAGCACATTCTTTTGTTTGGTTGGTTGATTGGGTTTTTTTCGAGACAGGGTTTCTCTGTATAGCCTTGGCTGTCCTGGAACTCACTCTGTAGACGAGGCTGGCCTCGAACTCAGAAATTCACCCGCCTCTGCCTCCCAAGTGCTGGGATTAAAGGCATGTGCCACCATGCCCGGCTCAAAACTCTTTGTAAAGTTCCTGTGACCTCTTCTATAAAGATGGATCCCATTGATCGAAAAGCAGTGCTCAACATAATTGTCTAGGGAGGATGACTGACGCTGAAGAGGCTGAAGGAGTCAGTGGTGGCCTGGCTCCCCAGATAGCACAGAGGTCTCAGGGCTACCACATCCATCTCCAGCCTTCTGTCAGAAAACAGGTTACTCATCGCTACCTTTGAAGAGACAGCCCTGCACATCTAACACCCCTGCTTCCCCCGGGCACTTGTCTGTGAGCACAGAGACCTTGTACCCTCTACATGAACCTGCCCTCTGAGCTGTAAGCCACAAATTACATGCTTTCTCTTAGAAGTTGTTTTAGTCACAGCGTCTTATCACGGCAAGAAAAAGGCAACCCGTGTGCACATCATTGTGGCGCATGGGAACTAAACACATTCATGCATAAAATATTTTTTTTTCAAAATATGTGACTGTGTCTTTTCTCTTCTCCATCCCCCTTCTTACGGCTGCTGCCAAGATGTACAGCTTGCATGCCCTGTTTCTCAACTCTCATAAAACGTTTCTCAAACTTCCTTCTAGGACCATCTTAAAATTCTTTCACTAACCTTCTATGAACCCATGAAAGGAAACCCTATATTTCCTGCGAAACAAAAGTAAGGATTCCTCTAAATGCGTTTATTCAGCTTATTTTAAACAGAAACATGCCTAAGCAGTTATGCTGTGGATTCCCCTGGTGCTGTTTTTATTTTGATGCTAATTCCGCTTCCCCAAGAGGGGCTGCCTTAGATGAGGACTGAATATGTGTGAACCTTCTCCCATTTTAACTTGTAAAATAAAAGCTAGAGCCAGTGATTGGGCAGTGGAAGGGAAAGGTGGAGCTGAAAGTTAGAAAGAGAGAGGGGAGAGGAGGAGGAAGAGGAGAGACAAGGAGAGGAAGGAGAGAGAGGAAAACAGAAGAAGAGGATGTGGGAAGAAGATGGAGAAGCACGAGACCTAGAAAAACCGCAAGTAGCAAGGAATTTCATAGATGGGGAATATAGTAGTGTAGTGGTAGATCTTCCCAATCTAGGTGCGCAGCTGGTATTCATATTAATTGAGTTGTGTTTTCCTTGCACAGGCTTACTGGGGTTGGAGATTTACTGCAACACAGCCAACTGCTGGGGTGTGAGTCTCAGCCCACACGACACTGCAAAGTCCAGCCCATTATGTGGTGATTTGCACCCGAGTCTCACAGTTACCCTTCTACCTTTATGTCTGCCGCCATCGGCAGAGAGTGGGAAGGAGCAGAAGTAGAGCCATATTCCAACATTCTTTTGTAAGCATGGGTCCCGCACGTTCAACAAATATTCCTCATGTTATGTAACCTGATAGCATATAACCAGGTGTTATGTAACCTGATGGACATTTAGGTTGTCCAGTGAATAATCTTGTCATAAATAAATGTTTATTTATGAGACCCTGTTTTGTTTTGTTTTGTTTAAGATCATGTCACACTATGTAGCCAAGGCTAACTTTCAACCATCAGTCCTCTTGCCTTGGCTTTCTGAGCGCTTCAGTTAGAGGTGTGTGCCCAATTGCTTGGCTTCCAGTTCTTCAGGGTATATAAAGTGATATACTACATGTATAGCCTATTTCCTTCTCCCTACAGTTCATAGGCACATATTGTTGTTTAGACTGTGAGAAGTAAGTCCCCCTACAAAAAGATCAGCAGCCAAGCTTCTGCCTTTGCTGATCGATGGCTGCTGCCTCCTATCCACGGAGACGTCCCATCACAGTGCCATGATCAGAAAACCAGTGTTTCCTCTAGAGTGGTCCTGGATGCCCTGCAGATGTGTGTCCTCATGATGTCCCTGCCCCCTGGGAATGGCCTAGGTTCGTGGTAGGAAGGAAGTTACCCTTCAAAAGAGCTCACTTCAAGGTCAGCAAGTAAGACAAAGGGATGGGTGGCCCAATGGCAGGCAGCACAGGCCTTATTAGGAAAAGGCTGCAGATATCCAGTCCGCGAGACAGAGCCTGCCATCCTCCAAACACATAGGTGTTAGAAAGCAGGCGAGGGAGGGGCCTTGAAATCTCCCTTTGTCCCTTGGGTAGCATGGGTAGGGGGAGCTGGGTTGGCTGTGACTGGGGGTCTGAAGGGGGAGGAGGTGGGGAATCTAGAAAACATTACTTCTGGGAACCAAGTTAGTTTACCTCTAGGAACTAACTAAATGGAGGAGCTTTACAAAATGTGACTGGGCAAGACAGCGCAGAGGTCCCTTCATGTTAGACTCTTGCTGAGGCCATCTGGGGGTAACTAGAATTTCATCTTCCTGAAGGAGAATCCTGTGGAAAATCACTCAACTCTATTCTAGGGACCCAAGGTTGGGGTGACGTAGCTAACGTAGCTTCTGTAAAATTGCTTGCTTATGTGAAGCGCCCCTACAGCTGCCGAGTGAGATGCCAGGAAGCAGGTTCTGCCTTCAAAAGCCCCATGCTCCGGACACTTAGGATGCTTGAATAACTGAGTGGTGTCCCAGCCAGCTGGAATAAAGACTTCTAATTGGCTATTAACCATGTCTGAGTGGTCATCTCTAGAGGACTCCCCATAACAAAAATGGTGTGGCCATTTGAAGTGGAAAATTCTGGTTTCTTTGGAAAGTCAGTTATGTCAAATGATGGTTTGCTGAAGCAGACACAGGTGAAAGGATGTTTGGCTGAAGCAGACACAGGTGAAAGGATGTTTGGCTGAAGCAGACACATGAAAGGACATGTGACATTTAGAAGGAATATAAATCTGACCTCACAGACAATGGGAGCTCGAGCTGTAAGACTTTCGTGGGGAGCCCTCCCCATTTTAGTCTCAAGAAGGCGATGTCCAAAAACCACGACTAAACCATCTTGATGTAAAAACACGAGGTAGCTTAATGGCGGAGCTCCGGGCTGATGCATACCTCACACAGGAGGTAGAGGCACCAACCTCATGGCCTGAAAGCTAGGGGGCTTTATAAGGGGAGGGGTCGGGGCTAGCAAGAATTGGCGCAGTTACACACGATTGATCCATTTGAATGCCAACACATTTGCAGAGTGGTAGTGTAAGTTAGCAGAACACCTGGTTAACATATGACTCCAAACTATTAGCCCCAGCAATGTTTTTACTACGGCCTACCTGGGCGTGCCCAGGCCTGCTCACTGTGCTCTCCGCCTCAGGCTTCCAAGCTTACAAACAACTATTTCTCTGGACATAAGTTGCATGAGTCCCAGGCCTTAAATTTCATGTTAAATTTCATTTCCCTTCAGAGCATTGGTTTGCCTTGCTAGTCTTCGCTGACAACACGCATGTATTGGTTCACGTTACATTCCATCACTGAGCTTCACTTGTGGTGACTTCATAGAAAGTCATCAAAGAACTCAGGAGGTTCCTGTGGCTTCTTGGTGCTTCCTCAGCCCTTGATGATTTGTGTGTGGTGTCTGCTGAGCAGACTGGTCTGCAACTGCTGACTCACATTTGGTGTTTGCTAGTGGACTGGACTGAGAACAATGAAGATTGGACTCGTTCCCAAAGAACTATTTCTAAACAGGTCCACTTCCCCCATAACCTAATAACCTTTCTTTGCCACTACGTCTGGTGGATGGTGGGCTAGAGGAGAGGTTGAACCCTTATTAAAGTAGGTTGAGAAAGAAAAAAAAAACATGCCTACAGGCCATGTCTAACACTAGGAAAGCTGATAGTTTAAACCCACAGGCAGCCATAATGGGGTCATATAGAGAGGGACCCTCCCTTCAGTTACAAAACATAAAGGAAATTTCTCTTATAGGTGCTTAGGGGGTGAGGGACCCAGCCTATGTGCTATGCCCAGAAGATTTTATTCTCAGTGACAAGAGGGAGTGAGGCTCTGTAAGGTCACAGCCCTTTAACAAGTTTCTGTTCCAAGGGGAGGTGTGGCCTGATTTCTTGAAGCCAGCAGCTTAAGGTTCTCTTAAAGTGACAGCCAGAGGGTATGTAAACTGACAGTCATTTTGCCTGATTCAAGTTTCATGAAGATAGGGAGCTGTGTTTTAAACCTTCACTCCCAGGTGTCTGTCCCTTGGGCACACACAATGCAACAACCATTGCCAGGCAGAGCTGCCTCACTGGGTTCTTAGTCATCAGATTAGAAACCGGGGTTGAAGAGATGGCTCAGTGGTTAAGAACACCGACTGCTCTTCCGGGGTCCTGAGTTCAATTCCCAGCAACCACATGGTGGCTCACAACCATCTGTAATGGGATCCGATGCCCCCTTCAGATGTGTCTGAAGACAGCTACAGTGTACTCATAATAAAATAAATAAATCTTAAAATATCTATTTACAAGCCTGATCCTAACTAACCTGCTAGCTCTTTAGAGATCTCTTTCTGTCTGTGTTATTCTATCGAGNTAGTCTGCCTTTCTCTTGAGCTCCTCCAAACCCAAGAGGACTCCTTAGCTCTCTCCTAGAATCCTATTCTGTGTCCTGCCAGCTGCTTCTCTGTTGTTCCTGCAACCCAGAGAGAAAATGCCTAACTCATACCCAGAGCTCCTTCCAAGCCAAAGGCAAGAGCTCGCAGAGGTCCAATAGCTATAAAGACATCTCTAGCTCCTCCCCTCCACCCTTGGTAGGCTGAACCATGTCAGGGGCTCCAAGCCGAGTCAGCAGGGCGGAACCATTTCACCTTTACAGTGGGGTAGCTCAAGGCCATCCAGCTGACTTTGCCTGGGGTCATAGAGCAAAGACCAGAAGATATCTCCCTCCCCCTCCTCCCTTTCCCCCTTCCCCCCAAAAATTTGTCTTAAAATAGGCAGGGACTTTCCACTTTTTAGCATTCTTATCTGCGGAGGCTTTTAGGGGCACACCCAAACTGCATCTCTACTGCACACATCTAACTGCATCTCACAACTGCAATCATCTTTCCTTTTCTTTCTTTCTTTCTTTTTTTTTTTTTTTTGGTTTTTCGAGATAGGGTTTCTCTGTAAAGCCCTGGCTTTCGCGAAACTCACTCTGTAGACCAGGCTGGCCTCGAACTCAGAAATCCACCTGCCTCTGCCCCCCAAGTGCTGGGATTAAAGGCGTGCGCCACCACTGCCCAGCCAATCATCTCTTTCTAAGCTTGTATATTTTGCTAACAATTAGGTTTTCTATATACTGTAATCAAATAAGCCAAATCAAAATAATAGTAATAATAATAATAATAATAATGATAATATAAAAAGTCAGAGTCCTCTAGGGGGAACAGAACTGACAGGAGCAATCTCTGTCAAAAGGGGATTTCCTTTTTTTGTTTTTTTAAGATTTACTTATTTATTATATGTAAGTACAGTTGCTGTCTTCAGACACATCAGAAGAGGGCATCAGATCCCATTACAGGTGGTTGTGAGCCAGCATGTGGTTGCTGGGATTTGAACTCAGGACCCCGGAAGAGCAGTCAGTGCTCTTAACCGCTGAGCCATCTCTCCAGGCCAATAGGGGATTTCTTACAGTCTGTGCTCCAGGGAGTCCTTCCCTCCATGAAGCGGGATGTCTTCTATGATCTACACTGAAATCACAAAGAAGTAAGTTCTAGTAACACTGAAGGAATGCCTTGGGAGCAGGATGGATAAATGTGCCAGTGAGGGAGAGGGCAAACAGACAAAAAGCAACGGCTTGTGTCTTTGTCCTTTAATGTAGGCTGCCCCCAGAAGGTGTGGCCCAGATTTAGGGTGGGTCTTCCCACCTCAAATGATCCAGTCATGAAAATCCTTATAGGCGTGCCCAGCTGCTTGGGTTTAAGTTGATTCCTGATGGGGTCAAGTTGACAAGGTTAGCTGTTACAGATAGCATGAGATCGGGGTTATTTACCAATGTTTGAGCGTGACTATACACATGTAACAAGCCTGCCTTAATGAATCAAGTGAGTGAGGTTCACTGCACCTTGTAGAAGAATGAGTGGACACTGGCTGGCCTGTGCCCTGTCCTAGCCGCACTGAGGGGGCACTGGATAGTTTGTAAGAACCCATCTGTGCTTGCCCTTGTGGAAAAGAATGAGGGTAAGTTATAATCTGAACCCCAAGACCATGTTGTACTTGATTATGTTGCAAGGTTAGTCCCCAGAGAGCACACATGATCTCATTTACAGCTGAGAGGATGAAACTGGACCTTACTGTTTGCTTGGTTTCAAGCCTGTCATACTCTGGGACCTTGGGGTCTAGGTACAGCCAGCAGTGATGACTTACGTCTGTTTCAGAATGGCTGTGGAACTGATAACCTCTTTCTTGCATCCCGGACACTGAGGGGCTGGCTTCTGCTGACTCCTGGACCTTTATCCCTGAAGTTATTAAAGGAATTCCTGGTGAAATTAGAGTTTGGGGGGATTGCCACTTTAGGGGGTTCATATTCTGGGGGTACTAAGATGGGTCAGTTTGGGCCAATTGGTCATATGACCTTAGGTGATTGTTTTCTATAAAGGGATCCGTGTGTGAAGGGAAATGAAATTTAAGATAAAATTTGAGGCCTGATTTATGTAACTTATGTCAAATAGTCCAAAGAAAAAGTTGTTTGTAAGCTTAGAAGTCTGAGAACACAGTGGAACAGGCCTGGGCATGCCCGGGCAGGCCTGTCGTTAAAACATTCCTGGGGCTGCCTGACCAGCCTTAAAGACAAAAAAAAAAAAAAAAAAAAAAACAAGGAATGCAGGAACTTGTCCGGGCTATCTTGGCTGAGTCATCAGCCACCTAGTTTGAAGTTATATGTTAACCAAATATTCCACTGACCTAGATAAGCGTCCGCCCCTCAGGTCTCCTGACATCCTGACTTGCACGTACAATTGTGCTGATGTGTAATTGTTTTCTGCTGATGTTTAAATGAGCCAATCGTGTGAAACTGGACCAATTCCTCCTAGCCCTGACCCTCTCCCTATGAAAACCCCTAGCTTTCAGACCTCATGGTCAATTCCTCTGTCTCCTGCGTGAGATACATATCGGCCCGGAGCTCCGCCATTAAACTACCTCGCCATTAAACTATCTTGATTGTCTATTCGTGGTTTTTGGGTGCCACCATCTTGAGACTGGAGTGGGGAGGGCTCCCCATGGAGGTCTTTCATGTGCTCCCAGGAAGACTTGGTTTTGCAACCCACTGATCACAGTGGTGTTTGCCTGGTTCCTTGCAGCCCAGGGAGCCATCACCAGGGAGTCCTGCAGCCTGACATTACTGCATAGATGAAGCTCTGTCTCTTTACCAATAAGCGTGCCACCCCAGAGCCATGTTCCCCACCAAGAGTAGTGAGTCATCCACCCCTATAACTTCTGAATGTAATATTTTACAGAACTCTACCTGGAAGGTGTGTTGGGTCCAAGAGGATAGTCTGACCATGAGCTCCTGGGGCCTGGTCTTTCTTAATTCCCATACCCAGTGTCCTGGCTCATGGGACTTTGGGCCTTTCTCATGAGAAGACAAAAAGTCAAAATAGGACATCCATAATTATAGGGCCCATATCAGTCTTATCTTCAGGGGGTCAGGGAACCTGATAATGAACCTAGATTAGATCTGTTGCAAGATATTTGATTGTGTTATTTACTGCAAAAAAAAAATTGTTTCTAGTTGTGGTGTGGCTCAGCCTTAGCACACACCTTTAATCCCTCTGGCTGGAATGCAGACATGCCCTTAGCGTACACCTTTAATCCCAAACAATGAAGGTAAAGTTGGTATGTAGAAGGAAACGTCTATGTCTGGAAGTGATATCTAATTGAGTGGCAGACAAAGTGACAAATCAGAGAAAGATTTGACAGAATAGGATACACCCAACTCTCAAGAGAAGAGAGAGGAAAGAGAAGCTAATTAAGGGAGAGACAGACAGTACAGAAGACAGGAGTACAGTCCAGGATACAGTAGAGTTGAGAGGGAGAGTGAAGCAGCGCAGGGAGGGGAAGGAGGAGGTTTTACTGGGAGAGTTTTAACAGAGACAGACAGAAGAGAAAACAAGCTAGACACAGGTAAAGACAGAAAGAGCAAGAGAATGGGAAGGAGCCAGAAGATTAGGAAAGATTTCTAGACTTAGGTTGAGGCCAAGCAGAGCAATTCAGAAGCCAAGAGAAAAGCCAGATAGAATCATTCAGCCTGGAGAGGAGTTTGAGCTACAACAGCTAAGTTGAACCAGCCAAGCAGAACTCAGAAAGAACTAGAAAGGGTGAGCTTATTCAGCTCTAAGTCTCAGAGGCTGAAAACGTTCTAGGCCTAGATTAGATTGTTTGGAGGTTAGACCCTTCCAGGACTACGCCTAGGTTAGCAGACAGAGGCAGTAAAAGCCTTGGAGATGACAATTTTTACAAGAGAATGAAAATTACTTTTACAGTGATCCACCATCCATTGTATTCCGTAGCCTTTGTCAGCGAGGTGTGGTGAATCCCTGGGGTGATAATGGTAACCTTGACTATAGCAGGAGCAGTGACAGGGTGTAGACTTTTCCCATGCTGGCTCCAGACTGTGGGTCAGGATCCACTTTACCCATACAAGGTCTCCAGGCTAGATCTTGTGGACAGGCTCAGGTGACAATCCAAATCCAGGAATTAACCCTTGGAGGACTATCTGGGTGACCGTTTGTGTTTGGAGAGTTGTCTTAGTCAGTGAAGGGCCCATCTTAACATTACAAACTCCATTTTACTTTCAGACTCCATTTTAGGATTAACTTGCCCTCTGAATGAACTCAGCTACTGGAAAAACCCCAACTTGTTCCAGGAGCCGTGTCACCCTGGTAACAATTACAATTCCTGGGCAAACAGCCACTCCATACCTAGCAACAACCAATCAGTTCTTAAGGGGATAGTACCTAATGTCTAAAGTAGATTGATTAAGCTAGCAACCATGGTTTGTACCAAGCTGTAATCATTACTAGTCAATAGAAGCAAATGTAAAATCAATAGCCAAGCAAAGGTCAATCAATCATGTCAAACTGGGAAGTCCCTCCCCCTGCTACCATGATAAATAGGCAAGGCTTGTGCCAGCTCAGCACCTTCTACACCTTTCACTGTGCCAGAGAGGATGGAGGGTCAGAGCTCAAGCTTGAATAAAGACTCTGCTAAAGACTGCTTTTGCATATGAGTTGGACTCCTGGTGTTCTGTGGGGAACCTTCGGATCAGGGCATAACAGTCAGGCTCTCACTGCTGTGAACAGACACATGACCAAGGCAACACTTATAAAGGCAAACGTTTAAATGGGGCTGACTTACAGCTTCAGAGATTCAGTCCATTATCCTCATGGCAGGAAGCACAAGGGCATCCTGCAGGCAGACTGCATGCTGGAGGAGCCATGTGTTCCTCTTGACCTGAAGTCGGTCAGGGTGAAGAGACTGTCACTTCTGTACTGGGCAGCAGAGCTTAAGCACCAGGAGCCCTCAAAGCCCACTCCCCCAGCCCCCACAGTGACACACTTCCTCCAACAAGGCCACTCCTATTCTAACAAGGACACATTTCCTAAGTGTCATTCCCTGTGGGCCAAGCATTCGAACACAGGAGTCCATGGCGGTGGGGTGGGGTGGGGGAGACCTATTCAAACCACAATAGGCATCCACCTATCCAGAGAAGGTATTGGTGAAAACTAATGAATACTACAGAGTGTGGGGTGGTTAGGAACAGTTCCTGGTCAAAAGTCAGTTTATCAGCATCCTTTGTTGGCGTGGCTATAGCAGCCACTGCCCCCCAAACAAGCAGGCCAACCCGCAGAAACAGAATCGAGTCTTTGGATAGGTAATCCCCTGGCCTCTTACAGGTTCCACTGCCTGGGCTTTTCCAATTAGGGATTGGGACAGTTGGCCAGGGATTTAACAGATTTGCTTCCTACCTGGGTGCTCAGTGGGATGGAGCCCTGACCCAAGGTAGGACAGGACAGCCTTCTTCACTCTTTTGACCTGGGCAATTATTTTTCCAGTGTTCTTTTTGTTTACAGTAAGCACACTGGTCCTTCTCTAGTCTATTCCTCTCCTGATGCCTCAGGCTTCCCCTCTGGGAGCTCTTTTCTTGCTTCCTCTGAGTGTTGTGCTCTGTTTGGGTCAATCTTTTGGTCTGTTTTTCTTCTACAGCAGTGGTTCTCAACCTATGGGTCACAAACCTTTAGGAGTGGAACAACTGTTTTATAGGAGTCACCTAAAATTATCAGAAAACACAGCTATTTACACTATGATTATAACGGAGGCAACATTACAGTTATAAAGTAGCAACAAAATAATTTTAGGCTTGGGGAGTCACTGCGACATGAGGAACTCTATTAAAGGGTCGCAGCATTGAGAAATGTTGGGAACCACTGTTCTACTGAGTCACAGTTACTATAAATAAGGAATCATTGGTTGGAAGAAAGACATAACCCATAAAAGGTGGAGAGTGGGAACCTTCAGGCCTTGGACCCAGCAGAGGTGCCTCCCTTGAGAGGAAGATTGAGGCTGCCTCTGTTCCAGGGAAATTCCTCCTGGAGCTGTCAGAGCCAGAATCACTCTGGATATGTGGAGGGAAGAGGGGAGCCTGACGAAGAGACTAACACCCACCCCCATCCTGGGTGTTGTGGTTATATAAAGATAAACAGATATTAAGATATGTTCTATGGGGTGTGGTGAGGTATGGGGGAAGGGAGTGCCTCAGTGGGCTCATGCCAAAACATCCCTCCCCCCTCCCCTCCCCCCACACAACAGTATAGTATAGAATAGAGTTTATTTAGGACATAAGATGGGTGACCGTGCTTGGCCAGCAAGAACGTCGCAACACCGAAGATCCTTCTCAACAGGACTTTAGTTAGGAACTCTTTTCACGGTGGTACAGGGGACC
>NC_034601.1:84867721-84876594 GCF_900095145.1 Mus pahari | reverse complement strand
GGGGTGTGGTGAGGTATGGGGGAAGGGAGTGCCTCAGTGCGCTCCCCCCAAACCACCCCCCCCCCCCCCCGGAGGGACCAGCCACAAGACAGTATAACATAGAATAGAGTTTATTTAGGGCATGGGTGAAGTGACCGTGCTTGGCCAGCAAGAACGTCGCAACACCGAAGATCCTTCTCAACAGGACTTTAGTTAGGAACTCTTTTCACGGTGGTACAGGGGACCCCAATGGACCAGGGCAGCCGGCCGCCCTATATACTGGAGCGTTCACAGCCTGGGTGCTCTGTGCCTTGTCGGCACGGGATAGGCTAGGAAAGGAATCACCTCATTACCATAAGGCTGGGCAGTGAGGGCTGTGCTGAGTCATGGCTATGTAGAACTGTGCATGTCTGTCCTAAGGCAGGCAAGTGAGTTGTTTACCAGATGGACAGCGGAAGTCAGCGCCATCTTGTAATGGCGGATGGTACTGTGCGCTACACATGGGAAGGGGAGTTAAGAGGGTAGTAGAGGCAGAGAGGGGGAGAGAGAGTAGAGAAGTAGAGGCTGGCCATGACCATGTGGAGAGACGGGGGAAGGGAATAGGGAGAGAGGGGGCAAGAGGCAAGAGAGTAAAGAACAAGAGAGGCAAGAGGAGAGAGGAGAGGACAAGCAGCCCCCTTTTATAGTGAGCCAGGCCTACCTGGCTGTTGCCAGGTAACTGTGGGGAGGAGCATACTTAGCTGCTGCCAGGAACTCTGGAGTTTAGACAGAACAGCAACACTGGGGACTACATCTACCTTCCTGTGCACACAGGAGAGTGCGTGCACAGTGAGACTGCTGCTCCTGCATTTGGGGCCAGGGGAGGCACCCCCAGAGTCCAGGCAAGGAGGAGTGGCATTGTCCCAGGGAGCCTGAGCAAGGAGTAAGACTGAGGGGACAAAGTAGTCAGAGCCAGGGGTGAGCATGCTGGAAGGAGATAAAGGAGTTTCTAGGCAGTGGTGGAGGGCAGAGCGAGTCCAAGGTAGAAGCCTACAAGGCAAGGGGCACTATGTCCTGGGTGTGGCCATGTCCTCATCCCTGGGTGTGGCCATGGGCTAAGACAGGGCATACCGAGAGGGATGTCAATTTCTTCCCACAGGGCTCAGAGACAGGTGGAGGTTTTAGGTTTCTCTGGTCAAGCCAAAAGGATTTGGTTCCTAACAAGAGGCTATGGGGTCTTGAGCCAGGAAGGTGGGTCTTGCCCAGAGAAAGCCAGTGCTCAATATATCCACAGTAGCTCACAAACCCCTCCCAGAAGCCTTTCAGTACCTCAACAATATCTGGGTATTGCTCTCTCCCCTTCATTTTTAGCTATGTTTCCTCAGGAAACAGAACTGAGAGAAACATACAGAGACATAAGGACAAGTGACAATAAAGACGGTTGGGTTTGGGGTGGAAGCTGAGAAAACTCACAGCAGAGAGAGAAGCTTGAAATGAAAGAAGCTTTATTCTCTGCGTGTGCAGGGAGGCAGCCAGTTCAGGATCTGGACCCTGTCCCAGTGGGAGATTGTACACCGTTTTTAAAGGATGGGAACACAAAGCAAGGGAGAGCAGGCTAGCTGTTGCATTGACAAATCATGTTTTGACACAAAGTATTAAACAAGGAAGTTAATGTTGGTGGCTAGGTCATATCCAGGTCACCTGGTTTCAGGGTCCTCAGGCAGCATTTGTATCCAGGTCCCCTCCGGGACTCCGACCTAAAGTCTATAGCAATAAAGGAAAAAAGGAGTGGGCAAGCAGCCCACAGTCGATTAATCAAGACAGGCAGCAATTTACGACTTGTGTGCCTTAGTTAGATAACAGGATAAGGGAGACTTCCCTCTCCACATCCTTCACTGGTTAACAGACGAACGTGAAACATATGAAGAAGCAGGTTAGGAGCCTGGGAATATGAACTCACTTTTTTGTTCCTGCTGCCAGGCAGACTTTGTTCCTGAGATGGCTGGACTCAGGGAAACTATGTCCTAACGAAGACAAGCAGAAGTGACCATCATACACCGAGACCAGGAAATCCAATGACAGCTTATGCAGATCCTAGAGGAATTTGGGCTTTGTCCCGCCTTCCTGAGGTGTCTTGTGCAGAAGGTGTCATAAACAGGCTCACTTCTGAAGGGGATTGATCCAGGAGACTTTCTGTAGCTTCCTGTTTAGGGCAGAAACATTGGGAACCTCTGGATCTATAGGAGCAGAGAAGGTCCTGGGATTCAAGAATGTCTCATGGGGGCTGGTGAAATGGCTCAGCAGGTAAGAACACCAACTGCCCTTCTGAAGGTCCTAAGTTCAAATCCCAGCAACCACATGTTGACTCACAACCATCCATAACGAGATCTGATGCCCTCTTCTGGAGTGTCTGAAGACAGCTACAGTGAACTTAGATATAATAAATAAATAAATCTTTAAAAAAAAAAAAGAAAGAAAGAAAGAAAAGAAAAGAAAAAAGAAAAAAATGTCTCATGGTATATACCCCATAGGAACTATATGTCCCAGGGCATCTAAGGCCCCCTGGTGTCCTGGTGTGTCAATGTCTGGAATTCTGCTACCTCCAGAATGTTGGAGATAAGTCCACCAGAGAACATGTACACTCCTTTTTATTTTTTAAAGATGTACTTATTTTATTTATATTGAAAGGCCAGGAAAAATTCAGACCCCCCAGCACCAAGAATGTAGGTTAGCCAGTTCAGTGACCCTGTTCCCGGAACTGGTTGACCACAAAAGTTAGATTAAAATCTTGAGTACAATCTTGAGAAGCAAGGAGTTTCTCCTGGTGATTTTTAGTACCCCTTGTGATTTTTTTCACTGGTATTTTCAGCATTTTCCAATAACGCCCTCCCTACCCCCTTGGGTTGTGGTTTTTTTCCTTTAAATACTCCCTTTCCCAGATACTTGGGGTCGAACTCCTTGACCCCTGCGTGGGATACGAGTTGACCCTAGCGCGCTGGTTCCTGTCAATAAACCTCATGCAATTGCAGCAAGGATGGACTCTCATGAGTCCTTGGGGGATTGTGTCATCCCAAGACTTGAGTGATGGCTCCCCTCTTTGGGGGGGGTCTTTCATCTTGGGGGCTCATCCAGGATTTACGACCACCCTCGTCTCCGAAGATCCTCTTGGAGGTGAGATATTGTCTGTGTCTTTGTGTCTTTGTGTTTCTGTGCCAGCTGAATCCTGGTTCTGTATTTTCGGTTTTGCAGTCGCTCGTGTCTCAGGAGGAGATAAAGGGTGTGATCAGCGTACTGCCACCCTAGGACACATCCCAGGAAGTCAGCTGTGACCTCAGTCCCACAAGGAGGCTGGAGAGGACTTAGTAATTCTCTTGGATAGGAGAAGTTATCCTCCCTCGCGGTCATTAGTATTTTTTGAGTGGTTTTGGCTGTCCAGGTGGAAGTGGACATCTGTTAGTATTTCTCTGAGTGTCTTGAGTCTCTGTTTTGTCTTATTTGTGACTTGATGATGGGACAGACCGTGACGACCCCCCTTAGTTTGAGCCATTGGACTGAAGTTAGGATTAGAGCACACAACTTGTCAATAGAATTTAAAAAAGGACTGTGGCAGACTTTTTGCTCTTCAGAGTGGCCAACATTTGATGTTGGCTGGCCCCCAGAAGGTCCTTTTGATTTAACTGTCATTTTTGAGATCAAAGCCATTGTTTTTCAGGAAAGACCAGGATCCCATATTGATCAGCAACCATACATCACAGTGTGGCAAGATCTGGTTCAGAACCCCCCTCCCCCCTCCACCCCACCTCTTGCGCCTTGGGTCAAATCCTGGGTGTGTGAACAAAAGCCAGGCCCCTAAGTCCTGGCTCTCAGTGAAACACCAAAGGATAAATCAAAAGTGAAGGTTCTCCTGAAATGGAGCCTCCAGCCAAGCTTTCGGCCCCTCCCAAAATCTATCCCGAGATTGAGGATCCTCCTGAGTGGCCTAGTCCACTACTCCCCCCCATCCACAGCCTCAACCCCCACTGCTGGGGAACCCTGAACCCTTCGGGGCGGCGGAGGCAGACCCGCAGTGGGTACACTGAGCTGGAGAGTGCAGAGTCCGGTCTTGAGTCTGAGCTCCAGTGCACCCACCGAACCTTCCACCCCTTCAGTACTGGCCATTTTCCTCTGCTGATCTCTATAACTGGAAAACTAATTACCCTCCTTTTTCAGAAAATCCTGCTAGCCTGACAGGATTGGTGGAGTCTCTGATGTACTCTCACCAATCCACCTGGGATGACTGTCAGCAGCTTTTACATGCTCTCTTTATTACTGAGAAGAGGAAAGGGATCCTGTTGGAAGCACGAAAATATTTCCCCGGAGCAAATGGAGTGCCAACCAATCTTCCAAACGAAATAGATGCTGGGTTTCCCCTTGGCCAACCTGATTGGGACTTCGATACAGCAGCAGATAGGGAGCGGCTGAAGGTCTACAATCTGTCTCTTGTGGCAGGGCTGAAAGGGGCCGGTAGACACCCCACCAATTTGGCTGAGGTAAGAGAGGTTCTTCAGGGGCCTGTTGAACCGCCGTCTGTGTTTCTTGAATGTTTAATGGAGGCTTATTGGCATTATACTCCCTTTGATCCAGCCTCTGAGGGTCAGCCAGTTGCGGTGGCTATGGCCTTTATAGGGCAGTCAGCATCAGATATTTAGAAAGAGTTACAGCGTCTAGAGGGTTGCAGGATTATACCTCACAGGATTTGGTTAAGGAGGTAGAGAAAGTGCTTCATAAGCAGGAGACTGAGGAAGAGAAGAAAGAGAAAGAGGGGCGGGAGGCAGAGGAAGAAGACCAGAGGGATCGTAGACAAGAGAGAAATTTGACTAGAATTTTGGCCACAGTGGTAGGAGAGAAAGAAAAGACAGAACCTAGACAGATAGGGAACCTGGGCAACAGAAGACCAAGGATGAGTAACGATGGACAGAGGCGCCCCTTGGATAAAGACCAATGTGCTTACTGCAAAGGAAAAGGGCACTGGGCAAGAGAGTGCCCAAAGAAGAAAGGGAGGGCCCCTAAGGTACTGGCCCTAGAAGATGATTAGAGGGGATGGGACTTGGACCCCTCCTCCCCGAGCCTAGGGTAACCCCGACTGTGGAGGGGACCCCTGTGGACCTTCTGGTAGACACGGGGCAGAGCACTCTGTGCTGACCCCGAGCCTAGGGTAACCCCGACTGTGGGGGGCCCCTGTGGACCTTCTGGTAGACACGGGACAGGGCACCCTGTGCTGACCCCGAGCCTAGGGTAACCCCGACTGTGGGGGACCCTGTGGACCTTCTGGTAGACACGGGGCAGGGCACTCTGTACTGACCCCGAGCCTAGGGTAACCCCGAGTGTGGGAGGACCCCTGTGGACCTTCTGGTAGACACGGGGCAGAGCACCCTGCACTGAAACAACCGCGGGGGAGTTAAAACAAAAGACTGTAGTGATGGGGCAGCTGGGCAGACACAGTGTCCGGGGCCACCTCACGGAGTGTAGATCTGGGGTGAGGGCATGTAACTCATTCGCTCCTGGTTATTCCTGAGTGTCCTACGCCTTTACTAGGAAGAGACTTGTTAACAAAGTTGAAGGCCCAGGTCAGGTTTACTTGAACCGGGGCGGAGGTGACATGGGAAACTCCCACCTCCACAGTATTGGCCATGAGGCTCGAAGATGAGTATCGACTGCATGAGGAGTCCTTACTCAGACTTTGGGACCTTGGAAAATGCCCGAGTGGCTTACCTATCCAAGAAGTTAGACCCTGTTGCCAGCGGGTGGCCTTCTTGCTTGAAAGCTATTGCTGCCACAGCTCTGCTTGTCAAGGATGCTGATAAGTTCACTCTGGGACAGCGAATAACTGTAGTGGCACCCCACGCTCTTGAAAGCATTATCCGACAGCCCCCTGACCGATGGATGACCAACACTCGTATGACACATTATCAGAGCCTTTTGTTGATTGAACGAGTGACCTTCGCTCCCTCTGCTGTCCTCAATCCTGCTACCCTACTGCCCGAGACTGATGACTCTTCACCTACTTACTCATCACTGCGCTGACATTCTGGCAGAGGAAACTGGTACTCAAAATGATCTGAAGGGTCAGTCTTGGCCTGGGAGTCTGAGCTGGTACACGGATGGCAGTAGCTTCGTGGTTGAAGGTAAGCAGAAGGCTGGGCAGCGGTGGTGAATGGGAAGCAAGTGATCTGGGCCAGCAGCTTCCCTGAAGGGATGTCGGCCCAGAAAACTGAACTTGTGGCTTTGATACAAGCTCTATGAATAGCAGAGGGGAAGTCTATCAACATCTACACTGACAGCAGGTATGCTTTTGTCACTGCCCATATACATGGAGCAATATACAGACAAAGAGGGTTGTTGACATCTGCAGGGAAAGACACAAAAAATAAAGAGGAAATTGTGAACCTCCTCGAGGCCATACACTTGCCAAAAAAGGTGGCCATCATACATTATCCAGAAAACTTGAGATGCTATGGGTAAAGGGAATCAGATGGCAGCCATAACCACCAAACAGGTGGTCCAAGGAGCAATGATCCTGGCAGTCAAAGAGCCTAAAGATTATTGTGATGTCGGAGAGACCAGCTTTAGATAAACCCCTGAGGACTATCAAGTTATGGACAAATTAGGACAGATAAAGGAAACCCCGTATGGGGTAGTAGGAACAAAAGAAGGAAAATTAGTCCTCCCACTGTAAGAAGGACACAAGTATGTCAGCTTACATTACCTGACCCAGTTGGGGGCCAAAAAACTAAAAGGTTTGTTTAGGTCCTCAGACCATTATGTTATAGGACTCTCTGACTTAGCAGAGGAAATAGTCAAAAGCTGCAAGGCCTGCACTATGACTAATGCAGGACACTCCATGTGTACTCCTGGGAAGAGGCTCAGGGGTGACCAGCCTGGTGCCTACTGGGAGGTAGATTTTACAGAAATTAAGTCAGCTAGATATGACAACAAGTTCTTATTAGAGTTTATAGACACCTTTTCAGGCTGGGTAAAAGCTTTTCCTACCAGGACTGAAACGGCCAATGTGGTAGCCAAGAAGATCCTAGAAGAAATCTTCCCAAGGTTCGGGATACCGAAGGTAATTGGGTCTGATAATGGACCTGCCTTTGTTGCCCAGGTAAGTCAGGGATTGGCCACTCAGCTGGGGATTAATTGGAAATTACATTGTGCATACCGACCCCAGAGCTCAGGTTAGGTAGAAAGGGTGAATAGAACCCTAAAAGAGACCCTAACAAAATTGCCCTTAGAGACCGGCGGGCCCTTAGAGACCGGCGGGACTGACTGGACAGCCCTCCTTTCCTTTGCCCTGTTCTGAGTTTGGAACACTCCAGGGCGATTTAAACTCACCCCTTATGAGAACCTGTGTGTGGGACCACTACCACTCACTGAGTCAGGTGGAGTACATGATCCTGATGCTGTTCTTTCTAAACCCTTGTTTGCCTGCTTAAAGGCCCTTGATGTAGTGAGACACCAAGCCTAGGGACAACCAAAAGAGGCCTATGAGACTGGGAGTTCGGACGTGCCCTACCAGTTCCAGGTTGGAGACGCTGTCCTAGTCCGACGACATGGAGTGGGGAATCTAGAACCTCACTGGAAAGGGCCATACTTGGTACTCTTGACAACCCCTACAGCAGTGAAGGTTAAAGATATTTCCACTTGGATCCAAGCCTCCCACGTGAAGCGGGCCCCATAACCATCTAAAGATGAGTTTGACAAGTGCCCAACCCATTTTCGGAGAGAGCCTGTCTCTTTGTCATTAGCAGTAATCCTGGGTCTTGGGGTAGCCACCGGTGTTGGGACAGGCACCGCTGCCCTAATACAGGCCCCTTAGTACTTTAATGAATTAAGAATAATAGCCTTGGATAAAGATTTGAGGGTTCTGGAACAATCTATTTCCAAGCTTGAAGAGTCTTTACCTTCCCTCTCAGAAGTAGTCTTACAGAATAGAAGGGGATTAAACTTGTTATTCTTAAAAGACAGAGGATTATGCACTGCTCTCAGAGAAGAGTGCTGTTTTTATGTAGACCATTCAGGAGTAATTAAAGACTCCATGAGTAAACTTAGAGAAAGATTAGACAAAAGACAGAGAGACAGAGAAGCGCATCAGGGATGGTTCGAGAGCTGGTTTAGTAGATCTCCTTAGATGACTACTTTGATATCTACCCTTATGGGACCCCTTTTGATTTTGCTTCTGCTTTTAATTATAGGTCCATGTATATTAAATAAGTTAGTTACCTTTATTAAAGAAAGAGTGAGCGCTGTTCAGATTTTGATGTTACACCAACAATATCATGCTTTAGGAAGTCAAGAAAATCAATATTATGAAGATACTGAAATCTAGTTCTGTGATTAGAACTAGGTACTAGAAGAAGTGGGGAGATGAAATACCAGGAAAAATTCAGACTCCCAGCACCAAGAATGTAGGTTAGCCAATTCAGTGACCCTGTTCCAGGAACTGGCCAACCACAAAAGTTAGATTAAAATCTTGAGTACAATCTTGAGAAGCAGGGAGTTTCCCCTGGTGATTTTTAGTACCCCTTGTGATTTTTCACTGGTATTTTTGGCATTTTCCAATAACGCCCTCCCTACCCCCTTGGGTTGTAGTTTTTTCCTTTAAATACCCCCTTTCCCAGCTATACAGGGTTGAACTCCTCTATGCCTGTGTGGGATATGAGTCAACCCCAGCACACTGATTCCTGTCAATAAACCTCATGCGATTGCAGCAAGGACGGTCTCTCATGAGTTCTTGAGTGAGGGTTTCCCCTCTTTGGGGGTCTTTTGTTGTTGTTGTTGTTGTTGTTTGAGACAGGGTTTCTCTGTATAGCCCTGGCTGTCCTGGAACTCACTTTGTAGACCAGGCTGGCCTTGAACTCAGAAATCTGCCTGCCTCT
>NC_034601.1:84854372-84867130 GCF_900095145.1 Mus pahari | reverse complement strand
ACACACTGCTAAGTAAGCTCACCCTTTCTGTAAAGGTAACTTTTATTTACCAGATGTAACTGTCATCCTGGAGACACACTGCTAAGTAAGCTCACCCTTTCTAGGTTTTTCTGAACTCTGGCTGGCTGATTCAACTCAGCTATTCGGCTCAAACGCCTCTCCAAGCTGAATGATTCAAACTGGCTTCTCTTGGCTTCTGATTTCATTGCTTGACTTATACTCAAACTAACTCTGGCAATCTGTTCTAATCTTCTGGTTCCTTCCTATTCTCTGGCTCATTGTTTTTACCTGCAACCTGTCTCTGAAAAAAAAAACTGTCCCAGTAAAACTGCCTTTTCTCTTTTTTATGTCTGTGTCTCTCTACTGCTTCTCTTTCCTGACTTTTATCTTTAGAGTAGGGCATATCCTATCCTATCTCTGATTTGTCCTGTCTAATCTTTCTCTGATTCGTCACTTTGTCCCTCAATTAGATGTCACTTTCAAACAAGACTGCTTCCTTCTACAAACTAACCTTACCTATATTGTTTGAAATTAAAGGAGTATACTAAGGGCATGTCTGTACTCTCCAGCCAGAGGGATTAAAGGCGTAGCATTCCAGCCAGATCACACAGACCTACAAGGTCTTTGGATGCGATCCCTTGGCAGAGTATGTTGCTAAATTAAAATTCCTCTACAAGAAGCAGAACTACAGAATCCAAAAAAACAAATTTAGTGCATCAGGGGCTTCCCAGATCCTGGACTTTGATGGATTAGGCCTTTGTTCCCCTCTTCGCAGGTGTCGGGGCCACGTGCTGGGTTTTAAGGTCAGAATGGTGCCTCTAACATGATGTCATTGTCCTAAGATCTGGGGACCTGTATATTTATATTTACGTAGATAAGCATCTGTTTGCACACTTTGAAAGTTTCTTAGCATGGACTACTGGTTAATGATTCATTCTCCATTAATCTTAGATCTAGATGTCATTCATACTGGTGGCTGGGAAGGAATGGAAGATTCAGTGGACTTGCTGTGTGTAACCCCACCCTCCCTCCTGACACCGCCCCCAGTGGCACCGTGGTTGGGGCAGAGGCTGAAGATGACAAAGACAGGGAATCTGACCTGCCAGGGGAGAGGAACAGGACAAACACTGAATTGCTCTATTGCCATTGCTCAGGTTTGCTAAAAAAAGAAATGGTGAAGGCAGGTGTCACTGTGACTTCTCAGACTGACTCTGAAGGAAGCACAGATGTGGTCCCTGGTTTATGGGTTGAGCATCCCTGGCTGGGTGGCAGGCAACACAGCCTCTTCTTTAATAATACTTGTCTTGAATGTTTATTGGTCTCCTTTGGCCCACTGAGTTGTAAAAAATTGCCTGATGTCAGAGGCAAAGGGAGAGAACCCCCCTCCCCCGGGGGTGTGGGGGCTGCCAACCTCAGCATTCTGAGTTCTTCTCAGAGGTGAAACCACAGAGGCTTGCCCTCACTGCAGAGAAGAACTTTAGGACAAGCAGTATGAAGCAGAGTTGCATTTTATGACACAGATTAAGCGCAGGGGGTGGGGGTGGGGTTAATACAAAGAGAGGCACTCAGGGAAAGTCTAATACAAGTGTGGGGGATGGGTACACAAGGGAGAGTCACATCTGTGAACCCTGTGGCTTTCTTTTCTTTCTTTCTTTCTTTTTTTTTTTTAAGATTTATTTATTTATTTATTTATTATATGTAAGTACACTGTAGCTGTCTTCAGACATTCCAGAAGAGGGCGCCAGATCTTGTTACAGATGGTTGTGAGCCACCATGTGGTTGCTGGGATTTGAACTCAGGACCTTTGGAAGAACAGTCGGGTGCTCTTACCTGCTGAGCCATCTCACCAGCCCCACCCTGTGGCTTTCTAAGTTACATTGTTTAAAGAGCATAATTTACTACACACCTGAAAAAGATTAAACAAAGCTTAAAACTTAAGAAGAAGCTTCTGTGGGCTGGTGAGCAGATGTGATTGCTCCTATGTATGGTAGAGGTCAAGGAGGTTTATTATTATTATTATTATTATTATTATTATTATTATTATTATTATTATTATTGAGACAGGGTTTCTCTGTGTAGCCCTGGCTGTCCTAGAACTCACTCTGTAGACCAGGCTGTTCTCAAACTCTCAGAGATCTGCTTGTCTCTGCCTTCTGAGGGCTGGGATTAAATGTCTGCTCCACAAATCCCTGCAGGAGAAGGTTTATTACAGATAAAAGGGATGGCACAATCAGAGGCAGGGACTTCCGGAAAAGCCTAGAGTGGACATGATTCTGAGCCATGTGAGAGGAGGGAGGACAGGAAGGGAGAGGAGAGAGAAGGGAGCCAGGTGTAATACCAGTATGTCTGAAAGAGGAGCGGTAGCCAAGATGGCTGGATTCTCTAGGGATGAGCAGCCCAGGGCATGAAGACCAAATAATTCATAGGGCTGAGGGATTCTGGGAGAACCTGGGAGCCAGGTTCACTTTGATATGTTAAGAAGGCATCTCAACCATTTGTCCCAGGGTGTGAGACATAACACGCTTCTTTTGCTATGTGTGAGTTGTCTTTAGGAACATATATTATCTCTGCAGATATGTGGCTTTTTAAGCGTAGTATTGAGTGGTATTCCTTGACAGTCATCAAAGAAGGCAACTGGCTCCCAGGTTTGGTGGATTTGCCCCATTCTACTTCATTTCCTTCTGTGCCTCTGGAAGGCCTCCTCTGTGTTGTGGCCCCAGCTTTGGCTGGTTTCCAGGAAGTCATAGATGGGTGGGGTGGCCGGAGAAACCAAAACTTAAACCAGCTTTCACTGTAGCAGATGCCCCCTTCCTGTTCCGCTTTCTCGGAGCATAGGTGGAGAGTGCAGAGTGCTGAAGTCAGAGAGAGTTTGGTTTCAGTTCCTGGCTCTGCTCTGAGCCTTGGCTCTGCTGCCTTAGAAATGATAACAGCATAGTGAGAATCGAAACCTTGCATGTGAGGCGGGCCGGTGGGAGGGATCACTTCATGCTTGCACACACAGCCTTCACTCACACCAATACCCTTGAAGGTCTTTGTCTCCTAAACGCTGGGCTGTTAGAAGAACACCAAGAGCGTAGCTATTTGTGCCTGTTACCCTGGGCCGGCACCACCTCTGCCAAAACACTCCCTGTCTCGGCAGCATAGTGGTTCTTTGGGTCAATTTCACCACTTCTGGGAGGAATTGAACTGGCTTCAATGTGGGTATTGAAACTCATTCATTGGGAAGAAAGAAAATATCAACCCGAGGCACTGAGAGCCTGGAGGTGTGGCTGGGTTGGCAGAGTGCTGGCTTGGCCCTGGGTTTGAGCTCCTTCCTATACAGAGTGGTCATGAGAGAATCATTGCACACAGCTGTGATCCCCACATGTAAAAGGTGGAGGCAGGAAGAGAAGGAGGTCAAAGTTTTCTTCAGCTACAGAGACAGTGTGAGTCCTCCCTGAGATAGAAGAGACTCTATCAAAAACAAAACAAAACAAAACAAAACAAAACCAAGAAGCTGAGGTATGGTCCTCTGCCAGGACAGAGCATGCTGTGAAAGCCAGTCAAGCTCAATTAGCTGGAGCCCTCACACCATCCTTCAAGCCTTTGCCACAGGGAACATCTGCATGCACATCTTCTTTGTGATGCTTTTTTTTTTTTTTAAATCCCCCGAACCCAGTGATAAATATAAATTAAGTTGTAGTAGGTGTCTGCAGAAATAGGTAAAGTTCTTTTAGATACCTGTTAGGTCTCAGGTCCTCCACTTGTTTTAGATATCAGCTCAAACTAGACTATAGGCTTTGTGGTGGTTAGAAAAAAGCCAGCATTCCTCAGGAACTTGTGAAATGGGCTTTCCATCCCCACAAAGAGGCCCTCCCCAAGCTGTGCACTCCCTTTGTAAAGCCCAATGCTGGGTCCTCCCTGAGGTCTCACAGTCCCCTCCCCCTCCCCTCCCCTCCCACCTCTCTCTCCTCTGGATAGTTTTTCTCTTACCCCCCAAAACAAACAAACCAACGAACCAAAACACACCTTCCCCTAAGGAGCAGTCAGGGTTAGGGTTAGGCAGTTTCTTGACTGCACCCCATTGCATGGCATATGCGATCAAGAAGAGAAAAGGTGCTTGTCTTAGTTACAATTTCTATTGCTATGATGAAACGTCATGACCAAAAAGCCAGTTGAGAAAAAAGTGTTTATCTGGCTTATGATTCCATATCACTGCTCATCATCAGAGCAAGTCAAGGACCAGAACTCAAACTGGTCCGGAGCTGATAGAGGAGGGGCTGATGGAGGCAGGACTGGTGGAGGCGGGGCTGATGGAGGCAGAGGCCATGGAGGGTGCTGCTCACTGGCTTGCCTCCTCCTGGATTGCTCAGCTCTGCTTTTTTGCTGGGCCCTCCTCCATTAATCACTAATTGAGATAATACCCTACAACTAGATTTTTTTTTGAATTATTTATTTTATATATGTGAATACACTATAGCTGTCTTCAGACACACCAGAAGATGGCTTTGTATCCCATCACAGATGAACTCAGTGCTCTTAACCACTGAGCAATCTCTCCAGCCCCTACAGCTAGATCTTGTTAAGGTGTTTCCTCCTCTCAGATAACTTTAACTTGTGTCAAGTTGACATAAAACTAGCCAGCACAGTACTAAATTTGTAAACCTCTATGCAGACATAAGAGTTGACCTTCATGGTCTAATAGAAACTGATAATATAAAGAACATATTGATTTTTGCTTTTTCTCTTCTATTTATTGCATATATGTAGTGTACGTGTCTGTACATGCACACACATGTGTGGGGAGTCACACTACTGCCCACATATGAGGTCAGATGACAGCTCTGGGGAGTCAGCTCTTTCCTTCCCCAACCTGAGTGCTAGGGAGTAATCTCGAGCCACTGTGCTTGACAGCAAGCTGCTTTTCTGGTGGAGCACTTTCAGTGGCCCTGGGGTTTCCGTTTCTTAGCGTGTACACATGGTTTGCCTGCATGTACATCTGTACATCAGATGTGTACAGTGCCAATGGGGGTCAGAGAATGGCGTCTGATCCACTGGAACTAGAATTACAACCATCTGTAAGCAACCACGAGAGTGCTGGGAACTGAACTCAGGTCCTCTGCAAGGGCAGCAAGCTCTTAATGGCTGAGGTGTCTCTCCCGCCACCGTCCTACTTTGGTCTTCACACTTATTCCTCTGCCTTAGCCTAACAAAAGCTGGGGGTTTACAAGTAAGGCCCCAGGCTCCCCCCCCCCCCACTTTCCTTTGAGACAGGCCTCACCTTAGCCCAAGGTGGTCTGAAACTCTGGATGTAGCTCAGGCTGGCAGTGATCCTCCTGCTGTAGACTCTACAGGTTCGAACCCAGCACCTAGTTTTTGTTGTAAGTTTTGACTGTGATGAGACACTGATTATTAAGCAAAGTAGGTCTATTTTATTTCCTCATGTGTTGAATGTTATGTACCTCTGAGTATAACCAAGTGGGAGTCGCAGAACTTACAATGTTATATTGATAGTCTTTAATGGCCCAAATTTACAAGTGTTTCTACTTTAAGGATATTTCTTTGCACATAGTTCCCGTGTAATTTCTAACAGATTTTTTTTTTGTGACTACCCACATATCTGTATGCATTTTTTTTTTCTTACAGATGAAAGCATTTAATTGGGGCTTGTGTACAGCCCTTATTTAGAGAGATCAGAGGTCCTAAGAGCCTTAGTGCTATGTTGAGACGAAGGGCAGGAATTACATTTCTTCTGTATAGAAGAAATAAGATTTAAGAGAGGACTGGCAAGGGCTGGGGAGATGGCTCAGTGGTTAGGAGCACTGACTGCTCTTCCAGAGGTCCTGAGTTCAATTCCCAGCAACTACATGGTGGCTCACAACCATCTGTAAAATGATCAGATGCCCTCTTCTGGTGTGTCTGAAGACAGCTACAATGTGCTTATATACATAATATAAATAAGTTAATAATTCTTAAAAAAAAAAAAAAGGCTCTCAAAAATGGCAGGTGGGTAAAAGCACTGGTGGTCAAGCCTGATGACTGCATTTTTAATCCCAAGAACCTACATGTGACTTCCTACACACACAATACACACACACACACACACACACACACCAAATTTAAAAACAGCTCACTTCAAAGCCAGAACAAAACCAGAGAACAGTACTGCCTGCCTCGTGAAGCCTGGAGACTAGAGGACACTCTAGGCTCTTTCCTAAAATGTGTCACCAAGCAGGTCTGGAAGGCACACAGCACTCACTGGCAGAGTTAGATGTGGCTCCTAGCCAGGACGTAAGTAAGGTAGCTGGCAGAGGGCAAGAGTCTTGGGAACGTGAGCTCCGATGATGCCGGCCAGAAGGATCGTTTTAATGCCCAGCAGTGTCAGCAGAATGGTAGAGAGATCTGAGGGAGAAGGGGGCAGAGGGAAACCGCCAGTTGGCGGTCAGCGCACTGTCGCTGTAAGACTCGAAGGGAGTAGAGCCCTGGGCTGTAGCCAAGTGTACAGGAATTTTATCCAGCAACTCAGCTGCTCTGGCAAAGGACATGCAAACACCTAGGTCTGTGTGGCCTGGCTGGAGTGTAGATTTGTCACACAACCACACAACTTGAATGCCCTTGGCTGGAATACAGACACACCCTTAGTGCACACTTTTAATCCTTAACAATGAACATAAAGTTACTTTGTAGAAGGCAGCAGCCATGTTTGAAAGCGATGTCTAATTGAGAGGTAGACAAAGTGACGAATCAGAGAAAGATCTGACAGAATGAGCCAGAGACAAGATATGCCCAATTCCCACAAGAACAATACAGGCAGGAGAGGCAAGGCCATTTAAGAGAGCAGTGGGGGAGGGGTGGAGGCAGTTTTATCAGGGGAGTTTTACACAGATGGGTCGCAGAGAGAACAAGCTAGACACAGGTGAAGACAGGCCACAGGCCAGGAAGCCAGAAGATCAGAACAGATCGCTGGAGTTAGTTCGAGGCCAAGCAGAGCAATTAAGTCAGAAGCTAAGAGTTTGAATCATTCAGCTTGAAGAGGAGTTTGAGCCAGAACAGCTGAGTTGAACCAGCCAGCCAGAGTTCAGGAAGAACTAGGAAGGGTGAGTTTATTCAGCAGTAAGTCTCCACAATGACAATCACACCTGGAGAATACAAGTTACATTTACGTACAACTGTCAGAGTCTGAAAACCGCCTAGTTCTTATGCAACTGAACAGGGTAAATCTGATTACAGTGAACAAGACTTCAACACACCTAAAGAGTCCAGGCTGGCCTTGAACTTGCTACATAACCGAGGTTGATGCTCTGATTCATATGCATCCCCTTCCTGAGTACTGCAGTTACAGGTAGGAATTACACACTCTGTGGGTACCCAGCAAGCACTCTGGTGTGTTAGAATGGCAGGTCGAGTCTCAACAGCACACTAGGCCAAGACAGTTCCACGTGGAAGAGGTTTTATTGGGAGAGAGAGACAAGGTGGCGGCAGAAAGAGAAGAGGGAGGGAGAGAGAGGGAAAGAGAGGGAGAGAGGGAGGGGTGTTCTCCTTACTTATAAGGAAAATGACATAACACAGGTAAAGGTGGGAGGCAAGCCAAGTGGATGCTGGGAATATGGTGCCCGTTGCCTTGGCAACCAGTCTGCAGGTTGCAGGTCGTGGGTTGCCTATGTGATGTCATAGGTTTGGGAGGTCCTGACGCCAACATGCTCTATTACCACAGATGTACCCCCACACTAGTCTATTACTGTTAATTTTTTTTTTTTAAGTTTCAAAGTACAGTATAAAAGGCTGTTGGTGTAAAATGTTAAAAATAGCAATTTTCACAATTTTTAAAAAAGCCAACTTTTTAACTCCTTTAAATTGTGTGTGTTTGTATGTGTGTGTGAGAGAGGGAGAGGGAGGGAGAGGGAGGGAGGGAGAGAGAGAGAGAGAGAGAGAGAGAGAGAGAGAGAGAGAGAGAGAGAGAGAGAGAAAGAAAAACTACTCTCAGGAGTTGATCTTTCCTTCAACCACATGGTTTCTGGAGTGTTGAACTTGGCCATTAGGTTTGGAGGCAGGCTCCTGTACCCCACCTTCCCAAAATCTGGTTAGTACCCCCACTTCTTTTTATTAATTTTTAAACTACACTTTTTTGTTGCTTGTGTGTGCCTGTGGAGGTCAGAGGACAATCTGGGGGGAATCTGTCCTCTTGTCCACTCGTGGGCCCCGGAGGCCTTTGCCTGCTTGCATCTTTTTTTTTTTAAGATTTATTATTATATCTAAGTACACTGTAGCTGTCTTCAGACACACCAGAAGAGGGTGTCAGATCTCATTACAGATGGTTGTGAGCCACCATGTGGTTGCTGGGATATGAACTCAGGACCTTCAGAAGAGCAGTCAGTGCTCTTAACCACTGAGTCATCTCTCCAGCCCGCCTGCTTACATCTTGCCAGCCCAATAAACGATCTGCATGAAGTTTTAGAGAAATAGCAGACCTATGTATTTGCTTAGCAAACAGAAGGACTTACTCTATGTACATAACAATTGCATGTGGTTAGATGATATGTTAATTTTATTTCCATTACATAAACTGAGGAAGAAATACAAACTGGGAGTGAAATATATTACAAGGCATTTAAGGGAGGCGTGTTTGGCTGCTGAACAGAAAATACCTGAATGGTGCTTCAGGACTGTGGCAGGGTTGGTTCAAATCCCCCAGCCCCCTTCTTTACAGAACACAGCTGTCCTGGTCAGGGATGAGGAGAAGGATGAAGAAGCCCTCCTAGGCACTAACACTCCGGATGCTCCAGAAAGTCCTGCTCCACACACTCCTCCAGTTGCCGCAGGACCCTCGGGTTCTCTGTGACAGGGCACTCCAGCGCTGCAGTCCCTGGCACATCAGCAGGCAGCTGGCTTTGAGTTTTGAAAGCACAGTTTAATGTGGTGAAGAATGGCATCAATTGCCTGATGCAGGAAACCGAATGTTGGCGCAAAAGAGGAAACTCTTTCTTCCTGGTGATCTCCTCGGAGCTGCCGATTTCCTGTAGAAAGATCCAAAGCCACCAGAGTGATCTAGCTAGCACCTGCAGCAGGGGCTGTCAGCCCCTGGCCAGCTGACGACAGCGGCAGACCTCACATCCTAGGTCCTTAACCCTTTTTGTCAGGGCTTCATCCTAAGGCCTGCCCTGCTCCAGCTCTGCCATTCCTCCAAGCAGGCTCCTCCTCTTCCACTGGAAAACCAGCTTTAGTTCCCAGAAACTGGAGGAGTTGTTTGAGAAATGGAAAAAGCCAAGGATGAAACTTCTAACCATCTCAAGCCTTAAAGCTGTGAGAAGACGTTTTGAAGTCCTTAAAACCCAAGTGACATCAAGGACTTCATACTGCATAGTTTTGTCTCCTTTGCTGTGAATGTGTGTGAACACATTGTGCATGAACACACACACACACACACACACACAAACACACATTGAGACAGTGTCTTACACAGCCCGGGCTGTCCTTGAACTCACTATGTGCCCAACGGTGACCCTCAACTTCTGACACCTTTGCCTCTACATCCCCAGTGCTAGGATTACGGGTATGCAGCACGCCATCAGTTAGACAGTGCTGTAGATCCTGCCCAGGGTGGCAAGCCCCGTGCCAGCTGAGGTACGTCACTGGCCTGAGGGTGTTGTTTCTGAAAGCACTTACCCCGTATCTTGACTTCAGAAGTTCTAGAATCCTGACAGTGTGAGGCCTGCATTCTTGGTGATTCTCTTCCAGCTCTGACAGGAAGGTCGGGTGCTCAGTGTCCACTTCTGGGACAAATGCCCATCTGTAACTGCAGGAAACAAACAGGGTCAGTCAGGCACGATGATGCAGAGCTCACGAAAACTGTCTGCAGTAGTTCAGTTGATGTAATTTACATTCCACAACCCAGTGGTGTAATAAATTCATAGATATACTATTTGTCTATAGCACAACCCTTTTCAGAGTTTTATCGCCCTGAGAAGTCCTACCTCCTTCAGCCACTGCTGTTCAGTCTCTAGCCTAACTGGCTTCCTATCTGTGCACCTCTCTCGTTCTGGGCTTGCAGGAGTGGGATGGGGCCTGCCTTGCTGAGGACCTCCTCTGTTACCCAGTGTCTTCTCAGCAGAAGGCGGCAGTGTCCTGTTTCTCTTTACTGCTGACTGACATGTCATTACATGGATAAACCACATGTTGCCTGTCCATCTGTGGCTGACAAGACACACAGGATGAGCCCAGCGTTGGTGATCGTATACAACCCTGTGGGAAAGCCCTTCCTTCCACGGCCTCTTTTCTTCCTTTTGTTTTGTTTTGTTTTTGTTTTTAGGTTTGCAGCTAAACTGAATGGAAGTGAAGTTTCCTCAGATCCAATACGGTCATACACAGCCGCTCTGCAGACATCACGCACAGAGCAGAGTCTGTGGCACCTGCTTGACCTACACCAACAAGCAACTCACCCAAGTCCACAGTTTCCACAACCCAGTGGCTTAATAATTCTTTGATGCTGCATGATCTGTCCCCATAAAGGACCTGTATGGCAGCCTCACTGCCCCAAACCATCCCCAGAAGGGACCAGTGTGGCCTCACTCCCCTAAACTGTCCCCAGCAGGGACCAGTGTGGCCTCACTGCCCGAAACCGTCCCCACCAGCCACTGCTCTTTGCTCCTGTACCTATGATATTGTATTTTCTAGACTATCACACAGATGGAATATCATGTGTGGCCTTTTCAGTCCACCGTTTAAGAGAATGCACAAGTGTTGTACCAATCACTACTCTCTTTGTTGGGGCAAGCTAGAGACAAGTAGTCTCTGGGGCCAGGCATGAAACTTGAGGCAGGAACAGCTGTTTTAAGCCCAAGGGAAACATGTGCCAAAGAGGCCATGCTCCAAATAAAGCTTTCTCATCTAACTGCAGCAGAACACTCAAGCTACACACACACACACACACACACACACACACACACACACACACACACACACAGAGTGACCCAGTCACAGGTGCTCAGTAGCAAAGGCCATCTCAGCAGACAATAAAAATGCTGATTCTCCAGAGAGACATTCACAAACAGGACTGTGTGCCAAGGCATGAAGCTACAGCTGTCTGGGGAAATCTGAAACCCAGGCTCAGTCGCTCACAGATGCTTGGAGTACTGCAGCTTCTCACACATTCCCTATACATGAAAGAAAAGTGAAGTGCCCAACAGCAGGGAAAACCAGGACTTCAAAGGACCTCAAAGGCTCATTCCACTTACATCTGAAACAAGGGCATCTTGTCTGGCGGGAAGGCAAGCGCTGTGTCCAGGAACTTGCAAGCAGAGAGGTACATGATGAGATCACTGGGGGATACCGCCCTGCCTGAAGGCTCATTGCCATCAGCAACTGGGGCTTTTATTCTGTTGATTTTGTTGCTGTTTCTATAAATTCAAAAGGAAATTTTCGTTATACGCTCATTCATATCTGATGAACTTCACGTGCTTAGGAAAAGTCCTTAAGACACATTTCCCTGTTAACAGATCTTGAGAATACAAGGCACCATGACCCGTGCCTGTTGAGGGGTTGTGGGGACTGGACTCATTCAAGGCTATCCTCAGGAACAGAGCCAGTTTGAAGACGATGGTATATGAGGCCCTGTCTAAAAGTCAGAAACAGGCTGGGCAGTGGTGGCGCACTCCTGTAATCCCAGCACTTGGGAGGCAGAGGCAGGTGGATTTCTGAGTTCGAGGCCAGCCTGGTCTACAGAGTGAGTTCCAGGACAGCCAGGGTTACACAGAGAAACCCTGTTTCGAAAACCAAAAAAAAAAAAAAAAAAAAAAAAAGTCAGAAACAGGCTCAAGTTGGTTCTGCAGTTCAGAGCCATTGCTCCTTCTCGAGGATCCCACTTCATTTCCCAGCACTACTGGGGAGCTGACAACTGCCTCCAGATCCGGGAGATGTGATGTCTTCCACAGGCTTCCTCTTACACTGCATGGTGCATATACATACACACACATGAGATGAACACCTACATCTTAACACTGGCTGGTCCCACCACAAGGACTCCCAGGGGAGAGCAGGTGGTGTGGTAGCTCACACCCCACCGCCGCATCTAACTCATCACCTCCCAGCATGCACTGTGAGCTTACATGGCTTACCTTGATTCATCTTCCTCTTTCAGATCTTCTTCAAGTTGTATGAATGTCTGGATCTTAGGAAGAAAACGTGTATTCAAGTTACTCTTGGAGAGAGATCCCGTTTACCTAAATTTGTCTATCTATTAAAAACAGCAGGCTAGGCAGTAGTTGTACACTCTTTTAACCCCAGCACTCAGGAGGCAGAGGCAGGTGAATCTCTGAGTTTGAAGCTAGCTTTGGAGAACCCTATCTCCAAAAATGAAACCAAACCAAACCCCTAGCAGATGGGAGGATGGAGCCCAGGTTGAGCCTAGCAAGCAGCCCCGGGATTGATCACCAGCACCACAAACAACATAAGGAAAGTTAGCAAACAATATCAAAGCGGCTTAGGTCCAGGTAGGGCATCTCAGTGTTCTGGAAGCGGAGGCAGGTGAATCTCTGTGAGCTTGTGGCCAGCCTGGTCTATAGACAAGTTCCAGAACAGGTAGGACTGCACAGAGAAACCCTGCCTTGAAAACCCAAAACCCAAAAAATAAAGGAAGAAAAGAAATGGCATTTTTAAAAGCGCAAATTTTACCTAAAACTGAACTGTGCGCACTCACCAATTCAGACACCATGATACCGTGCACACTCACCAATTCAGACACCATGATACCGTGCACACTCACCAATTCAGACACCATGATACCG
>NC_034601.1:84829434-84854037 GCF_900095145.1 Mus pahari | reverse complement strand
CACACTCACCAATTCAGACACCATGATACCGTACACACTCACCAATTCAGACACCATGATACCGTACACACTCACCAATTCAGACACCATGATACCGTGCGCACTCACCAATTCAGACACCATGATGGGCCACAGCGAGGTCAGGTGCTGGGGAGAGATTCTTAGCAGCAGAACTCTGAAAAACAGAAACATCTGACCAGCAACTATGGACGTCTGTCCGACTCTGAGGTTGTCTGTCAGGCGCTCTAGGGAAAGAAGATTTTAGAGAAGTCTCACAAATATGCAGTTTGGGGTTCTGGTTAGCCAAGAAAGAAAAATAAAACCGTAATTAGTGTGACATGTTGATGACAACCTAGTGTAGAGATGATTGCTAGCTACCTACACACGTGGGACCACACCTGTAATCCCAGGTAGAGGCAGGATTGCTACACGTGCAGGGCCAGTCTGCTCCACACAGTGAGTTCTATACTAGCCAGAGCTATCGAGTGACCTCTACTCCTTGTCTTAAAACAAAACAAAAAAACAAAAGAGAGAGGGGGGGAGAGAGGGGAGGGAGGGGGGAACAAAAGGAGGGGAGGGTGGAGGGTGAAACCTAGCAGGCCCAGTGCTTGCCTAGCATGCATGGAATTACATATGGCTTCTCCTTTTAGCACCACATATGTGGACATAGTAGCACATGCCTGTTATCCAGAGTTTGAGGCCAGCCTGAAACCCTTGGGAAACAGGGAGAAGCAAAGGGTGTGTGTTTGTGCCATAAACACTGTACTGGCTGGTTGTGTGTCAACTTGACACAGGCTGGAGTTCTCACAGAGAAAGGAGCCTCCCTTGAGGAAATGCCTCCATGAGATCCAGCTGAAAGGCATTTTCTCAATTAGTGATCAAGGGAGGAGGGCCCATTATGGGTGGTGCCATCCCTGGGCTGGTAGTCTTGGCTCTATAAGAGAGCAGGCTGAGCCGGGCGTGGTGGCGCACGCCTTTAATCCCAGCACTTGGGAGGCAGAGGCAGGCAGATTTCTGAGTTCAAGGCCAGCCTGCTCTACAGAGTGAGTTCCAGGACAGCCAGGGCTACACAGAGAAACCCTGTCTAAAAAAAAAAAAAAAAAAAAAAAAAAAAAAAAAAGAGCAGGCTGAGCAAGCCAGGGGAAGCAAGCCAGTAAGCAGCACCCCTCCATGGCCTCCTCATCAGCTCCTGCTTCCTGACCTGCTTGAGTTCCAGTCCTAACTTCCTTTGGTAATGAACAGTAACATGGAAGTGTGAGCTATATGAACCCTTTCCTCCCCAACTGCTTCTGGGTTATGATGTTTGTGCAGGAATAGAACCCCTGACTAAGACCACACCCAACAGGATCTTGCTATGTATGTAGCCCAGGTGAGCCTCCAACAAGTGAGCCTGCCTCAGCCCTCCACTCCGCTGGCTTCCACCTGTCCTGACGGCAGGCCGTGGGCCATGTCATCCTCATGCATCAGTGATGCAATGCTGCTCCCTCACCACCCACATTCCCATCTCCCCACTGCTGTCACAACAACAGTGCTCTGAGCCACCTGTGCTTAGTGCTGCCCAACAGTGAGAGCGAGGGCAGGCCTGTCCCATTAGGATGGTGGCGGCTCAGGGTTAAGGAGCACCGTATGCTGCGAAGAGCAAACTCTGACTTAGAACCTAACTAGAGCCGGGCTCCTCCTGGTCATGTGTGTTAAATTAAACCCTGCAAAGTGAAACTCCCCACTGGCGCCCCCACAGCTGTTTAAAGAAACAAAACTAGAAGCCAGGTTCTTCCTGCATTCTAGAGATCATCCTAAAGAGGCTCCTCCCTCAGCATCCCCCATCTCTCATTTCTCATTCCTTTTTAAAAACATTCATTTTTATTCATTTTAACTCTGTGAGGTGGGCACGCCTTTAGTACCAGCACTTGGGAGGCAGAGGCAGGCAGATCTTTGTGAGTTTGAGGCCAGCCTGGTCTACAGAGTGAGTTCCAAGACAGCTAGGGCTACACAGAAAAAACCTGCCAAGTAACAAAATAAAAGTTTTTGTGGGGCACTATAATTGGGTTATAATTATAATTGGGTTATTGTTTACTGACTAGTACAGGCCTGTATATTATACACGCTCACTATATCTAACCCTGCCATAATGATACGATACAGAAGCTATTGAGTTTCATAAACAGGAATCTGCAGTTAGAAGGTTTCTGGCCTACGTGAAGCCCAGCTTCTATATCACTAACAACTCCTTAGCCCTCTGGGCCTCACCTACGTGTCACGGGAGACAGGGAGGAAGGAGAAGGAATCGCCAGACTGAAAGGCACCCTCCCCACACACACTTAAAGGTGATCAGGCCCTCCCTCATGAGTGGGTTTGGTTCCAGTGTAAAGGGACAAGTTTGGTCCCTTTTGTGTTAGATGCCCCTGGTCACATGCAAGCCTGCCGGCCCCAGAGCTGTGAGCCAAGACGTGTTTGTTCATAAAATCCCCAGCGTCAGGTCTCCCGTGGCAGACTGAGAACATCCTGAGATGGTCTCTTACCTTGTATCAGGGGAAGGTAGAGGTGATACTGGTCAAGCTCGCCACTGAAGATGGCAAAAGCCTGGCGCTTCAGCAGCATGGCCTTCTGCTCAAAACTGGAGAAGAGTTTTAAGGAACTGCTCTGCATGTCTGCAATAAACACAGCAGTCAGCTTGTGAGGGAAGCACAGTGGGGGGGGGGAGCACAGCAGGGGGAAGAATGGTGGGAGCACTGAGGGGGGAGTGTTGGGAGCACAGCAGGGAGAGTAGTAGGAACCTGGGGAGGGGGGAGAGTGGTAGGAGCATGGGGGTGGGGGGGGGAGAGTGGTAAGCACATAGCAGGGGAGAGTGATGGGAGCACAGTGGGGGAGAATGGTGGGATCCAATTTGTGACATACTCCCAAAAGTCAGGACCCCCTTTGAGAATGCATAGAAGTCAACCCTACACACTCTTTAAGAAACACCCCTCTCAGGAATGGTGGCTCAGGTCTATAATCATATCACTTGAGAAGCTATGCTAGCAGGATTGCCAACAGTTGGAGCCAGCTGGGGCTATATAATGAGTTCTAGGCACTCTGAGCCAAGAGGGAGGCCTTTTCTCAACAGTAAAATGCCAAATCAAAGACAACTTCACTACATCCAATTTGCACACAGAAGCAACAACAACCACCACCCACTCATTTCATTAATGGCACACAGCATCAGGGAGTCAGGAAAGAGCGGAAGTTGTAGAAACGGCCACCTAAGCTGGGCATGGAGTTATGCGCTGCTGACTCACAGCGCTGGTTTGGAGGTCAGAGTGAGACACTGCCTGAGAACTTGAGGCGTGCGGAATAAACTAGCAGACTCAAGACCTTCAGCATAAGGCTGTGGCCTAAAGGCTTTGAGCGGCATCTACTGGAAGCCATGACACACAGCGCAGGCAAGACCTGCTGACAGACTGGACTGAGAGACTGTTTAAGAAAGCTACACCCTTGGCTCTTCACTCAGCACCACAGAAGTTTGACATGCTGGGGTGTGGTGTGCACACCTTCAGCCCCAGCCCTGGGGAGGTAGAGTCATACAGAGCTCTGTGAGCTCAAGGCCAAGTTCCTGAACAGCCAGGGTTACACGGAGAGACCTGGTCACAGAAAGGGTTGGACATGGTAAAAACTGAGCATGAGGGTACCACAGGCGTGACAATAACTTGAAACTTACTCATTAAGTCCTTAAACATTGTTTTCTCGTGAGTCAGAAGATGGTCAATGACGGACTTCCAGCTGGATGCACGAAAAGGCATAATTAATTAAATATGCAACTGATGACAGCCTGATTAAAAGCATCAAGAAAATAATATGCCTCCCAGAGCTATTAAACCCGCTCTGCGGGCTGAGAGATGGCTGGGCGGGAAGAGCTCACTGTGTGAGCCCGAGGAGGTCCTGTGCTCGGTCCACAGTGCTGGGTAGAAGCCAGGCCTGGATGTTGGCTCTCACCTGCAACCCCAGCACTGTGGAGGAGAAGGTGGAGACCCCGGGCTCGCCGGCTGCTAGCCTTGCCTGTCTCTCAATGGAGGGTGACAGATAGAGCAGGACATCAGACATCCTCCTCTGGCCTCTGCACATGCATACACTGGAGCATGAACACCCTCACCATATACCTCAACCCCCATCCATGAACATACCCCCCCTACACACGCATATACGACATTCTCCCCCACACAAATGTCACCCACATTTGGGAATGCCGAGTGCTTGTGAGACTTCTTCAAGAAACCAGCACAGGAGTCTCATGACCTCAGTTTTCTCAGAACATAGACCCGTCCTTACAATGGTTCTCATGTCCCCGTGCAGAGGAGAGGTTACCTCTGCAGATTATTCATTATTGCTCGCTGCTGTTACTCAGTTGAATGTTTCAACTTCCCTTCACACACATGCCTCTATGGACGAGCACGTGAGGCTGTCCTTGTGGTTGTACACAGCTTGAACTCCTGAGAACACTCTCTTAGGTGGCTTTCCTTAGCGGTCAGAGTATAAGTCGTGATGCTCTGAGTGTAGCTGGCTATGCATGAGCTATCAGCTCTATTCTCTCAGTCCCACCGTCTCTCCAGCGGTGACACACTCATGATTTAAACTCTCTCAGTCCCACTGTCTCTCTCCAGCGGTGACACACTCATGATTTAAACTCTCTCTGTTCCACCGTCTCTCCAGCGGTGACACACTCATGATTTAAACTCTCTCAGTCCCACTGTCTCTCCAGCGGTGACACACTCATGATTTAAACTCTCTCCGTCCCACCGTCTCTCCAGCGGTGACACACTCATGATTTAAATTCAAGAAGCTGGCCAAGCCAAGGCGTCCCTCCTAACCCTAACCTGCGGAATGAAACGGGCTTCTCCAGCTCTCCATAAGGAAACAAATGCAGAACAAGGCGAGAGCACTAACGAGCACTAATACTGTGTGCTCAGCAGTCCTGGATCTGAGCTCCATCCCGGAGTCTGCAGACAGACTCCCAGAGGTTGTCCTCCAACCTCCACATGTGCACTGTGGCATGTGTATCCGCATACACGTGCACACACACACATGAATAAATGAAACAACATTTTAAAACAGCGTTTTGAAGAGGCCCATTTAAGGACTAGGCAGACGGCTGAGTTGGTAAAATGGCTGCACAGCCTGAGGACCTGAATCTGAATCTCAGTGTGTGGTGGTGCCTGCCTGCCCATGACCCCAGTGCTGAGACAGGCAGAGCCAGGGAGATCCCTGGAGCTTGCTGGACAGTCAGGTTTCAGTGAGAGCCCCTGTCTAAAACAATAAGGTGGAGAATGATGGAGAAAGATACCTAAGTGAACTCCTAGCCTCCACCTGTGCGTGTGTACATGTATTCATTCTCATATTCTCTCTCTCTCTCTCTCTCTCTCTCTCTCTCTCTCTCTCTCTCTCTCTCTCTCATATATATAATCATATACACAAACCCCAGGAAGCATGGGCTGAGGAAAAGGCACATGAATGGCTTGCTCAGTGTCCTGTCCCCCTGGGGTCTCCAAGTCCCATGCCCACTACTGTCGTGGAATGCATGAGCCAGGCAGCCAGGCAGACATACTGCCAGAGCCAATCTGGGCTCAGATCTCAACAGGGGCCAAGTCTTTCATGAGGAAGATGAAAGGCTCCTGAACCTTCTATCTCACTCTTTACCAATGGCAGGCCCTCTTAATCCAGTTCAGTGCCTCTTTTGATAAAAGGTTACCTCCGTATTTTGAAGGACATAATGTCTTGTCAGCAAACACAGACTAACATGAGCACCATGACAGGGACATCCAAGGGGCTGAGGTGACACTATGGTCCACTTTCGTTTCAGCTCCGAGGGTCATGAACCAACAACTGAAGACTGAGCATGTGGGGTTGTTTCCTTTTTTGTTTGTTTTGTTTTTCAGAACATGGTTTCTCTGTGTAGCTCTGGCAGTCCTAGAACTCTCTCTATAGACCAGGCTGACCTAGAACTCACTCTGTAGACCAGGCTGTTCTAGAACTCAGAGATCTGCCTGCCTCTGCTTCCTGAGACCTGGGATTAAAGAGAGCACATGTTTATGGAAACAGAATTTCTTACTGAACACAAGAAGTATCCATCTGAAAGAAAGCAGGGTCCAAGAACAGCTCCAGCACTTCCTTCTTCCACGCCCGCTTGGTGTAGGCATAGCCACTCAGGGAGCTCAGCAGCTGGGCACCGGCTCGGAAGCTGGGAGCGTTGTATGCACTAAGGGAAGAGAAGGGACAGGTTAAGGAAAACTTCTCAAAGGACACATTTCTGTATGTGGGTGTGATGATGGCGCCGGTCACCTGTGATTACGCAGGTAAGGAAACACGTAGTACAGCAAGCGGGAGATCAGCGGCACAGCCTTCTCTTTCTCATCACTGCGATAAACCATGTCCAGGAGAGAAGCCAGAACCTAAAAGAAATGAGGCAGCATTCCTTTATGAAAACAAGACACGGTACTGGAAAGGTAGCTAGCTCAGTGGTTAGGAGCACTGGCTGCTCTTCCAGAGGTCCCAGTTTCAATTCCCAGCAACCACATGGAAGGTTATAGCTGTAATTCTAGTTCCAGGGGATCCAATACCCTAATACAGACATACATGCAGGCAGGCAAGATACCAATGCACATAAAAACAAACAAACAAGCAAGCAAGCAAACAAATGATATATTTTTAAAAAGAAAAAAGGAGAAAACAAGAGATACTGGGCAATGGTGGCACATGCCTTTAATCCCAGCATTTGGGAAACAGAGGCTGGTGGATCTATATGAGTTTTAAGCCAGTCTGGTCTAGAGAGTGAGTTACAAAAGCCAGGGTTATACAGAGAGACCCTGTCTTGAACCACCTCCCCTACCCCATCCCCCTGAGAAGAAAAGAAAAGAAAAGAAAAGAAAAGAAAAGAAAAGAAAAGAAAAGAAAAGAAAAGAAAAGTCCTGAAGTATCAATCAAAAGTGCCATACTGCAAGCCAACGCTGTTCTACTCTGATCTGGAACAAGGCGTCCTATGTGCTGGAGCCCATGGCAGTACTAAGGGATCCTAGTGGAGGAAGCTCGCTGGCAGTGCGCCCTTGCTTCCTGAATACCGCAGGGCAAGTCATGTGCCTCCGCATGCTCCCACCGCGAGGCTAAGCAACACAGCCAACCGGGCTGAAGCCTCTAATACCCAAGCCTTCCTGTAAAATGAGTTTCTCAGGTATTGTATTGCAGCAACAGAAAGCTGGCTGACACAGGTCTGGACTTCAGAACTCAGGCAGAAGGAGGCAGCCATGTGGCACCCAGAATGAATACACGATTTCAAAATGATTCAAGACAGTAAGCATTTCCACACGGAACCACAAGTCAAGTGAGTCTTTACCTCTGCCAAGAGAGAGAGCGCTTGCACACTGTAAACGGAGGGGGCAGAAGCGGGTACCATGGTGGAGGCCGCAGCAGCATCTGCTGACAGAAAGAAGTCTGTTTAGCTCTGAGGGAATGACTGCCTCCTTCCCTAAGCATTTTCACTCTGACTGCAGTCAGTAGTTTCAGTATCCACTCTAGTATCCAGTCCCAACCACGGAGGCTAAGTTAGGTTTCTATTTACTGCTGTGATAAAGAGCACAATCACAAACAACCTGGGGAGGAAACACGCACTACATCTTACATCATCCAGGGCTTTACAGAGAAACACTGTCTGGAAAACTAACCTCCCGACTCCCATACCATCCTCCACTGAGGGAAGTCGGGGCAGGAGCCAATGCAGAGGCTGAGGAGGGTGCTCCTGCTGACTGGCTTGCTCCTCATGGCTTGCTCAGTCTGCTTTCTTATAGAATGGAAGGCCACTATCCCCCATTGGTCAGAGCCCTCCTGTATAAGTCACTTATTAAGAAAATGGCCTGTAGTCGGGCGTGGTGGTGCATGCCTTTAATCCCAGCACTCGGGAGGCACAGGCAGGCAGATTTCTGAGTTCGAGGCCAGCCTGGTCTACAAAGTGAGTTCCAGGATAGCCAGGGCTATACAGAGAACCCCTGTCCCCCAAAAAAAAACCAAAAAAAAAAAAAAAAAAGAAAAAAAGAAAAAAGAAAATGGCCTGTAATCTTGCCTACAGTCAATTTGATGGAGACATTTCCCAGATGACTCTTGCTTTGCTAAGGTCATAAAATCTAACTAGGACAAAGAATGTGGGTATTTGGGTCAAACACACCAGCACCAGCTCACTGCCTCCGGGTCCTTTCGGGTGAGCAGCTGGCATCATTTTGGTCTCTGAGTCCAGTCTGTCTTCCCACACTCGTCTGCTCCACGCTCCTGGTCTACGTTCTTGCTGCAGCACTGACAAACCTTCATGCTGAGCTTCTGCAGGACACCCTTCTCCATCTCCACACAGCATCCTGCCTCTCATCTATCCCACAAATGTCCTCTTGCCTGCTTCTCTCTCCCTCAGAAGAACCCACCCAGGAAGGGGAAATGCTAGCTAAGTTCAGCAAGCTTAGGTCTGCTTATGGTTTGTCCTCTCTGCAATGACCACATGGCCAGTGAAATTCCAAAACCAATTTACTGAAAGCAATCTTTTAGAATGCATACCCACTTGAGGGTATCAGCTGATGAGCAACAGTGCTGGTTACCTGGGTCACTTAAGGTTGGTTGGAGCTGGTGACTTAATCACTGTAAAACTGGTTAAAGATTTCTTCCATTCCTTTCCCATGTGATTCTTTATATGCTGTTCAATAAATATAGATCAAAGTCCTTTGCTAAACACACAGACACACAGCAGTCAGACAGACACAGGGATGGAGTCACAAGTCAGGCTTCTGGCAGACACATGTTTAGACTCACACAAGACAGAAAACACAGGAGTGTGAAGCAGAGAGTTCACATTTGGACTCGCGCCTGTGTAAATGATTCCAAGGAGAAGTGCTCTTACGTCTTTCAGTAATGTAACACCGATGTGCTGGATCATGATCAGTGCTGGATCATGAGACTCTGCCTTAAAGCAACAATCCTCCCCCAAACCCAACACAAAATGAGAGAACAGGAAAGAAGCTGGAAGCAAACGAGAAGCCAGTGATGAGCTGGCAGCATCCCAGTGGCCTTCTAGCTGACTGCTCCAGATCTGGGACCAGAGCGTTGAGGAGTTCTGAGCACTGGCCCTCGCCTCTCTCCACAGTCGACTCATCTAAAGCTCCCTCTCATCCTGAGCCTGGCAGATGGGCTTCCAGACTCTCACCAACCTCGCCTTTGGAAATTCCACCCCAGACTCTCCCTGTCCTGTGCTGGTTGTCCTCTCAGCTGGTGACTTGGTTCCCGTCCTTGACGGTTATTCCTCTCCTCCTGACACCCCAGATTCACCATGTGCATACTGACTCTGCTCCCCTAGTCTGCTCCAAGTCAGTAAACTGTTGAGCCAAATATCCCAACCTTCCTTGGCTGCCTTTTCAGATCACAGCCAAGTCAGTATTGTTTCTTGTGTGAACCACTCTGGAATCCTTTGACAGGACTTCCAGCTTCTGCTCTTGCGCAAAGTGGCCTTACTCATGACAGTTAAAGTGATGCTTTCTGAAGATGGAGCCTTAGGATCTACTGGGGCAGCGTGAGATCCTATGTGCCATGCTTTATACCCAGGCGGCTTGCCTTCAGTCTCTGTCCTCCGTCTTGTTTCTGAGCAGTTTCATCAAGTAGGGACTAGGCGCTAGCCAGAGGGCCCGTGGGTAAGTCTTAAAGGCTGGCTCAAGAGGGCCAGCTTCTTCCTCAACCCCCTGATTAAAACACAAGTCTGGCAGTGTTTGTTTCCCACCAGCAGGCTCAAGGCTAGATCACACAGCAGTTGTGGATCGATCAGCCACCCTGTCTGTCTTTACACTGACCAACCCTGAGTAGGGGAGGGTAACTCTTCAGAGCTTTAGAAGTCCCAGCCCCAGAGAAGAGACTGGCTCCTGAGTCCCTCCTCTCCCTGTGTGTCTGGGGTCCGCGTGGCTCCCCACCCCCAGCAAACACCTTCCTGCAGCTGCTGGTTCCTCCAGTGCTTAAGATCTGTCTGCTGTTACCTGTTGTGCTTCACATTTTCCCGCCTTTTAATTCTTGAACTGGCAGAGAAAACATGGTCAGTACTCCTAGACTATGAACTGGGGCTGGAGGGATGGCTCAGTGGTTAGCACTGGTGGCTCTTCAGAGTATCCAGGTTCAATTCCTAGTGCCCACATGGCAGCTCACAACCAGCCGTGACTACAGTTCTAGGAGATCCAACACCACCTCTGGCTTCTATGGGCACTTGACATTTACATGGCACATAGATACATACAGACAAAACACCCACAACACAAAACAACAAACAAACCACAAAAGACTCTGGATTTTTTTTTTTTTTCCTTCGAGACAGGGTTTCTCTGTGTAGCCCTGGCTGTCCTAGAACTCACTTTGCAGACCAGGCTGGCCTCGAACTCAGAAATCCGCCTGCCTGTGCCTCCCGAGTGCTGGGATTAAAGGTGTGCGCCACTGCGCCCGGCTGGACTCTGGATTTCTAATACAGGCATCTCAGCCTAAACCCTTCGGTTGAATGGCACCGGAGCCCAGACACAAGGGCGCCCTTAAGAACCCGCACACGCATATCACACGCACAACACACGCACATCAATGGAGGGAAATGCCCACTCTTTCTCCAGCCAACACAGACATTTGTTTATTACTGTTGAGCACTGCTGAGTGCTGCTACAATGTTTGCTAACTCAGGCTTCCACAGTCTATGCCTTCCAGGAACTGAAAGGAGCCAGGTGATGCCTTACCATAGGACTGTCCTCAGGTTGCATTTAATTACTGAGTGACAGACAGGCAACAACACTTATCGAACCAATCGGCACAGCTGCGGTGGGCGCGCAGCTTCATCAGCACCCAAAGAGCGAGCCACAGCAAAGCAGTTGGTGTGCACGGGTGTCGTGGTGGCGGGACGTCCTTTCCCTACAACCGCAGCATCATCTGGGAGAGTATAATTATTGGCTTAAAGTAGCAAATGAAGGGGCTGGGAGAGAGAGAGCTCAGTCAACAAAATGCTTGTCGTGCAACAAAATGCTTGTCGTGCAATCGTGAGGTCCAAGCTTAACCATCATAAAAAAGATGGGCTGGAAGCTGGGTCATGTGACCCTCAGTGCTGGGGGGGGGGAGAGAGAGAGGTAGGTGTGAGTCATGTGACCCTCACTGCTGGGGAGAGAGAGGTAGGGGCATCTCAGAAGCTCAGTGGCCAGCCAACTAGCCCAATCAGCAAGTTCAGGTCCCAGGGAGAATACCAGTCTCAAAAAACAAGGCAGGCAGCAACTTCTGAAGAACACCACGTGGGGCAGACCTCTGGACACTGCCCAGCTCCCTGTCCCTCCTCATTCTGGGAAGAGAATCCCTGTTTGGGTGGCAGGCATGCTATGTGGCTCCACTCCTTTGAAACAAAAGTGTGCATGCCTGGCTGACTGCTGGAAGTCCTTCCCACCCCACAACACACCCCTACACCACCCTTACACCACTCTGCCCTGCCATCAGGTTCATTCTGGAGATTGCCAAAATGAATCAGACTGTCTAGCTGGGTCCCTGGGACCACGGGGTTGGGACTCAGATCAGTGCCTTGCTTAGCCATCCTCAGGGAAGCCGCTTCTTGCGGCAGAAGGGAGCTACTGAGGGGACCCACAGCTGGACAGCGTGACTCTGGAACACCCCGTCCTAAATGGTGGTGTTTTCATTGGCCCCCCACTCAGGGCTCAGGAAGCAGAAGAGGTGTTGAAGTGGAAGGACAGTGAGAGTCACAGGGGATGGATGCCACCATGGAGACTACAACGTCTTCAGAGACAACAGGAACCATGTACATCAGAGGCGAGCAGCACAGGCCCAAGCAGGACGGGGTCTCAGCACCGAGAGGGGGAACTGAACACATCTCCCCGCCCACCCTAACAGAAGCCCTCCAGCTGATCTGAGCTCAAATGGGAAGGTTTGTTTTCTCCAGGGCATCTGCCCAGGCCCAGTAGCAGTGGTCAATACAAAATGCACTCGCTAGTATTTTCGTAGGTTTCTGTCTTGGTGGAGGCTTTATTTGGGCATTTTTGTTTGTCTTACTGTCCTTTTCTTGTATATTATGTTTTCTGGCAATTTTGTGGTTTTCTGGTCTTTGTTTTTGTGTATCTGTGTGTGCTTGTGTGTGTTTCTTGTGCTTTTTCTTTTTTTCATTCTATTTTCTTGTTTGCTTGCCTGTTTGTTTTAAAGAAAAGGGGGAGGGCAGGAAGAAATAGATCTTGGAGTTGGGTGAGGTGGGAGGTGGGAGGAATTGGGGGGGGGACCGTGAAGAATAGAGTCTGAAAATATTTTCAATCAAAAAATATATAAACAGCAGGAACAGGTTCAGTCACTTAGTTACAAGCATATGGGTTCGGGGATGTGGTGGGGTGGCCGCCTGGGCCCAGGAACAGGCTAAAAGGCAGTGTGTGCTTGTCCATGTGCTTAGACATGTGTCCACTTTCCAGTGCCTCCTGATGCTCTTCTTCCGAGGATAACTGAGAGTGAAAACGGGGATGCTAATCAGAGCCAGGTGCACTAATACCACTCCCTTCCCCACAGAGACTCTGCCTTCTTCCCTTTGTGTGTGCTAGGACAACTGAATGAATACTGATCATGGTCAAAAGAATGAACAATGCTTTGGGGATGGAGAGGCGCCAGGAGAGAAGGCAGAAGGCCCTTTCCCTGAGGTGCACTTTGTTCCCTGGACTGTTCTTGGAGGGGATTCTGTGCCTCCCGTGACAAACATTTATATCCGATTTATAAGACACACTTATTGTTGGATATCCTATAGTAGCTATTGAACCCAGCCTGGTCAGTGTAACCTAAATCTGGTTATCACCTTCTGCTCCCCTTTCCTGCTTTCCCAGATAGAATCTATGGCATGTGCCAGGCAAATGTGTTCCATGGCATGTCTTGAGAAAGTTCTGGGGAAGGGCTGCTCTGTTAATATTTAGTATGTGCTTACTGGTGTTTTTTTTCTTTGCTTTTTTTTTTGACTTTTTCGAGACAGGGTTTCTCTGTGTAGCCCTGGCTCTCCTGGAGCTCACTTTGTAGACCAGGCTGGCCTCGAACTCAGAAATCTGCCTGCCTGTGCCTCCCGAGTGCTGGGATTAAAGGCGTGCGCCACCACACCCGGCTTTCTTTGCTTTTTAAACAGGATTTTCTGAACTCCAACACCCTTGGCTCTCTGCTTTCTCTGTTACACTTGTGTATAAGAGCACACTGGAATGGAAGTAAGGTCGTCCACAGCATTAGATTACAGTCTGCCCACTGTTCCAGGTCCTCAGAGCCTTGGCTGAAGCAGGCGTTTCTTCCGCCGCCCTTTCCACTTACCGTGCACTTCGTCGTCGTCGTCAGCATCCGACTCTTCCAGAGAGACCTGAGGTTGAGCTTTCACCTCCAGATTTCTGCTGAGCCAGCTTGTTTGTTCCAAGGAGGAGCCAGCGATGGTACCTACAGCTTCCAGGATTCTCTGAGTGATTTCCTGGAGAGCCAGCAGAAGCAAGACTTAGTTAAGGAGAAGAAAAGTGCCGTGCATACCACTGACAGGTACAGGGCACAGGCCACCATGTGAGTCACCGCGCCATCGCCACGGGTAGACTTACAATGAGCCACGCTGAGAGACAAAAGGCAGCTGGGGTGACAGATTTTAGTAAAAGGTTCTGGACCTACAAATATGCAATGCAAACACCAGCCCCACACTCTGCAGCTGTCTCCTACGCTGGCTGGCTTTGGACTCCCGTGGGTACTGGACGCTTGCACTGACCAGGGACTTCTCTCAGCACATGGTGCCAGTGGCTGCTGCAGGACTGATGGGAAGGGCCTGCTTTCTGGTTCTCCTGGATCGTGGTTCACACTGGTATGAACTAAACACTACAGGACACCACTGTTACTAAGCTGCTGGTCTTGGGACTTTACAAAGTTGTGTGGACTGCCAGGCCACACCAACAGTCGGCCAAGTCATTCATGCTGACTCCATGTGCCCTGGCAGGGTGGTGACGCTCCCTCGATCCTCACATAGAAGCAAGACAGCCTGGACTATCTTGCTGCTGCCTGCCTGCCCTCCACTCCTGAGAAGGTTAGCCTGTGGGGCAGATTTATCCTTCAGCCTTGCTCTCCTCAGCCTGTCTCTGTCTGCAGAACCAGTGGCCTCTGCTGAGCTCACTGGAACACTTACTCTCTTTTATGGGATGAAGTATGGCCTTATTCTAGAATCACAATAGAGCCAGTCAAGATCTTTATAAACAGTGCTGTGTGCTGTCGTGCATGATTGAAACTCCAACACTTGGTAGGCAGGGAGGGGGAGTGTTCAGCTAGGGCTATACAGAGACTATACCTTAAAGATAGCATTAAAATAAATTGCTGTAGTTTTGCTATTTGCCTAAGAAATACATCTTTTAATAAGAAGAAACAAAATGAAAGTAGGCTGGACTAGGTGAGTGACCAGCCATTTACAATTAGGAGCATCATCAGACGAGTCTGGCCAGGTTCTGGGCAAGAACATTATGCAAACAGGAGGAGCTGGGTTCAAATCTTCAGAACCATCGGAGAGGGCTAGGCATGACCAAAAGCATGTCTGTGACCTCAGCGCTGTTGGGGGTGGACGGGAGGAGGGAAGGATCACTGAGCCTTGCTGGAGGCCATCTCAATGATAGAAGGCACCAGACTGACAGAGGAAGACACCAGTGTCCTCCTTTGGCCTTTGCATGTGTATACATGGTCAACATGTGAATAACACCACACATACACACACATATCTGGGCAGGAACTGTAGGTATAACTTAGTTGATAGAGTACTTCATCAAGACCCCTGGTTTGATCCCCAGTACCGCATAAAGCCAGGTTGTTGGCACACCTGCAATACTAGCTCTAGTAAGGTGGAGGCAGGAGAATAAGTTCAAGGTCATCCTCAGCTACAGTGTGGCCTCCCCTAGCCTTGAGTAGTCTGACTTTGACCTTGATGCCACTGAGAATGAGACTACCAGTGGTGGAGCCTTCCTACCTAGATGGCTCTCTTGTTCTGTCACCTACCTGTGCTCTTCTCCAAGACTCTGCTACCTGCTGAGAAACCCTGGAGATATTCTGGAGACAGCATCCTACAGGCTGGCGACAGGCTTCGAGAATAGATCTGCAGGGGATGGGCTTCCCCCTACATAAGCACAGACTCTTAGTAAACTTGGGGGCCTTGGTCAGAAAAAGTATGTCTTGGCCTCCATTACTTCTCTCGCTGTTTTCTCCCATACAGCTCCTGCCTCCCACTTAGGAACCCTGTTAGTGTGGCTGCAGGCGGCTACAACACAGAGTTCAGGGCCAGGCTGGAATACATCATACCTTGTCTCAAAGATTATTATTTTAGGTCAGTAGCTAGAGACATAGCAGCCTGAGTAGGCTCCCAGCACCTTGGCCACTTTCACCAGGGAAGAGTGGCTGTCCACAGGGCTGAAGAGAACTCTGCAAAGGTGGACGGGGTTGTCCTTACTTCCCTCAACAGTGATTTATTGCCAGCTTTGTGTCTTACCCAGCATCTCTCTGGCTGTCAGGGAGTGTATGAATGAGCAGAACAGCAGTTCTACTAAAGCTCAGAGGCACAGGAGACCCCACTGCCACCAAGAAAGAAAGAGGCAGGGAGAGGGGGAGGCACAGGGCTCAGCTGGAGACAACCACTTGCCTTGCCTGCTGACAGGAACTCTCAGGACCACAGATGAAACAAAAATTGACACAAGAGGCAATGCAGGTCATGCTACAGATCAGATAACACAGATAAGGGGTCAGTAGTATACATCAGCATATACTAACTGTGTTTATTTAGGGCCAAAGTGACCTAAGAACTGGAGTTCCTAGAACCCCTGTGAGTGAAAATTCCTGAAAAGAAGCCTTATCTGGCGGTGAACAAAACTACTGGAAGGTCTTCCTGTGTTTGCAGAGACTGACAGGCTGGTTGAAATTTCAGTGCTGTAGAGCGCTTGGGATTTTGTAGGTTTAGAGGGTAATTACTTCCCTGCATATTGCTTTGTCACCTGGCTGTTAAGGTGCTTTGCTGTGCTCGGTTGCTCACTGCTGCCCCAGCAGGTGCTGGCAGGATACCAGCCTCTCTACAGCCCACAACACCTGCTTTCTGTATGTAAATGCTTGTTGCCCCCCCCACCCCAAAATTAGATAAACAGAGCGATCCAGATACTTTGAGATTATCTTGTTGAAAAGCAAGGGGGCCCCAGGGATAAGCCTTTTTTTTTTTTTTTTTTTAAATCAGGAAGGGGAGAGGCTTTGGATGAATAAAGAGCTGGAAGCAGAATGGGGGGGGGGAGGAACAGACACACACACACAGTGGCATCTCTGTGGCAGGGGAGTCGCTTGCATCTGGTTGGCTAGCTGAGGGAGTGTGCCCAGCAAATAGGCTAACAGGCTTCTACCACACAGACGTCTCAGTGTCTTTATTATTAAATAATAAAGTGGGACCCACTAAAGCCCCCACAATACACAGGGCTAATTTTAGCTTCTGGAACAGCCACTCCTTGTCCAACTCTGTACCTGAACTAACACTTAGAACACTAGCTCCCACTAAACCAAGAGTTAGGAATGTCATCAGATAGCATCTTAGGCCTGTAGACATAGCCCCTCCATTTCTTCATACCCGCCTTACTGATGTACCCACTAATGCTGCCTTGATTTATGACTGTTCTGTAAAACTAAAAATTCTGCGAAACTACTTCCACATTAGAATACAGAATTTGGGGTTACCTAAATCTGTGTGGCCATGTCATGGGTCTCTTGAAATGGCTCCAGAATGAACTTTTTTTTTTTCTTTCTTTTATTGCTTTTTTTTCGAAACAGGGTTTCTCTGTGTAGTCCTGGCTGTCCTGGAACTCACTCTGTAGACCAGGCTGGCCTCGAACTCAGAAATCAGAAATTCACCTGCCTCTGCCTCCCAAGTGCTGGGATTAAAGGTGTGCGCCATCACCGCCCAGTGAATGGCCAATTCTTGATGGGTCACTTGGATGTGCCACTTCTAGAGTTGATGTTAAATGGCTTACTGGCCTTGTCAAGAGGAAGTAAGATGAACTGCTTAGCAACTCAGACAAGCTGATCTGCCTAGAAGATTCCTGGGCCAGCCGAGCTGCCTGGAGAGGCTTAGGTCAACTGAGCTGCCAGGAGAGAGATTCTCAACACCACCCGAGTTGTGTGCAGACTATGCAGTGCACTCCAGGCTCCAAGCTTTGTGAACTGTCTCTCATGCTAGGCGGGCTTTGGTGAGGTCTCTAAGTAACGTCTGCCCCTGTAAGTAACCACAATAAAACTCACTGATTCACCAGGTTGGTGATGTCTCTAAGTAACGTCTGCCCCTGTAAGTAACCACAGTAAAGCTCACTGATCCACCAGGTTGGACTCTGGTGAGGTTCTTCCTACCTGGGGTGACACCTTCTCAGAAAGAGTGTCACTCGACAGACTATATGTTAAGTATAGACATAAACTGAATTCTAGAGACTTGTAATTAAGTGCTATTTATACTTTCCAGAATTTTTAAACTCAAGAAATATAATTTTGTGCCCGCCTAAAGTATGACAAATACATTAACTTAAAAGGCATGAAGAACATACAGGTGTGCCATCACTAACACCCTGAGAAGTTATAAAAGCTCTAAGCCAAGCCGGGCATGGTGGCGCACGCCTTTAATCCTAGCCCAGCACTTGGGAGGCAGAGGCAGGTGGATTTCTGAGTTCGAGGCCAGCCTGGTCTGCAGAGTGAGTTCCAGGACAGCCAGGGCTACACAGAGAAGCTCTGTCTCGGAAAACCAAAAAAAGAAAAAAAAAAAAAAAGCTCTAAGCCCTACTTACACTGTATGTGTTAAGAGAAAGCTCTAAGCCATACTTACACTGTATGTGTTAAGAGGTCTGTACACTGATGTGTTAAGAGAAAGGATTTATATCTAATTTATAACTAGCTATAGAAAAAAAGAGGGGGCTGTCTGTATTCTAAGAACAAAATTTATGCACATATAGGAAACCAGAATCTAGAACTTTATGCTTAGAACAAAGCTTTCTCAGATGGTCATGGCAGAGGCAGACAGTCTCCCCAGTGGTGTAACCACAGCCAGGCTATTTATACCCACACCCCACTTATGGTCAGGCACACAGCCCTCTTCAAGCTCAGTGACTTTACACACAGCCAAGTAGGATTGGTACCTGTGGGGAGTAGCGAGGTCAGTAGGAGCAGGAAGGGGAGGAGAGGGTATAGGGAAATGAATTCCATCAAAACAGCCTATGAAAATATCAAAGAAAAAGATTTAAAAAGATAAAAACTGGCCTTCTCTTAATAAAACACAGCCATACCCACACCCTCTCATCCCATTGTATTTTATAACAATGTGGTTGCTGGTAACCAAACTTGGGTTCCCCGCAAGAGGAGCAAGTCTTCTTGGGCACTGACCCAATTCTCCAGTCTCCAACACTCTTCCTTGTATTCTGAGGGAACGGAGCTTTGTGAACTGATGATCCCAGAAAAAAGGTAGCACACTTTGTTAGACACTGAGGGCTGTAGAGACTAGGAATGCTGCAGACGCAGAGCTGAGGTCTCTATGAACTGCCTTTTAGTTCAGTATCAGAATCCATCGCCACACCTCTGGCTGACTTAACATCCTTTCAAAGATCAGGCAAAGCCCAGAAAAGCTAAAGACAGGCTCTAACCTTAGTAGAGATCTTGGCTTGCCTCACCTGGCTCCCCATGCTCCCATTGACTACTGAATGTGCCTTGCTCTATGGCTTTCTTGTTCTATGACGATCAAAGTCCATCCGATTGCTTCTGATGTTGGATCATATCGTTCACAGCAACCCAAACCTGTGCCTTGGACCATGGCCACTCATATTTGGCTCAGAATAAACTCTAGCAAGAGCTGTGTCTGGCATTGGCAGCTTGTTTTGGAGTAATTTAAATTTTAACCATGCCCTGCCTATATTCCACAGGAGTGTAACTTTGTCCTATGATGCTGCCACTTTAGGTAGACTCCAGGGAAACTCCAAGGTACCTCTTTATCTTTACTCCTCATCACCAGGACAGACTGAAACCCAGAAGGACTCCTCAGTAATGCCTTCAGGCAAGGGCAAGCTGTGGGGATGGAAATGCTCTACTGAGGATGAGCGAGTGCTCCAGCAGGTGGCAAGGTTCATTAGCTTCAATGATGGTTCCTGCTGCATGCAGCTCTGCTGTGGCCCTCTAGAACAAGCAGCTTAGATCCCTTTTAAATACCTCAGCTGCCCCGATGGACTCCATGTGGCAATGCAGTAAAAGGTATTCCAATGTCACAGAGTCCCAAATCCCTTGAGACTGAGAAATGTACCTGAAACCAGGGCAACTTTAACTGAGCCCCGAGTAATCAAAGCCTGGTTTCAAAAGGTGACTGTCAGGCTCGAGGTCTTGGGACAAAGCAGACACCCCTCCTCCACCAGGAAGAAGCCAGTGCTGGTAGGACTCCAGAACAGAACAAAGAGATTCCTGCCAGGTTGCTAGGCTTTCAAAAGCCCGCACAAAACACTGGACAAGCGCACACTTAGTTCGGGATTCCCAAGTGACCGCTGGACTCCAGACACACCTACCAGACCCGCAAACCCAGGCCTCCGTGGTGATTTCATGGACCTCCTACCGTGAGACCCTGACCACCCCCACCCCACCCCCATGGTTAATCCCTAATAAACCTGCCTTTTACTTAGGGGAGTGTGGGTAAATCTACACATTCCTGGCTTTTGTTCTGTTCTTTCTAAACCTGGTAGCTTGGTTTGGGGAAGACAGAGGCAGAAGAAAAATTTCTTTACCCCCAGGTTTTGATCAAAACTGTAAATAAATTCAAGAATCATCTTTATCACCATCATCTTCTCCTCTTCCTCCTCCTCCTCCTCCTCCTCCTCCTCCTTCTTCTTTCTCTCTCTCTCTCTCTCTCTCTCTCTCTCTCTCTCTCTCTCTCTCTCTCTCTCTCTCTCTCTCTCGGTTTTTCCAGACTCTTTCTTCTCCTCCTAAGATTTATTATTTTATGTATGTGACCACACTGTGGCTCTCTTCAGACACACCAGAAGAGGTCCTCAGATCCCTTTATAGATGGTTGTGAGCCACCATGTGGCTGCTGGGAATTGAAATCAGGACTTATGGAAGAGCAGTCAGTGCCTTAACCTCTGAGCCTTCTCTCCAGCTCCAAACTGTCTTCTTTTACTCCCAGACAGTGGTGGGTGTCACAGCCAAGCACTACTGGTGGAGGGCTCCATGGCAGCTCCGTCCCAGCCTGCAGGCTGCAACCATGCCTTCCTGGAAAGCAAGAAGAAACCTGCAACCTCCCCACAGGACTGTTTGAATGGCTGTGCTAACCAGTCTCTGCTTAAACTCTGCTGAGGAGCAGCCTGACGTTCAACAGATTCTGGGAGTTTGTGTTTCCCTACTTTGCCCTCTGTCATCGTACACAGAACAACTCAGAAACCTGTTAGGTCACTGTTTGATTCCTCAGTCTTCCTTCATCTGGAAAAGCTGCTTCCACAGCGGGCCTGCTGGAATACTATAACAAAATGTTGCCTGTTTAAGCCCAGGAAGAGCTTTAAGATTTACTTATTTTTATTTTAGGATGCTTTGTCTGCAAGTATGTCTGTGCACCAAATGTATGCAGTACCACTGGAGGAGGGCGCCAGATCCTCTGGAGCTGGAGTTAGAGATGGTTGTGAGTCGCCATGTGGGTGGGTGCTGGGAACCGAGCCTGAGTCCTCTGCAAGAGCAGCTGGTGCTGGTAATCACTGAGACATCTCTCAAGCCTCAACTAAGACGTGAAAGCAGGAAGATCAGAAGGCTATTCTGGGAAACTCAGCAAGACTAAGAATCTTGAAGTGACTTGGTATATAACTCAGGAGTCCTGGCTGGTCCCCAGCTGCACAGAAACAGTGAGACCAGCCTGGGCTGGCCTAGGCCCATGACCTAAGCCCCAAGGAGACTGAGGCAAGAAGACTGAGTTTAAAGCTAACCTTTTCTTAGAAAACGGGGGGTCAGGAGGAAAGAGAACCAGATTAGATGTCCATCAACAGACAGGTGGAAAAATGCGGTCAAAATTGTAGCCATAAGGAAAAACAAATGAATCATTTTTTGCAGAAAGATTGAGGCAACTGGAAATCATATTAGCAAAATAAGACAAATACTGTGATCTTTCTATCTTTATGCATGCGATTATGTGTGTATACATAGGCATGAATGCGCATGTGTGTGTGCGCATGTGTCATAAAGCCAGAATGAGGTTGTGAGAGTTAGACACAATCCTAAGGGAGATGGGAGATGGAGAGGATGAAGGCAGGACAGGGCAGGGGTTCCCCCATCTTACATGTGAGTGTGACAGGGCAGGACAGGGCAGAGCTTCCTCCATCTTGTATTCTTGCTCAGGTCATGTCAGGTTTAACTAGAATTTGATCTTCTTGATGGAGAATCCTGTGAAAACTGCCCAACTCTACTCCAGAACCAGAGGCCAAGGTGCCCCCAGCTAATTTACCTTAGCTGCTCTTTAACTGCTTGCTTCTGCAAACCTCCCCTGCAGCTGCAGAGGGAGACAACAGGATGTAGCTTTTGCCTTTAAAAGTCCCTTGGTCAGGCTGGAGAGATGGCTCAGCAGTTAAGAGCACTGACTGCTCTTCCAGAGGTCCTGAGTCAATTCCCAGCAACCACATGGTGGCTCACAACCATCTATAAAGGGATCTGAGGACCTTTTCTGGTGTGTCTGAAGGCAGCTACAGTGTATTCATCATATATATATATATAAAAATAAAATCTTTAAAAAAACAAAATAAAACAAAACAAAAAACCTTGATCTAAATGCTCTGGGCTACACTTTTTTGTTTTTTTGCTTTTGTTTTTTTCAAGACAGGGTTTCTCTGTATAGCCCTGGCTGTCCTGGAGTTCACTTTGTAGACCAGGCTGGCCCTGAACTCAGAAATCCACCTGCCTCTGCCTCCTGAGTGCTGGGATTAAATGTGTGTGCCACCACGCCCGGCTTCTGGGCTACACTTAAGCCCTGAATATGCAAGTGTAGTACCAGCCACTGGAATAGACTTTCAGATGACTATAAACGGCTGAGTGGTCGTCTCTGGAGTCAAGAAATACTGTACATCTATGTTTAAATTGAAAAAGAACAGTCATGGACTTCCTCAATATTAGTAAATACAGACCAGTAATGCCCTAAGCAGAATTCACTATGTGGCCTGGAACTCATAGCAATCCCCCTGCCTCAGCACCCTGGTTTTAGTATTCGGTCCTCAAGTGCTGGGATTATATGCATGGGCTACTACATCTGGGTAAGTTTTCCTGTTTGAACTCTCTTATGAACACGCTTTGCTTTTATACTGCGGCAAAGAGAAAGTTTTAAGGAAAGCTTCCTGGGAGGAGAAAGATTCGTGCTTTAGAGATATCCATGTCCAGCTCAGAAATGACTCTCACAATAAACCCTGCCCAACTGCTTGATCTTCCCTAGTGGAAGAGGCTCAGAACACAGGCAAAGCTAAGACGCAGTTCTGGGTAAGGTTTATCAGCAACAGTGGCACTCATACAGACTATGGGATTACAGACTACTGACCTTCCCAACAGTCTCACATACACACCTGCAGGTCTCTTTGGTCCTTTTTGCTTTCCAGGTTGGGTGTTCTAGTCACAAAGTCATTCAGCATGCTGTTAAGAAACAATCAGCTTCTGGTCAAAACGTTCCAGAAGTAAGAGAAAATGTTCCCTATAGAGAACACTGTATCTGTGTGGATGTATAGAATCTACCTGAGAAGCAGAAAGTATCCAGGGGGGGCCAGGTTCAGCTGCACAGCCTCCTTCAGGACGCCCAGGAGGGAAGGGAAGGCCTCCTGCAGGTCTGCTATGGAGAGCCTATTTGAAAAACAAAACCAGGGGAGCCTGAGCGAGCTGACAAACCTTTACTTAGAAGCACGTTTCAGATGCAGGGAAACACCTGGGACAAAAGCACATCTGTCTGGCATCATGGCTGCCCACTTTAGTTTATTACAGTCTCTGCAAGCTCAGATTTAGTACTGGGGCAAGCATCTGCAGTTGGGGAACCTGGAATAGCTTCTGACATTGGGTATTCTGCGTTTCACTGTCTGTAAAATGAAAGCCTCGGCCAGCTGCTCAGCTTTCATTCCTGGCCATGCTTGCACAGCGCTGAGGACAGCATGCATCATGGGTGGTAGAGACGCAGCATGAAGGAAGGTGAAACACGCAGTGACCATTGCCCAGGGCAGCTCTCGAGGGTAAGGCCTCTATGGTAGCGAGGAGGGTGCTGACATCTCGGCTGTGCAGTCAGGCACTGCAGCACAGTTTGCTAAAGCACAGATGCAGTCAGGGGGCCCCAGGTCCACACCCTGGTGCCTACCTTCCTGCCTCTTGTTCCACCTTAGTGGCTCCCCCTCTGCAGCAGAAGGACGATAAAAATCTTCCCTGAAGCTGCTGGGCAGCTCAGAGCCCGTAAAGGCCACAGAGGTCAGCTGGTGTCACAGTAGCACTGGCTATCCCAAAGACTGGTATGACTAGCCCAGAAGACTGCAAAGATGCTCCTGAGAGAAGGCTGACACTAGTTTGAATTTAAAGTCAGCCCAGTGACTGCTAGGATTGCAGTTCTCAGTTTACCTGTCTGTGGCTGCAGACTGTCAAGAGGAGGAGTAGCTGAGATGTTAACTGTGTGAACCAAGGAGACTTCGAGGGTTGTCAGAGTTATTTACTGTGAGCCCCAACCTGAACCCCAAACCCAGCAACCCTGATGGGTGTTGAGCGCAAGGCCTCCAGATGGTGGTGCTGTTTGGGGAGGCTGAGGAATTGCGGGGTAGGAGGCATGGCTGCCTGAGGTGCATGTGCCCCCTCCGTCCCTCACTTACCCCGACACAAATGGCCCTCTGCAAGTTGTGACAGTACAGCTACAGGGGCCCAGCCAAGTGCTCTCTGCATGCTGGGGATCCCCTGCACAGCAGCTACAGCCCAGACTGAGACTCAGCTGGGCCAACCAAGCCACTTCCCCGTTCTCTGCAGGGCCCTAAGCCGCCTCTCCATTCTCTGCAGGGCCCTAAGCCGCTTCCCGTTCTCTGCAGGGGCCCTAAGCCGCTTCCCGTTCTCTGCAGGGGCCCTAAGCCGCCTCCCCATCCTCTGCAGGGCCCTAAGCCGCTTCCCCATTCTCTGCTTCCCCGTTCTCTGCAGGCCCTGACGCTTTCCGACTTGAGGGCCTTTTAAAGCCAAGTTCATAACCTTTCAAAGCTCACAAGGCCCCAGGTAAAGCTTCACTGGCAGGAAGCCTTCAATGGGTAGCACGTGGACTTTAAAAATGTCAGCCTGGCTCTTCAGAGACAGAGAAGTACAGATTCGGAGGCCACGCCCGTGCTGGGAGGGAGTGATGACACTTAAGCTCTCTGAACTTAGCTAAATTCCTCACAGTCACTGACAATGCAGGAGATGTCATTACCTTTGGATGAAAGCATAGCAGAACTGCAACACAGGAATGTCCACCAGGGGAGACTTCTGTAAAGGAAGGTAACACGAGTCACCGCGGGCTGGTAGGAAGGGAAAGAAGGCAACACCACTCACTGCAGGCTGGTAGGAAGGGAAAGA
>NC_034601.1:84825281-84829189 GCF_900095145.1 Mus pahari | reverse complement strand
ACACCACTCACTAAAGGTTGGTAGGAAGGGAAAGAAGGCAACACCACTCACTGCAGGCTGGTAGGAAGGGAAAGAAGGCAACACCACTCACTGCAAGTGGGTAGGAAGGGAAAGAGGGTAACACCACTCACTGCAGGCTGGTAGGAAGGGAAAGAGGGCAACACCAGTCACTGCAAGTGGGTAGGAAGGGAAAGAAGGCAACACCAGTCACTGCAGGCTGGAAGGAAGGGAAAGAAGGTAACACCACTACTGCAGGCTGGAAGGAAGGAAAGAGGGCGACACCAGTCACTGCAAGTGGGTAGGAAGGGAGATTGTCAAAGAACTCAACAGAAAACCCAACAGGGCTGCAGCTAAGGTTTGAGTCTGAAACACCCCCCACAAGCCCATGTTACACACACTGGTTCCCAAAAGTGAAGTGCTGTTCAGGCGACTGTGGGACACTGGGGGAAGACCTTTGGAGGTCACATTCTAGCCCCTGGATAGGCCTCCCTGGTCTCTTCTTGGTCTGCTGTGACATGAACAGTTCCCACACATGCTCCTACTGCTACCATGGGCTGAGTGCCCCTGCCACGCCTCCCTTACCACAGTGGACAGAGCCTCAGAAGCCATTAGCAGATATGTCTGTCTTCCCTTCCTCGAGTTGTCTGTCTCTTCTGATAGGAACTGTGGCTAAGTGACATAAGTTTGAGCCAAAGACTCTTTTGTGTAAACGCGCACTAGCAACACTAGCATATACCTGGACAACCTAATCTGTGAGGTCCCAACTTCCAGAACAGAAAGAATGTGGATCCTCATAAGTGCAAGGGTCTAGTCCTTAGTGTAGGAGCATGCCCTGCCTATGTCAGAGTTTTCCTTAAGTTCTGACCAGCTGGAGTTACAGGAGAAAAAAAAAAATCCAAATACACTTTTCCTCTTAGGAAGCTATTTATAGAAATTCAACTAAAATGACCAGAGAAATACCAAACTTCAATCAGATGGATGTAATCTGCTTCCCTCTTCACACCCTCTAAACAAGAAGTTACAGCTTTCTACAGACTTTCCAGTAACTTGAAAAACACAACCCAAAGAGGCCCCACTGGCTGCACTGTGCATGTGCGGTCTCCAGGGCACAGCCCTGACATCTATGGAAGTAGAGCTAGCCTGACAAGAGCTCCCAGGAAGGGCCATTTCCTGGCCCCACTTCACGGCCAACCTACTTTTAAGATCTAGGTACAGGGACAGGTGAAGGTTGACAATCAATGTCCTGGGAGACCCACGGGAGAGCTCCAACAAATGTGGAAGTGAGCTGTCTGTGTCTTTGGACCTTGTGCCTTAAGGCTGATTCTCTAATCCACCTCTCAAGTATCTTTACTGTAACTTTGAGTTCATATATGTGTAGTCCATGTGCGTGCAGTCCGTGTGTGCAGTCCATGTGTGTACAGTTTGCGTGCATGACTAAAGGTGGTCTTGATAAGGACTCATTAGATTGTGAGGTGGAATCTTGCCAGACCTGTCATGAATTCCCTAGTTCAATCTTGCCACTCCACACTCTGGCCCCCTGAGAACTAAAGACTCACCTCGGAGGGAGGGACAGTGGTTGAGAAGGAGCCCCGTCACCTGGAGCTCGATTTAGCTCCTGTACTGGCTAGCTTTGTGTCAACTTGACACAGCTGGAGTTATCACAGAGAAAGGAGCTTCAGTTGGGGAAATGCCCCCATGAGATCCAGCTGTGGGGCATTTCCTCAATTAGTGATCAAGGGGGAGAGGCCCCTTGTGGGTGGGACCATCTCTGGGCTGGTAGTCTTGGATTCTATAAGAGAGCAGGCTGAGCAAGCCAGGGGAGGAAGCCAGTAAAGAACATCCCTCCATGGCCTCTGCATCAGCTCCTGCTTTCTGACCTGCTTGAGTTCCAGTCCTGCATCCTTTAGTGATCAACAGCAGTATGGAAATGTAAGCCTAATAAACCCTTTCCTCCCCAACTTGCTTCTTGGGCATGATGTTTGTGCAGGAATAGAAACCTTGACTAAGACAGCTCCTATAACAGGCAGGTAAGTAAGTCAGCCACTGGATCTGACCTACCAGTCTTGGAACTCAAGTCTCCAGCCCCACAGCTGGCAATTCCATACAGATGACATCTGAACTGGAGCAGACAAGCCCTAGCTCCTAGCTGCTGGCCGCACCATTGAATCTGTAAATACATGGCTTTGTGACTTCCCTCAATCCTATAACTATACAACCATGGAACCTTTTCACAGTGGGACATGTCCCTCAGGATAACTTCACTTTGTCTTCTCAGACCATGGTCACTCAAATTTGGCCCAAACTGCTTTGTTTCCTTCCGAGCAGAGCAGACTGATAGTTGTAGTCTAAAGCTGTCAGCTTCAGCCCTTGCAACCCATCTCTTCCTCCCCTGACGGTTTGGCTTAGTTCTGTCTTCTGACTGTTTCTAACTGACCACTGATACACGCTGTGACCAGCTGTTGGCTTGGTGCTGTAAAAGCTAGGCCATCAGCACAACAGTCTCTTGTAGCCCCTCTCTCTCACACACAAGAAACCTGAGTCACCACTGGTCAAGCTGTGTCACTAGGATGGTTTCTGAAGCTCCTGCAAGTGCATGCAGAGAAAGCTCACGGTTGCCAACAGAATGGATGCTTATCCCTGGGGTCTCCAACCCCAGCTACGACCCTGACTTTCTCAGCTGGCCTAATTCCCTGAGCTGACCTTGCCTCCTTGCCCCCCCCCCCCTCACTTTCCTCTCCAGTCATCAACACAGAATCAGAACTGAGCCCAGCACTTCTCCCTGCCCTGGTGGCTGCTAACTTCCACAAGCCCGTGCCCCTGACAGATCTGGCTTTGTTTACTTTCTGCACCCCTCCAGCTGTGGCATTCCTGAAGACAGGTGCCATTTCCTCTTTCTAGAAGGTGCTAAGAGTTGAGCATCAGGCAGGATGTGTGCCATCAGGGACAGGCACGCTGACCTCAGGTCGCTCCCACTAAGAAACAGCAGCACATCCTGCGGAAGTCTGAAGCCATCCTTCAGCACACAGTGACAGGCCTTACTTATAACCCAAAGAATTCTCTTTCCCACAGGTCACAACTAACAGGAAGAGGCACCAGGAAGGAGGCCTGCCATGTGCCTGCGGATCTCCCAGGGTGTGTTTCCCTCTCCAGGGCGCCTCACCTCATCCCCTTTGATCTGCGCTGGCCTCTTCACCACCTCCTTCACCAGCTGCAGCACCGAGTCTGTCTGCAAGGTGCTGAGGGCACAGACCAGGTCAACAAGGGTGTGCTGGGATGTGCTTGCCACGGGGACCATCTGCTCAGAAGAAGAGAGTTCCTTGAATGCTTACAGGAGAAGGTAAAAGCAAGACAGCACACATGTAGCCTTCCAAGGCAGCTGTCCCTGGAGAAGGAAGTCTGATGTGATCCATGTCTGTGCGAGGGTGTGCATGGCTGTGGAGGCCCACGGCTGATGCTTCCTCAACTCACAATTATCCTCTACCTTTCTTCTTCCATTTTTTTATCTCGTGAGTGTGGGTGCAGAGGTCAGAGATCAGCTTGGGATCAGCAGGCGCCGCACGCACTGAGCCCATGTAGCCAGCCCTCTCTGGCTTCATCCTACCTTGGTCTTGCTGTGGCGCCGTGCCTGCTTTCTGCTCCACACTGTAGCAACCGCAGCTATCAGCTGGACCCCGAGATGGCCTGTCAAGGGGTTCAGCAAGTCTAAAATTTTTTGTCTTATGGTCTGGAGAAAAGAAAAGCAAGAGTTAATTACAAAAAAAAAAAAAAAAAAAAAAAAAAAAAAAAAAAGAATTATGCTGTTGCTGTAATACTCTCGGTCGACTTAGAATTACAGCAGTGTGCTTCGCAGCACTACTACGGGGACTGGGGCAGAGGAGGGGCTGAGTCTCCTCCCATGATCTGGACAT
>NC_034601.1:84814048-84825256 GCF_900095145.1 Mus pahari | reverse complement strand
AAAATTTTTTGTCTTATGGTCTGGAGAAAAGAAAAACAAGAAATAAATAAAAAAAAAAAAAAAAAAAAAAAAAAAAAAAAAAAAAAAGTCTTCACTCACCTGAGGCACACTCGGTCGACTTAGAATTACAGCAGTGTGCTTCGCAGCACTACTACGGGGACTGGGGCAGAGGAGGGGCTGAGTCTCCTCCCATGATCTGGACATAAGATGGCAGAGGGAAGGCACAGAGAGCAGCCAGGATGGGGACACAGCTAGGTGAGTTGCTTGACAGAGCCTTAAGATGATAAATATTACTGAGAGGTGATTAAAAATGACCACCGGTGTTTGTGTGTATACCTCTGTGTGCGCCTGTGTGTGTATATATCTGTGTGCACCTGCATATGTATGTATACCTGTCTGTGTAACTGTGTGTGTGTATACTTCTATGTGTACCACTGTGTAAACCTGTCTGTGTACTTGCATCTTTGTGTGTGCACGCCTGTGTGTGCATGTGTACCTGTGTATGTGCCTGTTGGTGTGCGTCCTTCTGCAGCACAGGAGCTGGAGTTCAGGGCTGGAGCATGCTTGTCCAGTGCTTTCCCACTGAACTTCACTGGCTACATGTCAGTCCCACAGAAATCCCACAGCCTAGTTGTACCTACAGCAGCAGGGAGAGGACTTAGAATCATTAGAAATGTTAATTTTCAAGTTCTAAAAGTACGCAGAACTTAACAAATTGTATTAGTTAAGCAATTCAGGATAAAGCTGGAACCTGGCCCTAGCCATCTCTATACGCTGCCTTTGGCTTCCCCGGATAACCAAGCAGCCATTTTCCCTGCCCCAAACACTCTGATCTGCTTCAGCCCTCCCACCATGGTCTCATTCCTGCCACTGTGCCCAGTACTGCACCCTCCCTGATGCCCAGGCAGTGTCCTGCAGCCACACGCTACTGCAGCATGCGGCTGTCCTCTTCTCACAGCTGCCCCTGCCATGAGGACAGTGGCTTTGCACGCAGGAGCACGAGCAGGGCCTGGTGCCTGGAGAGGCCATGAGCACTGTGTCCTCACACTCATGCTTCACAGTAGACGAAAAGCATTGTCTTTTATCAAAATGGCTTCATCTGTGCACAAGGCAGGAGAGCTTAGTAACAGGCTCTTCTTACAGATGGGGAAACTGAGGCCCAGACAGAACTTGTAGTGAAAATCATTTTGGGGGCTTGTTTAGATCAGCTTTCCATAAGCAGTGTAAGCTTGCATGGGTGTCTCTTTACACACATCTATTGGGTTCAATCTCCCTGCAGAGACCTGAGTATCTACTCACTAATGACAGAGCAAAGAAATGATGTCCAAGAGTTGGTTTAAAACAGAGTCTCACTATGTAGCCTGGACCTCACTCTGTAGACCAGGCTAAGCTTACTCTCATAGAGATCCACCTGCCTCTACCTCCGGAGTGCTCAGACTAACGATGTGTGCTACCACGCCCAGCTTATTCATTTTTTAAGAATTCAGTAACTCCAAATTTTATTTATAATTCATGAGTGGGATGTGATATGTGTGTGTGCACATGCGTGTGCCACAGTGCATGTGTGGAGGTCACAGGACACCCGCAGGCGTCAGTCCTTCCCTTCACCCTTTATGTGGGTTTGGAGAATCAGACTCTGGTCAACAATGTTTTTCAAGAAAGCTGAAAGCACTGTATTCCTCTGCTCTGTATAAACACAGAGGTTGTTGGTTTTTATGAGAAAGGGTCTCGTGTATCTGAAGCTACCTCTCAAGATGTAGCTCAAGATGGCTGCAAACCCAGTTTGCAGATGAGGCTAGTCCTGAACTCCTGATCTTCCTGATTTCACTTCTAACATGCTGAAAATGAAAATTGCAGGTCTGTGCCATCATATTTATCTTAAGGGGAGATTTTTCTGTCTGGTTTGGACTGTGGGTCCCATTAAGCATTCTTATTATTATTTGCATATATATTTCCATATGTGTACTTTTTTCTTTGTTTACCGAGGCAAGGACGATGTAGCCCTGACTGGCCTGGAACTCACTGTGCAGATTCATCTGATTTCCAATTTGTAGCAATTCTTTTGAGTGCTGGGAGTACAGGCCTATGCCCCCAAACCTGGCTTACAGAGCCCCGGGGAATGATGCACCAGAGAGAAAAGCAGCCGAGTGACGCTCAGCTGAGATCCCAGCACTCAGGAGGCTGCGCGGGTGCAGACACACAAACCAACAGACCCAAGAAAGGCCTCACCTTAGTGGTTTTAAAGTAAACGGAGGATGATCCTTTGGTGGATCCCAGGAGATCCACTGGTCTCTTCTGAGTTTCCTCCTTTCTGAGAACATTCCAGATAAGGGCCATGGTGTTCACTATTCGAGGCAGCTCTTCCAAAATGGCGTTCTTGGCATTTCTCAGGTTGATGGGATCGCTTACAGCAACAGTCTGAAAATTCAAATGGGTGCCTGATGCTCACTGCCCCAGCCAAGTCCCCTTTCCCCTGGGGATGGTGCTGCTGCTGGGATGTAGGGTGGGCCACTGCCCATGAGGCAGTCTGGAAGTGACATCTGTCCTGTATGTATCAATCCATTGCTTGAGACAGAGCTGATATGAAACTTCATGTTATAAACTTTTTTGAGATAGGGACTCTCTATTATGTAGTTTTAGCTGTCCTAGAACTCACTATGTACACCAGGCTAGCCTCGAACTCATAGAGATCCACCTGCCTCGGCCTCTGGAGGACTAGGAGTGAAGGTGTGGCCACTATGCCCAGTTTAAATAAACTTTTAAAAAAATCAACCAAAACAGTGGGTGTACTTTAAGATTCTGTTTTTTGTTTTGTTTTTTAAGAGAGGGTCTCATGTAGTCCAAACTGGTCTCAAACTTTCTACTTAACTTAGCCAGAGATGACCCTGAAGTCGGCTCCTCTTCCCTCCACCACAGGCATGCACCACCAGGCCTAGCTTTGGTCCTAAGACTTAGCTAGACACGGTGAGCAGCCACCTCAGATTTCACGACATCAGGAGGTTAAAAAAAAAAAATCACTTAGACTAAGATGAGTTCAGGGCAAGGGATGGTTTAATGAGCAAGAAGCGTGTTTGTGTGCAAGTATGAGGACATGTGTCAAATCCCTAGCATCCACTAAAAAGTTAGGCATAGCTTTGTGTGTTTGTACCTTCAGTACTGGAGAGGAACAGGCAGATCCTGGGAGCTCACCAGCCAGCTGGCCAGACTAGCCAAAGCAGACAGCTTCTGGCTCAATGAGACCTTGTCTTAAGGCAAAAAGGTAGAGAGCGATAGAGGAAGAACTGAAATCTTCCTCTGGTCTCCATATGCATGCACACAGGCTTACGAATGTGCCTGTGTGTACAGCAGACACACAGATGCACACACACACATACACAGACACACACACAAACAGACACGCAGACACACACAAACACACACACACAGACGCGCACAGATACACACAACACACACACACAACACAAACACACACACACACACACACACACACACACACACACACACACACACACACACACAAATTAAGCAAACCTAAAATCAATCATTCTGCTTTCTACCTTACCATATTGCCAGCTGATGGAGCAGTGGGCAAAGGCTGAAGGAAATCACCGACATCTGCTTCTTGTGTATACACACCTATGTTTGTGTACACATTTGAATATCTCGCATATATTTGCATACTACACACATGTGAACTCATATATTTATATTCTCATTTGCAGCTCACATATATTTGCATGACATTTGCATCATTATATACTTAGCACAGTCATAGCCCAGGAAAGACTCTAGGAGGAAATGTACCTCAGACTCTAGGAGGAAATGTGCCTCAGACTCTAGGAGGAAATGTNCCTCAGACTCTAGGAGGAAATGTGCCTCAGACTCTAGGAGGAAATGTACCTCAGACTCTAGGAGGAAATGTACCTTTTTATGTTGGGTAGGCTGTTCCAAAAGACAAAAATGGCTAATGGTTGTAAGACCTTCCAGAAGAGTGAGCGGGTAATCTGGAGAAATGTTTTCCTTCTTTGAGGTTGTGCTGTGGAGAAGAAATGAGAAACTGTTAAATAAAATAATGGGGGGTGGGGGTGATGACCTGAGTTTGTCCCGGAACCAACTTAGAAGAAAAGATCAGCATCCCAACTTGTCATTTAAAACACACATGCACACACGCACGTGCACACACACACTGGTATTAGAATATTTAAAAAACAAGAAATTGGTTTTGAGAATTTGAAAGAACGTAGGCCATGAAGGTGGCAGTCTGACATGTAAACACAGCACAGAGATTCGCTGCGTTTGACTGACTGGGCTCCCAAAAGCACAGGCATTTTGGGTGCTGCTTTATGTTATAAAATCACTACTGAAAAATGGTTTAAGGTGTTTTAGAGTTACTCTAAAGCTGATTCTGGTTTTGTTTATCTCTATTTTGCAAAGCTAACAGAGTTAACTGGCTGGCACCTCTGAGAAGGCCTGGGTCGCTGTGTGGATTTATTTACACAGGGTATCAATTAGCACAGAGCTCATCCAGTATGTACTGTGTATGTAAGGCCATCCAGATGGACCCACGGGTTTATAAACGCTAGCAGGAGAGACATGTGGGTTAAAGCCAAAGGATGCAGACAGGTACACTCCTGCTGATGACAGTCCCCAGCCTTCTGAGGGGTTTGATTATCTTTCAATTAGTAGCCTTGGCAAGAGACATTAATTACAAAATCTGCTGATAAGAGCATCAAGTTCAGCATACCTGATGGTGAACTTGACAGATTCACTTTCATACTGCTTGACCAGGTCGTCCAAATTTTTGCAAATCTGGATAACAAAGGGTGTCACTGTCCAGCCCAGAGACTTTCCAAAGTATGGCAAGGAATGTGTGACCAGGCTCACCCAGGCAGGGTGCATGCCGTAGCCATAGGCGGGCTGCAGCCCTCTCACCACAGCTGAGACCAGAAGGCCCTGGGAGGTGAGGGGGTGGGGCTGCACATACTGCATGGCACCGATGGCCTGCTGGAAGTTAAGAGCCCTCTGCCACTCTCGGGATAGGGCTGGCTGACTCTCCGCCTCCTCCTGACCCTGGCCCAGGTGGTGTTCCAGGACGATGAGGGCTTGCAGCAGCTTGAGCAGCTCAATCTGCAGTGGGTGCTCACTCCAGATCTGGTCCTGCCCCAGATTGATGAGGCTCTCCTCAAAGAGGCTGTCCTCCATAAGGACCCTGCTGCCCCGGTCAGCAGTGTCCAGGCCGTAGCGCTTCTGGCTGGTGTACATGGACGCGGACAGCGAGAGCAGAACAAACTCCTGGACCTTGCACCTCTGCAGCAGGCTGTGGATGAATTCCACATTCTTCCCTTCTGACGACTTGGCCATGGAGATCAGCTGTGTCGTTATTCTAATGAGAACCTCCACACTCTTGACCTGTACATCCCGGTTGCCAAGGACGTCCCTGTGACAAACCTTCAAGTAGCAGGGGTAGTAGGACCGGAGGAAGCTCAGGCAGAGGTAGGTAAGGAGTTCGATGAGCAGGGAGTGGGGGCAGACATTGGGGGCCTGGGTCTGCAGCTTGCCATAAAAGCTCTGGCCAATGAGGGCCTCCTGGTGGCGTGCGAGGAGGTTGGAGATGAGGTTGAGGTGCGCAGTGGAGCTGGTGTCTATGCCCGTCCTGGACACAGCCTCAATGAACTCCTTGGGGTTGGTCTTAAGCACAGCCTCCAGCACTGAGAAGGCGTACAGGACCCTCTGGGAGTCGTAGGGCTGCAGGTAGAGCAGGATGTGTTTGAACAAGGCCTCGACTGTCTCCTGCTTCTCCCTCTGCTGCTTCAACAGCCTCGACGTGGTGATGGCCTGGAGCTCCACGTCAGCCTCCTCATCACTGGAAAATGACTCGGAAGCCTGCGTCTTGTCTGAGTCTGCTCGCACCAGGCTTAACCTGGCATTGGACCTGGGGCTTTCTGGCTGGAAGGCTGCCAGCAAGGCTGCTCGCTTGGAGTATGCCCTGCCCCCGATGGGGATAGGAGCACAGCAGTTCTCCTCATGGCTCAGGTCCTGCAGGTCATGGGAGGGAGATGAGAAAGTGGATGTGTTCTCACTGTCAGTGTGGCTAGAGCTTGTGTCTGCAGACTCCGTGTGCTCATTGCTATCCCCGCCACCAGAGGGCGTCCTGTCTGGAAGGTCCACGTAGTAGGGCAGGTCTTCCTCGCTCAGATCACTGCTTGGTGGGCATTTCTCTGGTTCTTTCTCTACTTCAGCCCAGATGGCTTCTCGATCCACGGTGGTGAACTGTCCTCGAGGCAGATGTTCCTCTGGGGTACCCTCCTGAAGCTCAGATTCACCACATGCCTCTTTGTACGTGGGCTTCTTCTTGTTAAACCAACGGTGTAAGTCCTCTGGAAATCACAAAATGACAAAGGACTTTAGACCAGAATTGCTAGAGATGACAAATTAGCTCTGAGGTGATCTTTGGCTTAAAGGAGACAATGCCCACTGGAACTGCATCAAGTCATGGGCAAAACAGAGATGCAGCATTGTAAATATGTCCTTTAGCTGGGAGGGGCATCTCAGTTGGGAGAGTGTCAAGTTAGAGTGCAGAAGGCCCTGGGGTTGATCCCCAGCACCGCATAAGCTTGGTGTTGGCACACATGGGCACCCCGGCTCTTAGGACTATCCAGGGATTGTGAGCATTAGTTACACTTTGGGAAAATATATGTGATTTTTCCCCTAGGAATTCCCTCTTCGGAAATGCATTCCACAGAAACATCAGCAGGTTTCAAAGCTGTGAGGATGGGGCATGCACTAGAACAGTATGTGGGGAATATGGGGACTGTGCCCTAGAACCACAGAAAGGATGCAGGAATGGTGAGGTGCATGCCTGCAACAGACACGCTGCTGGGCTGTAAAGCATGTGTCAGTGCCCATGAATATGAGGTATGTACAGGAGAAAAGAGAGGGAACATCCAGATACACAACTGCTGCAGACAAGGTGCCCACTGGAGAAAGTGCCCAGTTCACACAGCATCTGCCACCCACCAGCAGTGCCCAGCTCACCTGATGACACTGTGGGGACCTCCGTGTAATACCTTTACTTCTGAATTTTTTGGAGGATTTTTTCTTTTCTTTTCTTTTTTTTTCCGCACCATGTATGTGTGCATTCATGGTGTTTCTGCATGTGTATATGCACTGTACGCTCAGATGTGTGTGGGTACATGTGTGTGCATGTGTGGAGGCCTGAGGCTGGTGTCTCAGCTCAGCACTCTCACATATGGCTAGTCTCCCTAGGCAGCTTGCTCCAGGGACTGTCTTCTCAGTGCTGTCACCCCGTTGGCATTCCTGTGCCAGCTCACTTTGCTTTTGTTATCATTTTAAACAGGAACTTGCTAAATGGTCCAGACAGTCTCAAGGTGATGCTCCTCCTGTCCAAGCCTACCGAGTGCTGGAATTACAGGTGTGAGCTCCTATGCCCAGCCACTTCCTAAATTTTAAAATAGACACAGTAACACTTCTGCAATAAGAAAATATAAGCACTTTTAAATATCAACTCTCTTTTAAATTTGATTTACATTGGTGTTTTGCCTCCATGTATGTCTGTGTGAGGATATCAGATCCCATGGAACTGGAATTACAGACATTTTGAACTGCCATGTGGGTGCTGGGACTTAAACCTGGGTCCTTGAGAAGGGCAACCGGTGCTCTCAACCCGAGTCATCTCTCCAGCCCATCAATTCTCTTTTTAAAAGAGGTGAAAATCCAAAGATTTTGATACTATAAAAATTCTTGGTAAAGAAGCTTTCAACAAGTCTATGCAGGGTGAGGAGAGGAAGGAACAGTGGAAACCAGAGACAGACGGACAGCCTGCAAGCCAGGGACGGACGGATAGCCTGCATGCCAGGGACGGACGGACAGCCTGCAAGCCAGGGATGGATGGACAGCCTGCAAGCCAGAGACAGACAGCCTGCAAGCCAGAGACAGACAGGCAGCCTGCAAGCCAGAGACAGACGGACAGCCTGCAAGCCAGGGACAGCCAGCCTGAGAGCGCACAGTCCACAGCAGCACAGACATGGCAGGGCAGGCAGCCCTCACTTTCCTCATTCTCTTGTACTGCCAGGGAGCAGCTGCACTGGCACCAGGAAGGAAACAGGAAGTAATGAGGCAGTGGGGAGACAGAATCCAAAGAACCACACAGTGGGGCATTTTTTTTTTTTTAAGGGAAAAAGAGGAGGGGGCGGGAGCTGGCTGGTAGGACACTTGCTTGCCACAAAGCCTGATGGCTTGAGTTCTAGCCTTGGAACCTGTACAGTGAGAGAGGAAGGCCCTCTGCCCAGGTGTCATGGCACACATGTGCCCATACAGTATATGTGTGTGTGTGTGTGTGTGTGTGTGTGTGTGTGCACGCACACATCTGCACAGGTATCATGGCATGCATGTGCTCATACAGTATGTGTGTGTGTGGCACATATATGCACAGGTGTCATGGCACACATGTGCCCATATGTGTGTGTGTGTATGTGGGGCACACATCTGCACAGGTATCATGGCATGCATGTGTCCATACAGTATGTGTGTGTGGGGCACACATCTGCACAGGTGTCATGTCATGCATGTGCCCATACAGTATGTGTGTGTGGGAGCACACATCTGCACAGGTGTCATGGCATACATGTGCCCATACAGTATATGTGTGTGGTGGGGCACACATCTGCACAGGTGTCATGTCATGCATGTGCCCATACAGTATGAGTGTGTGTGGCATACATCTAATCTCACACACATACATGTAAAACAAAAGACAAAAGAAATACTAAAGTGTAGAGCTGCCATGTAGAGCGTTATGAAGAAGGTGTGCAGTTCTCTAATCATCCCTTTCATAGGATGTGGAATAAATTCAGTCTCAAGAAGGCAGTTCGCTTTCCCCAGCAGGTTCGGGAAGACCCTGCAGAGACTTGTTTCCTTTCCCTCCACCCACCTCAGGGTGGCACTGTTCCTCTCCATAAGACTAGGACAAGCATAAAGGACAACTGACCAGATTCCATAGGAGTGGGACATTTTTAGTCACTGGAAACTATCCCAGACGAGGGGTACAAATCTATGCAGAGAGGCTTCGGGAACCTCCAATAACAATGGTGCTTACACACGACACCACCCCTCTGCTAGGCAAGGGACACTGATAAAGGTGTTCTACTGTGCACTAGTGACACACATGGATTGTTTTCTCCTGTGCTTATTAAAATGCAGGCTACTAATGTGAAAAAAATGTATCACAAGTTCCCATCTTGACAGGATGCAGTGTGTTTTTTTTAAATGTGCATTTATACCACATTTAAACGAACCACTCACATAACTCACCTCACCATCTCTTTTATAGTGACAACATTGAGGATCTACTCCCACAGAGATGAAGGAAGAACAGAGGTGGCTTCAGAGGCCGGGTGAGGAAGGCAAGGGGCCATGCTGGCCAGAGGCATTAGACTCTTATCTAAGGGGGTGAGTTTTTAGTGCCCGTTGCACAGCAAGGTTACCACAGCTAATAATATATGTTGCATGATTCAAATATTTCCTCTCAGTAAGAAAGCACTGACTTTTCAGTGAAAACAGCAACCCACACCTACTGGTCCAAAGGGCTAATTCCTGTGGTACTTAAAACATGAATGGCCCATTAGCTTCCAAGGCACAACCACTCGTGTGAGCAGTGTGCACCCACAGCAGTGTGCTGCAGCGCCTGTTGCCTCCCCTGCCCCCCAGGACTGTGAGGCTGCTCACCAGCTGAGTTCTCCTGCTTGAGACACTGGATGGACGTCCTCTGGGTTTTGGGCTGGAGCAACAGCAGGAGCATGGGTTCGAGGATGCGGGCCACATCCCCGAGGGAGAGCGCTCGCACCAGCCAGCCCTGGGCTGCTGCACTGATAGCACCATCTGTGCAAGCCAGGCTATCCAGGACGACAAACAAGGACCTGTGGGGAGAGATGCCACCAAGTCCCCACTCTGCTGCTCCTGCAAGCCAGGCACCATGGCCTGCAGTGAGCTCCTGTTGATGAATGAGACACCCCAGTGAGCTTTACCATGCGGCCTTACACACCAAGTGAGTGACAGGCTGTGTGCCTGACTTCGTGGCTATGCCTTTAGAGACACAATGGGCACATGGCAAGGACAAAGCAGAGTCTAATACACCAAAGAACACATCTTATGCATGCAGGTGCTGATGCAGCAAGTGAAACCGGGCGTGGGTGGCCTGAGGTCTGGTCTAGGCTTATCCCCCTGGGTGTCCTCTCATGGGGGCAAACTGCAAAGCCTCACAGGGATTCTGAGGAGGGTGGGCTCCCTCATCCCCACCACAGGAGTCTCATACTGGGCTACGTGTAGTCAGAGGACTGTGGGTACCCTGTCCTGTGCAGCATGGACTCCCACGCATGATCCTGCTGGTGGCTTCACTGCTCCTCCCTCTGAAGCCTAATGCATGTCTAGGGGTCTCTGCAGTGCTCCCCTGGCTAAGGGTGGTGGGTCACAATGAAGAACTGCCTTACCTGTCAAAGGAGCGGTTGTGGGACGTCACACGACTACCCTGGATTTCTCGTGTCAGGTGCCAGATCACGGAAAACCTAAACAGAGCTTCCAACCTTGTTCCCTTGATTAAGAAATAAATGGAGGAACTTGGTTTCACCCTAATTCTGTGGAAGTCACCATAAGGCTTCTGTCTTGTTTTCTTTTTTTTTCTGGTATGAGTGGTTAAGCCCTTGAACATGCCAAGCAGCTGCTCCACCCCACCCTCCCGCCCTCTTTTAACCCTGCTTGCTTATTTATTTATAAATAATTCTGACACAAGGTCTCACTAAGCTGTGCAGGCTGGTCTTGAGCCTGGAATCCTCCTGCCCCAGCCTCCCATGAAGGAATCACACTCCTGTCACAGCAGGCTCAGCTCCAAGTGTCATTTAAATAACGAGCACAGGGCCAGAGAGATGGTTCTGGGGGTAAAAAGTGCTCACAGCCAAGCCTGGTAGCATGAGTTCAATCTTGGGAATCCACAAGGGTAGGAGAAAACTGCCTCCTCCAAGTTGTCCTTTGACCTCCACACAGGTGTTGGGACGGACACACACACACACAGAGTATACATACATACATACATGCATACAAGCAAAACACACATAAAAATAAATCTTTTTAAAAAGGACTTGGGCCGGGCCTGGTGGCGCAGGCCTTTAATCCCAGCACTCGGGAGGCAGAGGCAGG